>NW_027184617.1:2473128-2782269 GCF_032405125.1 Capricornis sumatraensis | reverse complement strand
CTTCCCGTCGCGTGGATCAAAGGATCTGTGGTTTTCCCTCGAGGCTTTCCCTCGAGGCTTTCCCACAGGGCTGTCCCACGTGCCACCGTGGTGTGAGTCGATCCTCGGCGTGAAAGATGAGCCAGTGCAGGGCAAAGATGTTCCTCTGGAATGCACTGAGACATCTGGGGGACTCTTGGAATGGTGGTACGACCATGGAGTTCCTCTCGCCTTTCCTGTTGAGAGTGCCTCCTCTTGAGATGCGACGGGAACGCCGGGAATTCTTTCCCGTTGAAAGCAGGGAAAGGATCCCTCATCTCGAGCTCCGAGGGGGAAACGGGGCTCCTCTGGATGTGGGCGGGACCATCGTGCTTCCTCTCGAGTGGAGACGGGAATGGCGGTGAACTTCTTGAGTTGCAGCAAGGGTGTGAAAGACCCTTTTGAAGTTCCAGAGGTTAGGTGTCATTAGTCTCCAGACGCCTCATCGGAAATAGGCCTCATCTCGCCTGGAAGGGAGAACTTCCTGGATTTTCTCGAGTTGCGGCAGGTGTTCTCGAGTTACGACGGAGACCTCAGGCACCCGCCCTGGTGGCCTCAGGAGAGGCCAGTCCCCATGCGAGTTGCTAGGGGGCCTCTCGGGATTCCTCTCCCGTCGATACCGGGGCCACAAACCTTGTGTGGAGTCAGGGCCGGAACCGAGGATTCCTCTCAGGGGCTGACATGGATCTTTGGGTACTTCTGGAGTCTCCCCAGGGGAGTCAGGCCTCGTCTCGTGTGGGGGCATGCACGTGCGCTTTCCTTCCAGGCTGTAGCAGCAATGTCACGCTTCCCGTGGCGTGGATCAAAGGATCTGTGGTTTTCCCTCGAGGCTTTCCCTCGAGGCTTTCCCACAGGGCTGTCCCACGTGCCACCGAGGTGTGAGTCGATCCTCGGCGTGAAAGATGAGCCAGTGCAGGGCAAAGAGGTTCCTCTGGAATGGACTGAGACATCTGGGGGACTCTTGGAATGGTGGTACGACCATGGAGTTCCTCTCGCCTTTCCTGTTGAGAGTGCCTCCTCTTGAGATGCGACGGGAACGCCGGGAATTCTTTCCCGTTGAAAGCAGGGAAAGGATCCCTCATCTCGAGCTACGAGGGGGAAACGGGGCTCCTCTGGATGTGGGCGGGACCAACGTGCTTCCTCTCGAGTGGAGACGGGTATGGCGGTGACCTTCTTGAGTTGCAGAAAGGGTGTGAAAGACCCTTGCGAAGTCCCAGAGTTTAGGTGTCATTAGTCTCCAGACGCCTCATCGGAAATAGGCCTCATCTCGCCTGGAAGGGAGAACTTCCTGGATTTTCTCGAGTTGCGGCAGGTGTTCTCGAGTTACGACGGGGACCTCAGAGACCCGCCCTGGTGGCCTCAGGAGAGGCCAGTCCCCATGCGAGTTGCTAGGGGGCCTCTCGGGATTCCTCTCCCGTCGATACCGGGGCCAAAAACCTTGTGTGGAGTCAGGGCCGGAACCGAGGATTCCTCTCAGGGGCTGACATGTATCTTTGGGTACTTCTGGAGTCTCCCCAGGGGAGTCAGGCCTCGTCTCGAGTGGGGGCATGCACGTGCACTTTCCTTCCAGGCTGTAGCAGCAATGTCACGCTTCCCGCCGCGTGGATCAAAGGATCTGTGGTTTTCCCTCGAGGCTTTCCCTCGAGGCTTTCCCACAGGGCTGTCCCACGTGCCACCGTGGTGTGAGTCGATCCTCGGCGTGAAAGATGAGCCAGTGCAGGGCAAAGAGATTCCTCTGGAATGGACTGAGACATCTGGGGGACTCTTGGAATGGTGGTACGACCATGGAGTTCCTCTCGCCTTTCCTGTTGAGAGTGCCTCCTCTTGAGATGCGACGGGAACGCCGGGAATTCTTTCCTGTTGAAAGCAGGGAAAGGATCCCTCATCTCGAGCTACGAGGGGGAAACGGGGCTCCTCTGGGTGTGGGCGGGACCATAGTGCTTCGTCTCCAGTGGAGACAGGTATGGCGGTGAACTTCTTGAGTTGCAGCAAGGGTGTGAAAGACCCTTTCGAAGTTTCAGAGTTTAGGTGTCATTAGTCTCCAGACGCCTCATCGGAAATAGGCCTCATCTCGCCTGGAAGGGAGAATTTCCTGGATTTTCTCGAGTTGCGGCAGGTTATCCCGAGTTACGACGGGGACCTCAGGGACACGCCCTGGTGGCCTCAGGAGAGGCCAGTCCCCATGCGAGTTGCTAGGGGGCCTCTCGGGATTCCTCTCCCGTCGATACCGGGGCCAAAAGCCTTGTGTGGAGTCAGGGCCGGAACCGAGGATTCCTCTCAGGGGCTAATATGGATCTTTGGGTACTTCTGGAGTCTCGCCAGGGGAGACAGGCCTCGTCTCGAGTGGGGGCATGCACGTGCGCTTTCCTTCCAGGCTGTAGCAGCAATGTCACGCTTCTCGTCGCGTGGATCAAAGGGTCTGTGGTTTTCCCTCGAGGCTTTCCCTCGAGGCTTTCCCACAGGGCTGTCCCACGTGCCACCGTGGTGTGAGTCGATCCTCGGCGTGAAAGATGAGCCAGTGCAGGGCAAAGAGGTTCCTCTGGAATGGACTGAGACATCTGGGGGACTCTTGGAATGGTGGTACGACCATGGAGTTCCTCTCGCCTTTCCTGTTGAGAGTGCCTCCTCTTGAGATGCGACGGGAACGCCGGGAATTCTTTCCCGTTGAAAGCAGGGAAAGGATCCCTCATCTCGAGCTCCGAGGGGGAAACGGGGCTCCTCTGGATGTGGGCGGGACCATCGTGCTTCCTCTCGAGTGGAGACGGGTATGGCGGTGAACTTCTTGAGTTGCAGCAAGGGTGTGAAAGACCCTTTCGAAGTTCCAGAGGTTAGGTGTCATTAGTCTCCAGACGCCTCATCGGAAATAGGCCTCATCTCGCCTGGAAGGGAGAACTTCCTGGATTTTCTCGAGTTGCGGCAGGTCATCCCGCGTTACGACGGGGACCTCAGGGACCCGCCCTGGTGGCCTCAGGAGAGGCCAGTCCCCATGCGAGTTGCTAGGGGGCTTCTCGGGATTCCTCTCCCGTCGATACCGGGGCCAAAAACCTTGTGTGGAGTCAGGGCCGGAACCGAGGATTCCTCTCAGGGGCTGATATGGATCTTTGGGTACTTCTGGAGTCTCGCCAGGGGAGACAGGCCTCGTCTCGAGTGGGGGCATGCACGTGCGCTTTCCTTCCAGGCTGTAGCAGCAATGTCACGCTTCCCGTCGCGTGGATCAAAGGATCTGTGGTTTTCCCTCGAGGTTTTCCCTCGAGGCTTTCCCACAGGGCTGTCCAACGTGCCACCGTGGTGTGAGTCGATCCTCGGCGTGAAAGATGAGCCAGTGCAGGGCAAAGAGGTTCCTCTGGAATGGACTGAGACATCTGGGGGACTCTTGGAATGGTGGTACGACCATGGAGTTCCTCTCGGCTTTCCTGTGGAGAGTGCCTCCTCTTGAGATGCGACGGGATCGCCGGGAATTCTTTCCCGTTGAAAGCAGGGAAAGGATCCCTCATCTCGAGCTCCGAGGGGGAAACGGGGCTCCTCTGGATGTGGGCGGGACCATCGTGCTTCCTCTCGAGTGGAGACGGGTTTGGCGGTGAACTTCTTGAGTTGCAGCAAGGGTGTGAAATACCCTTTCGAAGTTCCAGAGGTTAGGTGTCATTAGTCTCCAGACGCCTCATCGGAAATAGGCCTCATCTCGCCTGGAAGGGAGAACTTCCTGGATTTTCTCGAGTTGCGGCAGGTGTTCTCGAGTTACGACGGGGACCTCAGGCACCCGCCCTGGTGGCCTCAGGAGAGGCCAGTCCCCATGCGAGTTGCTAGGGGGCCTCTCGGGATTCCTCTCCCGTCGATACCGGGGCCACAAACCTTGTGTGGAGTCAGGGCCGGAACCGAGGATTCCTCTCAGGGGCTGACATGGATCTTTGGGTACTTCTGGAGTCTCCCCAGGGGAGTCAGGCCTCATCTCGTGTGGGGGCATGCACGTGCGCTTTCCTTCCAGGCTGTAGCAGCAATGTCACGCTTCCCGTGGCGTGGATCAAAGGATCTGTGGTTTTCCCTCGAGGCTTTCCCTCGAGGCTTTCTCACAGGGCTGTCCCACGTGCCACCGTGGTGTGAGTCGATCCTCGGCGTGAAAGATGAGCCAGTGCAGGGCAAAGAGGTTCCTCTGGAATGGACTGAGACATCTGGGGGACTCTTGGAATGGTGGTACGACCATGGAGTTTCTCTCGCCTTTCCTGTTGAGAGTGCCTCCTCTTGAGATGCGACGGGAGCACCGGGAATTCTTTCCCGTTGAAAGCAGGTCAAGGATCCCTCATCTCGAGCTCCGAGGGGGAAACGGGGCTCCTCTGGATGTGGGCGGGACCATCGTGCTTCCTCTCGA
This sequence comes from Capricornis sumatraensis, assembly GCF_032405125.1. NCBI lineage: Eukaryota > Metazoa > Chordata > Mammalia > Artiodactyla > Bovidae > Capricornis > Capricornis sumatraensis. The sequence goes on along the minus strand of NW_027184617.1, from coordinate 2,777,888 downwards.
GTGGAGACGGGTATGGCGGTGAACTTCTTGAGTTGCAGCAAGGGTGTGAAAGACCCTTTCGAAGTTCCAGAGGTTAGGTGTCATTAGTCTCCAGACGCCTCATCGGAAATAGGTCTCATCTCGCCTGGAAGGGAGATCTTCCTGGATTTTCTCGAGTTGCGGCAGGTGTTCCCGAGTTACGACGGGGACCTCAGGGACCCGCCCTGGTGGCCTCAGGAGAGGCCAGTCCCCATGCGATTTGCTAGGGGGCCTCTCGGGATTCCTCTCCCGTCGATACCGGGGCCAAAATCCTTGTGTGGAGTCAGGGCCGGAACCGAGGATTCCTCTCAGGGGCTGAAATGGATCTTTGGGTACTTCTGGAGTCTCCCCAAGGGAGTCAGGCCTCGTCTCGAGTGGGGGCATGCACGTGCGCTTTCCTTCCAGGCTGTAGCAGCAATGTCACGCTTCCCGTCGCGTGGATCAAAGGATCTGTGGTTTTCCCTCGAGGCTTTCCCTAGAGGCTTTCCCACAGGGCTGTCCCACGTGCCACTGTGGTGTGAGTGGATCCTCGGCGTGAAAGATGAGCCAGTGCAGGGCAAAGATGTTCCTCTGGAATGCACTGAGACATCTGGGGGACTCTTGGAATGGTGGTACGACCATGGAGTTCCTCCCGCCTTTCCTGTTGAGAGTGCCTCCTCTTGAGATGCGACGGGAACGCCGGGAATTCTTTCCCGTTGAAAGCAGGGAAAGGATCCCTCATCTCGAGCTCCGAGGGGGAAACGGGGCTCCTCTGGATGTGGGCGGGACCATCGTGCTTCCTCTCGAGTGGAGACGGGTATGGCGGTGAACTTCTTGAGTTGCAGCAAGGGTGTGAAAGACCCTTTCGAAGTTCCAGAGGTTAGGTGTCATTAGTCTCCAGACGCCTCATCGGAAATAGGCCTCATCTCGCCTGGAAGGGAGAACTTCCTGGATTTTCTCGAGTTGCGGCAGGTTATCCCGAGTTACGACGGGGACCTCAGGGACCCGCCCTGGTGGCCTCAGGAGAGGCCAGTCCCCATGCGAGTTGCTAGGGGGCCTCTCGGGATTCCTCTCCCGTCGATACCGGGGCCAAAAGCCTTGTGTGGAGTCAGGGCCGGAACCGAGGATTCCTCTCAGGGGCTAATATGGATCTTTGGGTACTTCTGGAGTCTCGCCAGGGGAGACAGGCCTCGTCTCGAGTGGGGGCATGCACGTGCGCTTTCCTTCCAGGCTGTAGCAGCAATGTCACGCTTCTCGACGCATGGATCAAAGGGTCTGTGGTTTTCCCTCGAGGCTTTCCCTCGAGGCTTTCCCACAGGGCTGTCCCACGTGCCACCGTGGTGTGAGTCGATCCTCGGCGTGAAAGATGAGCCAGTGCAGGGCAAAGAGGTTCCTCTGGAATGGACTGAGACATCTGGGGGACTCTTGGAATGGTGGTACGACCATGGAGTTCCTCTCGCCTTTCCTGTTGAGAGTGCCTCCTCTTGAGATGCGACGGGAACGCCGGGAATTCTTTCCCGTTGAAAGCAGGGAAAGGATCCCTCATCTCGAGCTCCGAGGGGGAAACGGGGCTCCTCTGGATGTGGGCGGGACCATCGTGCTTCATCTCGAGTGGAGACGGGTATGGCGGTGAACTTCTTGAGTTGCAGCAAGGGTGTGAAAGACCCTTTCGAAGTTCCAGAGGTTAGGTGTCATTAGTCTCCAGACGCCTCATCGGAAATAGGCCTCATCTCGCCTGGAAGGGAGAACTTCCTGGATTTTCTCGAGTTGCGGCAGGTCATCCCGCGTTACGACGGGGACCTCAGGGACCCGCCCTGGTGGCCTCAGGAGAGGCCAGTCCCCATGCGAGTTGCTAGGGGGCCTCTTGGGATTCCTCTCCCGTCGATACCGGGGCCAAAAACCTTGTGTGGAGTTAGGGCCGGAACCGAGGATTCCTCTCAGGGGCTGAAATGGATCTTTGGGTACTTCTGGAGACTCCCCAGGGGATTCAGGCCTCGTCTCGAGTGGGGGCATGCACGTGCGCTTTCCTTCCAGGCTGTAGCAGCAATGTCACGCTTCCCGTCGCGTGGATCAAAGGATCTGTGGTTTTCCCTCGAGGCTTTCCCTCGAGGCTTTCCCACAGGGCTGTCCGACGTGCCATCATGGTGTGAGTCGATCCTCGGCGTGAAAAATGAGCCAGTGCAGGGCAAAGCGGTTCCTCTGGAATGGACTGAGACATCTGGGGGACTCTTGGAATGGTGGTACGACCATGGAGTTCCTCTCGCCTATCCTGTTGAGAGTGCCTCCTCTTGAGATGCGACAGGAACGCCGGGAATTCTTTCCCGTTGAAAGCAGGGAAAGGATCCCTCATCTCGAGCTACGAGGGGGAAACGGGACTCCTCTGGATGTGGGCGGGACCATCGTGCTTCCTGGCGGGTGGAGACGGGTATGGCGGTGAACTTCTTGAGTTGCAGCAAGGGTGTGAAAGACCCTTTCGAAGTTCCAGAAGTTAGGTGTCATTTATCTCCAGACGCCTCATCGGAAATAGGCCTCATCTCGCCTGGAAGGGAGAACTTCCTGGATTTTCTCGAGTTGCGGCAGGTTATCCCGAGTTACGACGGGGACCTCAGGGACCCGCCCTGGTGGCCTCAGGAGAGGCCAGTCCCCATGCGAGTTGCTAGGGGGCCTCTCGGGATTCATCTCCCATCGATACCCGGCCCAAAAACATTTTTTGGAGTCAGGGCCGGAACCGAGGATTCCTCTCAGGGGCTGACATGGATCTTTGGGTACTTCTTGAGTGTCCCCAAGGGAGTCAGGCCTCGTCTCGAGTCGGGGCATGCACGTGCGCTTTCCTTCCAGGCTGTAGCAGCAATGTCACGCTTCCCGTCGCGTGGATCAAAGGATCTGTGGTTTTCCCTCGAGGCTTTCCCTCGAGGCTTTCCCACAGGGCTGTCCCACGTGCCACCGTGGTGTGAGTCGATCCTCAGCGTGAAAGATGAGCCAGTGCAGGGCAAAGAGGTTCCTCTGGAATGGACTGCGACATCTGGGGGACTCTTGGAATGGTGGTACGACCATGGAGTTCCTCTCGCCTTTCCTGTTGAGAGTGCCTCCTCTTGAGATGCGATGGGAACGCTGGGAATTCTTTCCCGTTGAAAGCAGGGAAAGGATCCCTCATCTCGAGCTCCGAGGGGGAAACGGGGCTCCTCTGGATGTTGGCGGGTCCATCGTGCTTCCTCTCGAGTGGAGACGGGTATGGCGGTGAACTTCTTGAGTTGCAGCAAGGGTGTGAAAGACCCTTTTGAAGTTCCAGAGGTTAGGTGTCATTAGTCTCCAGACGCCTCATCGGAAATAGGCCTCATCTCGCCTGGAAGGGAGAACTTCCTGGATTTTCTCGAGTTGCGGCAGGTGTTCTCGAGTTACGACGGGGACCTCAGGGACCCGCCCTGGTGGCCTCAGGAGAGGCCAGTCCCCATGCGAGTTGCTAGGGGGCCTCTCGGGATACCTCTCCCGTTGATACCAGGGCCAAAAACCTTGTGTGGAGTCAGGGCCGGAAGCGAGGATTCCTCTCAGGGGCTGCCATGGATCTTTGGGTACTTCTGCAGTCTCCCCAAGGGAGTCAGGCCTCGTCTCGAGTGGGGGCATGCACGTGCGCTTTCCTTCCAGGCTGTAGCAGCAATGTCACGCTTCCCGTGGCGTGGATCAAAGGATCTGTGGTTTTCCCTCGAGGCTTTCCCTCGAGGCTTTCCCACAGGGCTGTCCCACGTGCCACCGTGGTGTGAGTCGATCCTCGGCGTGAAAGATGAGCCAGTGCAGGGCAAAGAGGTTCCTCTGGAATGGACTGAGACATCTGGGGGACTCTTGGAATGGTGGTACGACCATGGAGTTCCTCTCGCCTTTCCTGTTGAGAGTGCCTCCTCTTGAGATGCGACGGGAACACCGGGAATTCTTTCCCGTTGAAAGCAGGGAAAGGATCCCTCATCTCGAGCTACGAGGGGGAAACGGGGCTCCTCTGGATGTGGGCGGGACCATCGTGCTTCCTCTCGAGTGGAGACGGGTATGGCGGTGAACTTCTTGAGTTGCAGCAAGGGTGTGAAAGACCCTTTCGAAGTTCCAGAGGTTAGGTGTCATTAGTCTCCAGACGCCTCATCGGAAATAGGCCTCATCTCGCCTGGAAGGGAGAACTTCCTGGATTTTCTCGAGTTGCGGCAGGTGTTCTCGAGTTACGACGGGGACCTCAGGGACCCGCCCTGGTGGCCTCAGGAGAGGCCAGTCCCCATGCGAGGTGCTAGGGGGCCTCTCGGGATTCCTCTCCCGTCGATACCGGCGCCAAAAACCTTGTGTGAAGTCAGGGCCGGAACCGAGGATTCCTCTCAGGGGCTGACATGGATCTTTGGGTACTTGTGGAGTCTCCACAGGGGAGTCAGGCCTCGTCTCGAGTGGGGGCATGCACGTGCACTTTCCTTCCAGGCTGTAGCAGCAATGTCACGCTTCCCATCGCGTGGATCAAACGATCTGTGGTTTTCCCTCGAGGCTTTCCCTCGAGGCTTTCCCACAGGGCTGTCCCACGTGCCACCGTGGTGTGAGTCGATCCTCGGCGTGAAAGATGAGCCAGTGCAGGGCAAAGAGGTTCCTCTGGAATGGACTGAGGCATCTGGGGGACTCTTGGAATGGTGGTACGACCATGGAGTTCCTCTCGCCTTTCCTGTTGAGAGTGCCTCCTATTGAGATGCGACGGGAACGCCGGGAATTCTTTCCCCTTGAAAGCAGGGAAAGGATCCCTCATCTCGAGCTCCGAGGGGGAAACGGGGCTCCTCTGGATGTGGGCGGGACCATCGTGCTTCCTCTCGAGTGGAGACGGGTATGGCGGTGAACTTCTTGAGTTGCAGCAAGGGTGTGAAAGACCCTTTCGAAGTTCCAGAGTTTAGGTGTCATTAGTCTCCAGAAGCTTCATCGGAAATAGGCCTCATCTCTCCTGCAAGGGAGAACTTCCTGGATTTTCTCGAGTTGCGGCAGGTGTTCTCGAGTTACGACGGGGACCTCAGGGACCCGCCCTGGTGGCCTCAGGAGAGGCCAGTCCCCATGCGAGTTGCTAGGGGGCCTCTCGGGATTCCTCTCCCGTCGATACCGGGGCCAAAAACCTTGTGTGGAGTCAGGGCCGGAACCGAGGATTCCTCTCAGGGGCTGACATGGATCTTTGGGTACTTGTGGAGTCTCCCCAGGGGAGTCAGGCCTCGTCTCGAGTGGGGGCATGCACGTGCGCTTTCCTTCCAGGCTGTAGCAGCAATGTCACGCTTCCCGTCGCGTGGATCAAAGGATCTGTGGTTTTCCCTCGAAGCTTTCCCTAGAGGCTTTCCCACAGGGCTGTCCCACGTGCCACCGTGGTGTGAGTCGATCCTCGGCGTGAAAAATGAGCCAGTGCAGGGCAAAGAGGTTCCTCTGGAATGGACTGAGACATCTGGGGGACTCTTGGAATGGTGGTACGACCATGGAGTTCCTCTCGCCTTTCCTGTTGACAGTGCCTCCTCTTGAGATGCGATGGGAACGCCGGGAATTCTTTCCCGTTGAAAGCAGGGAAAGGATCCCTCATCTCGAGCTACGAGGGGGAAACGGGGCTCCTCTGGATGTGGGCGGGACCAACGTGCTTCCTCTCGAGTGGAGACGGGTATGGCGGTGACCTTCTAGAGTTGCAGAAAGGGTGTGAAAGACCCTTTCGAAGTTCCAGAGGTTAGGTGTCATTCGTCTCCAGACGCCTCATCGGAAATAGGCCTCATCTCGCCTGGAAGGGAGAACTTCCTGGATTTTCTCGAGTTGCGGCAGGTGTTCTCGAGTTACGACGGGGACCTCAGAGACCCGCCCTGGTGGCCTCAGGAGAGGCCAGTCCCCATGCGAGTTGCTAGGGGGCCTCTCGGGATTCCTCTCCCGTCGATACCGGGGCCAAAAACCTTGTGTGGAGTCAGGGCCGGAACCGAGGATTCCTCTCAGGGGCTGACATGTATCTTTGGGTACTTCTGGAGTCTCCCCAGGGGAGTCAGGCCTCGTCTCGAGTGGGGGCATGCACGTGCACTTTCCTTCCAGGCTGTAGCAGCAATGTCACGCTTCCCGCCGCGTGGATCAAAGGATCTGTGGTTTTCCCTCGAGGCTTTCCCTCGAGGCTTTCCCACAGGGCTGTCCCACGTGCCACCGTGGTGTGAGTCGATCCTCGGCGTGAAAGATGAGCCAGTGCAGGGCAAAGAGTTTCCTCTGGAATGGACTGAGACATCTGGGGGACTCTTGGAATCGTGGTACGACCATGGAGTTCCTCTCGCCTTTCCTGTTGAGAGTGCCTCATCTTGAGATGCGACGGGAACGCCGGGAATTCTTTCCTGTTGAAAGCAGGGAAAGGATCCCTCATCTCGAGCTACGAGGGGGAAACGGGGCTCCTCTGGATGTGGGCGGGACCATCGTGCTTCCTCTCGAGTGGAGACAGGTATGGCGGTGAACTTCTTGAGTTGCAGCAAGGGTGTGAAAGACCCTTTCGAAGTTTCAGAGTTTAGGTGTCATTAGTCTCCAGACGCCTCATCGGAAATAGGCCTCATCTCGCCTGGAAGGGAGAACTTCCTGGATTTTCTCGAGTTGCGGCAGGTTATCCCGAGTTACGACGGGGACCTCAGGGACCCGCCCTGGTGGCCTCAGGAGAGGCCAGTCCCCATGCGAGTTGCTAGGGGGCCTCTCGGGATTCCTCTCCCGTCGATACCGGGGCCAAAAACTTGTGTGGAGTCAGGGCCGGAACCGAGGATTCCTCTCAGGGGCTGATATGGATCTTTGGGTACTTCTGGAGTCTCGCCAGGGGAGACAGGCCTCGTCTCGAGTGGGGGCATGCACGTTCGCTTTCCTTCCAGGCTGTAGCAGCAATGTCACGCTTCCCGTCGCGTGAATCAAAGGGTCTGTGGTTTTCCCTCGAGGCTTTCCCTCGAGGCTTTCCCACAGGTCTGTCCCACGTGCCACCGTGGTGTGAGTCGATCCTCGGCGTGAAAGATGAGCCAGTGCAGGGCAAAGAGGTTCCTCTGGAATGGACTGAGACATCTGGGGGACTCTTGGAATGGTGGTACGACCATGGAGTTCCTCTCGCCTTTCCTGTTGAGAATGCCTCCTCTTGAGATGCGACGGGAACGCCGGGAATTCTTTCCCGTTGAAAGCAGGGAAAGGATCCCTCATCTCGAGCTACGAGGGGGAAACGGGGCTCCTCTGGATGTGGGCGGGACCATCGTGCTTCCTCTCGAGTGGAGACAGGTATGGCGGTGAACTTCTTGAGTTGCAGCAAGGGTGTGAAAGACCCTTTCGAAGTTCCAGAGGTTAGGTGTCATTAGTCTCCAGACGCCTCATCGGAAATAGGCCTCATCTCGCCTGGAAGGGAGAACTTCCTGGATTTTCTCGAGTTGCGGCAGGGGTTCTCGACTTACGACGGGGACCTCAGGGACCCGCCCTGGTGGCCTCAGGAGAGGCCAGTCCCCATGCGAGTTGCTAGGGGGCCTCTCGGGATTCCTCTCCCATCGATACCGGGGCCAAAAGAATTTTTTGGAGTCAGGGCCGGAACCGAGGATTCCTCTCAGGGGCTTACATGGATCTTTGGGTACTTCTGGAGTCTCCCCAAGGGAGTCAGGCCTCGTCTCGAGTGGGGGCATGCACGTGCGCTTTCCTTCCAGGCTGTAGCAGCAATGTCACGCTTCCCGTCGCGTGGATCAAAGGATCTGTGGTTTTCCCTCGAAGCTTTCCCTAGAGGCTTTCCCACAGGGCTGTCCCACGTGCCACCGTGGTGTGAGTCGATCCTCGGCGTGAAAGATGAGCCAGTGCAGGGCAAAGATGTTCCTCTGGAATGCACTGAGACATCTGGGGGACTGTTGGAATGGTGGTACGACCATGGAGTTCCTCTCGCCTTTCCTGTTGAGAGTGCCTCCTCTTGAGATGCGACGGGAACGCCGGGAATTCTTTCCCGTTGAAAGCAGGGAAAGGATCCCTCATCTCGAGCTCCGAGGGGGAAACGGGGCTCCTCTGGATGTGGGCGGGACCATCGTGCTTCCTCTCGAGTGGAAACGGGTATGGCGGTGAACTTCTTGAGTTGCAGCAAGGGTGTGAAAGACCCTTTCGAAGTTCCAGAGGTTAGGTGTCATTAGTCTCCAGACGCCTCATCGGAAATAGGCCTCATCTCGCCTGGAAGGGAGAACTTCCTGGATTTTCTCGAGTTGAGGCAGGTTATCCCGAGTTACGACGGGGACCTCAGGGACCCGCCCTGGTGGCCTCAGGAGAGGCCAGTCCCCATGCGAATTGCTAGGGGGCCTCTCGGGATACCTCTCCCGTTGATACCAGGGCCAAAAACCTTGTGTGGAGTCAGGGCCGGAACCGAGGATTCCTCTCAGGGGCTGACATGGATCTTTGGGTACTTCTGCAGTCTCCCCAGGGGAGTCAGGCCTCGTCTCGAGTGGGGGCATGCACGTGCACTTTCCTTCCAGGCTGTAGCAGCAATGTCACGCTTCCCGTCGCGTGGATCAAACGATCTGTGGTTTTCCCTCGAGGCTTTCCCTCGAGGCTTTCCCACAGGGCTGTCCCACGTGCCACCGTGGTGTGAGTCGATCCTCGGCGTGAAAGATGAGCCAGTGCAGGGCAAAGAGGTTCCTCTGGAATGGACTGAGACATCTGGGGGACTCTTGGAATGGTGGTACGACCATGGAGTTCCTCTCGCCTTTCCTGTTGAGAGTGCCTCCTATTGAGATGCGACGGGAACGCCGGGAATTCTTTCCCCTTGAAAGCAGGGAAAGGATCCCTCATCTCGAGCTCCGAGGGGGAAACGGGGCTCCTCTGGATGTTGGCGGGACCATCGTGCTTCCTCTCGAGTGGAGACGGGTATGGCGGTGAACTTCTTGAGTTGCAGCAAGGGTGTGAAAGAGCCTTTCGAAGTTCCAGAGTTTAGGTGTCATTAGTCTCCAGAAGCTTCATCGGAAATAGGCCTCATCTCTCCTGCAAGGGAGAACTTCCTGGATTTTCTCGAGTTGCGGCAGGTGTTCTCGAGTTACGACGGGGACCTCAGGGACCCGCCCTGGTGGCCTCAGGAGAGGCCAGTCCCCATGCGAGTTGCTAGGGGGCCTCTCGGGATTCCTCTCCCGTCGATACCGGGGCCAAAAACCTTGTGTGGCGTCAGGGCCGGAACCGAGGATTCCTCTCAGGGGCTGACATGGATCTTTGGGTACTTCTGGAATCTCCCCAGGGGAGTCAGGCCTCGTCTCGAGTGGGGGCATGCACGTGCGCTTTCCTTCCAGGCTGTAGCAGCAATGTCACGCTTCCCGTCGCGTGGATCAAAGGGTCTGTGGTTTTCCCTCGAGGCTTTCCCTCGAGGCTTTCCCACAGGGCTGTCCCACGTGCCACCGTGGTGTGAGTCGATCCTCGGCGTGAAAGATGAGCCAGTGCAGGGCAAAGAGTTTCCTCTGGAATGGACTGAGACATCTGGGGGACTCTTGGAATGGTGGTACGACCATGGAGTTCCTCTCGCCTTTCCTGTTGAGAGTGCCTCCTCTTGAGATGCGACGGGAACGCCGGGAATTCTTTCCCTTTGAAAGCAGGGAAAGGATCCCTCATCTCGAGCTACGAGGGGGAAACGGGGCTCCTCTGGATGTGGGCGGGACCATCGTGCTTCCTCTCGAGTGGAGACAGGTATGGCGGTGAACTTCTTGAGTTGCAGCAAGGGTGTGAAAGACCCTTTCGAAGTTCCAGAGGTTAGGTGTCATTAGTCTCCAGACGCCTCATCGGAAATAGGCCTCATCTCGCCTGGAAGGGAGAACTTCCTGGATTTTCTCGAGTTGCGGCAGGGGTTCTCGACTTACGACGGGGACCTCAGGGACCCGCCCTGGTGGCCTCAGGAGAGGCCAGTCCCCATGCGAGTTGCTAGGGGGCCTCTCGGGATTCCTCTCCCGTCGATACCGGGGCCAAAAGAATTTTTTGGAGTCAGGGCCGGAACCAAGGATTCCTCTCAGGGGCTTACATGGATCTTTGGGTACTTCTGGAGTCTCCCCAGGGGAGTCAGGCCTCGTCTCGAGTGGGGGCATGCACGTGCGCTTTCCTTCCAGGCTGTAGCAGCAATGTCACGCTTCCCGTCGCGTGGATCAAAGGATCTGTGGTTTTCCCTCGAAGCTTTCCCTAGAGGCTTTCCCACAGGGCTGTCCCACGTGCCACCGTGGTGTGAGTCGATCCTCGGCGTGAAAGATGAGCCAGTGCAGGGCAAAGAGGTTCCTCTGGAATGGACTGAGACATCTGGGGGACTCTTGGAATGGTGGTACGACCATGGAGTTCCTCTCGCCTTTCCTGTTGAGAGTGCCTCCTCTTGAGATGCGACGGGAACGCCGGGAATTCTTTACCGTTGAAAGCAGGGAATGGATCCCTCATCTCGAGCTCCGAGGGGGAAACGGGGCTCCTCTGGATGTGGGCGGGACCATCGTGCTTCCTCTCGAGTGGAGACGGGTATGGCGGTGAACTTCTTGAGTTGCAGAAAGGGTGTGAAAGACCCTTTCGAAGTTCCAGAGGTTAGGTGTCATTAGTCTCCAGACGCCTCATCGGAAATAGGCCTCATCTCGCCTGGAAGGGAGAACTTCCTGGATTTTCTCGAGTTGCGGCAGGTGTTCTCGAGTTACGACGGGGACCTCAGGGACCCGCCCTGGTGGCCTCAGGAGAGGCCAGTCCCCATGCGAGTTGCTAGGGGGCCTCTCGGGATTCCTCTCCCGTCGATACCGGGGCCAAAAACCTTGTGTGGAGTCAGGGCCGGAACCGAGGATTCCTCTCATGGGCTGACATGTATCTTTGGGTACATACGGAGTCTCCCCAGGGGAGTCAGGCCTCGTCTCGAGTGGGGGCATGCACGTGCGCATTCCTTCCAGGCTGTAGCAGAAATGTCACGCTTCCCGTCGCGTGGATCAAAGGATCTGTGGTTTTCCCTCGAGGCTTTCCCTCGAGGCTTTCCCACAGGGCTGTCCCACGTGCCACCGTGGTGTGAGTCGATCCTCGGCGTGAAAGATGAGCCAGTGCAGGGCAAAGAGGTTCCTCTGGAATGGACTGAGACAACTGGGGGACTCTTGGAATGGTGGTACGACCATGGAGTTCCTCTCGCCTTTCCTGTTGAGAGTGCCTCCTCTTGAGATGCGACGGGAACGCCGGGAATTCTTCCTCGTTGAAAGCAGGGAAAGGATCCCTCATCTCGAGCTCCGAGGGGGAAACGGGGCTCCTCTGGATGTGGGCGGGACCATCGTGCTTCCTCTCGAGTGGAGACGGGTATGGCGGTGAACTTCTTGAGTTGCAGCAAGGGTGTGAAAGACCCTTTCGAAGTTCCAGAGGTTAGGTGTCATTAGTCTCCAGACGCCTCATCGGAAATAGGCCTCATCTCGCCTGGAAGGGAGAACTTCCTGGATTTCTGGAGTTGCGGCAGGTTATCCCGAGTTACGACGGGGACCTCAGGGACCCGCCCTGGTGGCCTCAGGAGAGGCCAGTCCCCATGCGAGTTGCTAGGGGGCCTCTCGGGATTCCTCTACCGTCGATACCGGGGCCAAAAACCTTGTGTGGAGTCAGGGCCGGAACCGAGGATTCCTCTCAGGGGCTGAAATGGATCTTTGGGTACTTCTGGAGTCTCCCCAGGCGATTCAGGTCTCGTCTCGAGTGGGGGCATGCACGTGCGCTTTCCTTCCAGGCTGTAGCAGCAATGTCACGCTTCCCGTCGCGTGGATCAAAGGATCTGTGGTTTTCCCTCGAGGCTTTCCCTCGAGGCTTTCCCACAGGGCTGTCCCACGTGCCACCGTGGTGTGAGTCGATCCTCGGCGTGAAAGATGAGCCAGTGCAGCCAAAGAGGTTCCTCTGGAATGGACTGAGACATCTGGGGGACTCTTGGAATGGTGGTACGACCATGGAGTTCCTCTCGGCTTTCCTGTGGAGAGTGCCTCCTCTTGAGATGCGACGGGATCGCCGGGAATTCTTTCCCGTTGAAAGCAGGGAAAGGATCCCTCATCTCGAGCTCCGAGGGGGAAACGGGGCTCCTCTGGATGTGGGCGGGACCATCGTGCTTCCTCTCGAGTGGAGACGGGTATGGCGGTGAACTTCTTGAGTTGCAGCAAGGGTGTGAAAGACCCTTTCGAAGTTCCAGAGGTTAGGTGTCATTAGTCTCCAGAGGCCTCATCGGAAATAGGCCTCATCTCGCCTGCAAGGGAGAACTTCCTGGATTTTCTCGAGTTGCGGCAGGTGTTCCCGAGTTACGACGGGGACCTCAGGGACCCGCCCTGGTGGCCTCAGGAGAGGCCAGTCCCCATGCGAGTTGCTAGGGGGCCTCTCGGGATTCCTCTCCCGTCGATACCGGGGCCAAAAACCTTGTGTGGAGTCAGGGCCGGAAGCGAGGATTCCTCTCAGGGGCTGAAATGGATCTTTGGGTACTTCTGGTGTCTCCCCAGGGGATCCAGGCCTCGTCTCGAGTGGGGGCATGCACGTGCGCTTTCCTTCCAGGCTGTAGCAGCAATGTCACGCTTCCCGTCGCGTGGATCAAAGGATCTGTGGTTTTCCCTCGAGGCTTTCCCTCGAGGCTTTCCCACAGGGCTGTCCCACGTGCCACCGTGGTGTGAGTCGATCCTCGGCGTGAAAGATGAGCCACTGCAGGGCAAAGAGTTTCCTCTGGAATGGACTGAGACATCTGGGGGACTCTTGGAATGGTGGTACGACCATGGAGTTCCTCTCGGCTTTCCTGTGGAGAGTGCCTCCTCTTGAGATGCGACGGGATCGCCGGGAATTCTTTCCCGTTGAAAGCAGGGAAAGGATCCCTCATCTCGAGCTCCGAGGGGGAAACGGGGCTCCTCTGGATGTGGGCGGGACCATCGTGCTTCCTCTCGAGTGGAGACGGGTATGGCGTTGAACTTCTTGAGTTGCAGCAAGGGTGTGAAAGACCCTTTCGAAGTTCCAGAGGTTAGGTGTCATTACTCTCCAGACGCCTCATCGGAAATAGGCCTCATCTCGCCTGGAAGGGAGAACTTCCTGGATTTTCTCGAGTTGCGGCAGGTGTTCTCGAGTTACGACGGGGACTTCAGGCACCCGCCCTGGTGGCCTCAGGAGAGGCCAGTCCCCATGCGAGTTGCTAGGGGGCCTCTCGTGATTCCTCTCTCGTCGATTCCGGGGCCAAAAACCTTGTGTGGAGTCAGGGCCGGAATCGAGGATTCCTCTCAGGGGCTGACATGGATCTTTGGGTACTTCTGGAGTCTCCCCAGGGGAGTCAGGCCTCGTCTCGTGTGGGGGCATGCACTTCCGCTTTCCTTCCAGGCTGTAGCAGCAATGTCACGCTTCCCGTGGCGTGGATCAAAGGATCTGTGGTTTTCCCTCGAGGCTTTCCCTCGAGGCTTTCCCACAGGGCTGTCCCATGTGCCACCGTGGTGTGAGTTGATCTTCGGCGTGAAAGATGAGCCAGTGCAGGGCAAAGAGGTTCCTCTGGAATGGACTGAGACATCTGGGGGACTCTTGGAATGGTGGAACGACCATGGAGTTCCTCTCGCCTTTCCTGTTGAGAGTGCCTCCTCTTGAGATGCGACGGGAACGCCGGGAATTCTTTGCCGTTGAAAGCAGGGAAAGGATTACTCATCTCGAGCTACGAGGGGGAAACGGGACTCCTCTGGATGTGAGCGGGACCATCGTGCTTCCTGGCGAGTGGAGACGGGTATGGCGGTGAACTTCTTGAGTTGCAGCAAGGGTGTGAAAGACCCTTTCGAAGTTCCAGAAGTTAGGTGTCATTTATCTCCAGACGCCTCATCGGAAATAGGCCTCATCTCGCCTGGAAGGGAGAACTTCCTGGATTTTCTCGAGTTGCGGCAGGTGTTCTCGAGTTACGACGGGGACCTCAGGGACCCGCCCTGGTGGCCTCAGGAGAGGCCAGTCCCCATGCGAGTTGCTAGGGGGCCTCTCGGGATTCCTCTCCCGTTGATACCAGGGCCAAAAACCTTGTGTGGAGTCAGGGCCGGAAGCGAGGATTCCTCTCAGGGGCTGACATGGATCTTTGGGTACTTTTGCAGTCTCCCCAAGGGAGTCAGGCCTCGTCTCGAGTGGGGGCATGCACGTGCGCTTTCCTTCCAGGCTGTAGCAGCAATGTCACGCTTCCCGTCGCGTGGATCAAAGGATCTGTGGTTTTCCCTCGAGGCTTTCCCTCGAGGCTTTCCCACAGGGCTGTCCCACGTGCCACCGTGGTGTGAGTCGATCCTCGGCGTGAAAGATGAGCCAGTGCAGGGCAAAGAGGTTCCTCTGGTATGGACTGAGACATCTGGGGGACTCTTGGAATGGTGGTACGACCATGGAGTTCCTCTCGCCTTTCCTGTTGAGAGTGCCTCCTCTTGAGATGCGACGGGAACGCCGGGAATTCTTTCCCGTTGAAAGCAGGGAAAGGATCCCTCATCTCGAGCTACGAGGGGGAAACGGGGCTCCTCTGGATGTGGGCGGGACCATCGTGCTTCCTCTAGAGTGGAGACAGGTATGGCGATGAACTTCTTGAGTTGCAGCAAGGGTGTGAAAGACCCTTTCAAAGTTCCAGAGGTTAGGTGTCATTAGTCTCCAGACGCCTCATCGGAAATAGGCCTCATCTCGCCTGGAAGGGAGAACTTCCTGGATTTTCTCGAGTTGCGGCAGGTGTTCCCGAGTTATGACGGGGACCTCAGGGACCCGCCCTGGTGGCCTCAGGAGAGGCCAGTCCCCATGCGAGTTGCTAGGGGGCCTCTCGGGATTCCTCTCCCGTCGATACCGGGGCCAAAAACCTTGTGTGGAGTTAGGGCCGGAACCGAGGATTCCTCTCAGGGGCTGATATGGATCTTTGGGTACTTCTGGAGTCTCGCCTGGGGAGAGAGGCCTCGTCTCCAGTGGGGGCATGCACGTGCGCTTTCCTTCCAGGCTGTAGCAGCAATGTCACGCTTCCCGTCGCGTGGATCAAAGGATCTGTGGTTTTCCCTCGAGGCTTTCCCTCGAGGCTTTCCCACAGGGCTGTCCCACGTGCCACCGTGGTGTGAGTCGATCCTCGGCGTGAAAGATGAGCCAGTGCAGGGCAAAGAGGTTCATCTGGAATGGACTGAGACATCTGGGGGACTCTTGGAATGGTGGTATGACCATGGAGTTCCTCTCGGCTTTTCTGTGGAGAGTGCCTCCTCTTGAGATGCGACGGGATCGCCGGGAATTCTTTCCCGTTGAAATCAGGGAAAGGATCCCTCATCTCGAGCTCCGAGGGGAAACGGGGCTCCTCTGGATGTGGGCGGGACCATCGTGCTTCCTCTCGAGTGGAGACGGGTATGGTGGTGAACTTCTTGAGTTGCAGAAAGGGTGTGAAAGACCCTTTCGAAGTTCCAGAGGTTAGGTGTCATTAGTCTCCAGACGCCTCATCGGAAATAGGCCTCATCTCGCCTGGAAGGGAGAACTTCCTGGATTTTCTCGAGTTGCGGCAGGTGTTCTCGAGTTACGACGGGGACCTCAGGGACCCGCCCTGGTGGCCTCAGGAGAGGCCAGTCCCCATGCGAGTTGCTAGGGGGCCTCTCGGGATTCCTCTCCCGTCGATACCGGGGCCAAAAACCTTGTGTGGAGTCAGGGCCGGAACCGAGGATTCTTCTCAGGGGCTGACATGGACCTTTGGGTACTTCTGGAGTCTCCCCAGGGGAGTCAGGCCTCGTCTCGAGTGCGGGCATGCACGTGCGCTTTCCTTCCAGGCTGTAGCAGCAATGTCACGCTTCCCGTCGCGTGGATCAAAGGATCTGTGGTTTTCCCTCGAGGCTTTCCCTCGAGGCTTTGCCACAGGGTTGTGTCACGTGCCACCGTGGTGTGAGTCGATCCTCGGCGTGAAAGATGAGCCAGTGCAGGGCAAAGAGGTTCCTCTGGAATGGACTGAGACATCTGGGGTACTATTGGCATGGTGGTACGACCATGGAGTTCCTCTAGCCTTTCCTGTTGAGAGTGCCTCCTCTTGAGAAGCGACGGGAACGCCGGGAATTCTTTCCCGTTGAAAGCAGGGAAAGGATCCCTCATCTCGAGCTACGAGGGGGAAACGGGGCTCCTCTGGATGAGGGCGGGACGATCGTGCTTCCTCTCGAGTGGAGAAGGAAATGGAGGTGAACTTCTTGAGTTGCAGCAAGGGTTTGAAAGACCCTTTCGAAGTTCCAGAGGTTAGGTGTCATTACTCTCCAGATGCATCATCGGAAATAGGCCTCATCTCGCCTGGAAGGGAGAATTTCCTGGATTTTCTCGAGTTGCGGCAGCTGTTCTCGAGTTACGACGGGGACCTCAGGGACCCGCCCTGGTGGCCTCAGGAGAGGCCAGTCCTCATGCGAGTTGCTAGGGGGACTCTCGGGATTACTCTCCCGTCGATACCGGGGCCAAAAACCTTGTGTGGAGTCAGTGCCGGAACCGAGGATTCCTCTCAGGGGCTGACATGGATCTTTGGGTACTTCTGGAGTCTCCCCAGGGGAGTCAGGCCTCGTCTCGAGTGCGGGCATGCACGTACGCTTTCCTTCCAGGCTGTAGCAGCAATGTCACGCTTCCCGTCGTGTGGAACAAAGGATCTGTGGTTTTCCCTCGAGGCCCTCCCTCGAGGCTTTCCCACACGGCAGTCCCACGTGCCACCGTGGTGTGAGTCGATCCTCGGCGTGAAAGATGAGCCAGTACAGGGAAAAAGGTTCCTCTGGAATGGACTGAGACATCTGGTTGACTCTTGGAATGGTGGTTCGACCATGGAGTTCCTCTCGCCTTTCCAATTGAGAGTGCCTCCTCTTGAGATGCGACGGGAACGCTGGGAATACTTTCCCGTTGAAAGCAGGGAAAGGATCCCTCATCTCGAGCTACGAGGGGGAAACGGGGCTCCTCTGGATGTGGGCGGGACCATCGTGCTTCCTCTCGAGTGGAGACCGGTATGGCGGTGAAATTCTTGAGTTGCAGCAAGGGTGTGAAAGACCCATTCGAAGTTCCAGAGGTTAGGTGTCATTAGTCTCCAGACGCCTCATCGGAAATAGGCCTCATCTCGCCTGGAAGGGAGAACTTCCTGGATTTTCTCGAGTTGCGGCAGGTGTTCTCGAGTTACGACGGGGACCTCAGGGACCCGCCCTGGTGGCCTCAGGAGAGGCCAGTCCCCAAGCGAGTTGCTAGGGGTCCTCTCGGGATTCCTCTCCCATCGATATTGGGGCCAAAAACCTTGTGTGGAGTCAGGGCCGGAACCGAGGATTCCTCTCAGGGGCTGTTATGGATCTTTGGGTACTTGTGGAGTCTCCCCAGGGGAGTCAGGCCTCTTCTCGTGTGGGGTCATGCACGTGCACTTTCCTTCCACACTGTAGAAGCAATGTCACGCTTCCCGTGGCGTGGATCAAAGGATCTGTGGTTCTCCTTCGAGGCTTTCCCACAGGGCTGTCCCTAGTGCCACCGTGGTGTGAGTCGATCCTCGGCGTATAAGATGAGCCAATGCAGGGCAAACAGGTTCCTCTGGAATGGACTGAGACATCTGGGGGACTCTTGGAATGGTGGTACGACAATGGAGTTCCTCTCGCCTTTCCTGTTGAGAGTGCCTCCTCTTGAGATGCGATGGGAACGCCGGGAATTCTTTCCCGTTGAAAGCAGGGAAAGGATCCCATATCTCGAGCTACGAGGGGGAAACGGGGCTCCTCTGGATGTGGGCGGGACCATCGTGCTTCCTCTCGAGTGGAGACGGGTATGGCGGTGAACTTCTTGAGTTGCAGCAAGGGTGTGAAAGACCCTTTCGAAGTTCCAGAGGTTAGGTGTCATTAGTCTCCAGACCCCTCATCGGAAATAGGCTTCATCTCTCCTGGAAGGGAGAACTTCGTGGATTTTCTCGAGTTGCGGCAGGTGTTCTCGAGTTACGACGGGGACCTCAGGGACCCGCCCTGGTGGCCTCAGGAGAGGCCAGTCCCCATGCGAGTTGCTAGGGGGCCTCTCGGGATTCCTCTCCCGTCGATACCAGGGCCAAAAACCTTGTGTGGAGTCAGGGCCGGAAACGAGGATTCCTCTCAGGGGCTGACATGGATCTTTGGGTACTTGTGGAGTCTCCCCAGGGGAGTCAGGCCTCGTCTCGAGTGGGGGCATGCACGTGCACTTTCCTTCCAGGCTGTAGCAGCAATGTCACGCTTCCCGTCGCGTGGATCAAAGGATCTGTGGTTTTCCCTCGAGGCTTTCCCTCGAGGCTTTCCCACAGGGCTGTCCCACGTGCCACCGTGGTGTGAGTCGATCCTCGGCGTGAAAGATGAGCCAGTGCAGGGCAAAGAGGCTCCTCTGGAATGGACTGAGACATCTGGGGGACTCTTGGAATGGTGGTACGACCATGGAGTTCCTCTCGCCTTTCCTGTTGAGAGTGCCTCCTCTTGAGATGCGACGGGAACGCCGGGAATTCTTTCCCGTTGAAAGCAGGGAATGGATCCCTCATCTCGAGCTCCGAGGGGGAAACGGGTCTCCTCTGGATGTGGGCGGGACCATCGTGCTTCCTCTCGAGTGGAGACGGGTATGGCGGTGAACTTCTTGAGTTGCAGCAAGGGTGTGAAAGACCCTTTCGAAGTTCCAGAGGTTAGGTGTCATTAGTCTCCAGACGCCTCATCGAAAATAGGCCTCATCTCGCCTGGAAGGGAGAACTTCCTGGATTTTCTCGAGTTGCGGCAGGTGTTCTCGAGTTACGACGGGGACCTCAGGGACCCGCCCTGGTGGCCTCAGGAGAGGCCAGTCCCCATGCGAGTTGCTAGGGGGCCTCTCGGGATTCCTCTCCCGTCGATACCGGGGCCAAAAACCTTGTGTGGAATCAGGGCCGGAACCGAGGATTCCTCTCAGGGGCTGACATGGATCTTTGGGTACTTGTGGAGTCTCCCCAGGGGAGTCAGGCCTCGTCTCGAGTGGGGGCATGCACGTGCGCTTTCCTTCCAGGCTGTAGCAGCAATGTCACGCTTCCCGTCGCGTGGATCAAAGGATCTGTGGTTTTCCCTCGAGGCTTTCTCTCGAGGCTTTCCCACAGGGCTGTCCCACGTGCCACCGTGGTGTGAGTCGATCCTCGGCGTGAAAGATGAGCCAGTGCAGGGCAAAGAGGTTCATCTGGAATGGACTGAGACATCTGGGGGACTCTTGGAATGGTGGTACGACCATGGAGTTCCTCTCGGCTTTTCTGTGGAGAGTGCCTCCTCTTGAGATGCGACGGGATCGCCGGGAATTCTTTCCCGTTGAAATCAGGGAAAGGATCCCTCATCTCGAGCTCCGAGGGGAAACGGGGCTCCTCTGGATGTGGGCGGGACCATCGTGCTTCCTCTCGAGTGGAGACGGGTATGGTGGTGAACTTCTTGAGTTGCAGAAAGGGTGTGAAAGACCCTTTCGAAGTTCCAGAGGTTAGGTGTCATTAGTCTCCAGACGCCTCATCGGAAATAGGCCTCATCTCGCCTGGAAGGGAGAACTTCCTGGATTTTCTCGAGTTGCGGCAGGTGTTCTCGAGTTACGACGGGGACCTCAGGGACCCGCCCTGGTGGCCTCAGGAGAGGCCAGTCCCCATGCGAGTTGCTAGGGGGCCTCTCGGGATTCCTCTCCCGTCGATACCGGGGCCAAAAACCTTGTGTGGAGTCAGGGCCGGAACCGAGGATTCTTCTCAGGGGCTGACATGGACCTTTGGGTACTTCTGGAGTCTCCCCAGGGGAGTCAGGCCTCGTCTCGAGTGCGGGCATGCACGTGCGCTTTCCTTCCAGGCTGTAGCAGCAATGTCACGCTTCCCGTCGCGTGGATCAAAGGATCTGTGGTTTTCCCTCGAGGCTTTCCCTCGAGGCTTTGCCACAGGGTTGTGTCACGTGCCACCGTGGTGTGAGTCGATCCTCGGCGTGAAAGATGAGCCAGTGCAGGGCAAAGAGGTTCCTCTGGAATGGACTGAGACATCTGGTTGACTCTTGGAATGGTGGTTCGACCATGGAGTTCCTCTCGCCTTTCCAATTGAGAGTGCCTCCTCTTGAGATGCGACGGGAACGCTGGGAATACTTTCCCGTTGAAAGCAGGGAAAGGATCCCTCATCTCGAGCTACGAGGGGGAAACGGGGCTCCTCTGGATGTGGGCGGGACCATCGTGCTTCCTCTCGAGTGGAGACCGGTATGGCGGTGAAATTCTTGAGTTGCAGCAAGGGTGTGAAAGACCCATTCGAAGTTCCAGAGGTTAGGTGTCATTAGTCTCCAGACGCCTCATCGGAAATAGGCCTCATCTCGCCTGGAAGGGAGAACTTCCTGGATTTTCTCGAGTTGCGGCAGGTGTTCTCGAGTTACGACGGGGACCTCAGGGACCCGCCCTGGTGGCCTCAGGAGAGGCCAGTCCCCAAGCGAGTTGCTAGGGGTCCTCTCGGGATTCCTCTCCCATCGATATTGGGGCCAAAAACCTTGTGTGGAGTCAGGGCCGGAACCGAGGATTCCTCTCAGGGGCTGTTATGGATCTTTGGGTACTTCTGGAGTCTCCCCAGGGGAGTCAGGCCTCTTCTCGTGTGGGGTCATGCACGTGCGCTTTCCTTCCACACTGTAGAAGCAATGTCACGCTTCCCGTGGCGTGGATCAAAGGATCTGTGGTTCTCCTTCGAGGCTTTCCCACAGGGCTGTCCCTAGTGCCACCGTGGTGTGAGTCGATCCTCGGCGTATAAGATGAGCCAATGCAGGGCAAACAGGTTCCTCTGGAATGGACTGAGACATCTGGGGGACTCTTGGAATGGTGGTACGACAATGGAGTTCCTCTCGCCTTTCCTGTTGAGAGTGCCTCCTCTTGAGATGCGATGGGAACGCCGGGAATTCTTTCCCGTTGAAAGCAGGGAAAGGATCCCATATCTCGAGCTACGAGGGGGAAACGGGGCTCCTCTGGATGTGGGCGGGACCATCGTGCTTCCTCTCGAGTGGAGACGGGTATGGCGGTGAACTTCTTGAGTTGCAGCAAGGGTGTGAAAGACCCTTTCGAAGTTCCAGAGGTTAGGTGTCATTAGTCTCCAGACCCCTCATCGGAAATAGGCTTCATCTCTCCTGGAAGGGAGAACTTCGTGGATTTTCTCGAGTTGCGGCAGGTGTTCTCGAGTTACGACGGGGACCTCAGGGACCCGCCCTGGTGGCCTCAGGAGAGGCCAGTCCCCATGCGAGTTGCTAGGGGGCCTCTCGGGATTCCTCTCCCGTCGATACCAGGGCCAAAAACCTTGTGTGGAGTCAGGGCCGGAAACGAGGATTCCTCTCAGGGGCTGACATGGATCTTTGGGTACTTGTGGAGTCTCCCCAGGGGAGTCAGGCCTCGTCTCGAGTGGGGGCATGCACGTGCACTTTCCTTCCAGGCTGTAGCAGCAATGTCACGCTTCCCGTCGCGTGGATCAAAGGATCTGTGGTTTTCCCTCGAGGCTTTCCCTCGAGGCTTTCCCACACGGCAGTCCCACGTGCCACCGTGGTGTGAGTCGATCCTCGGCGTGAAAGATGAGCCAGTACAGGGAAAAAGGTTCCTCTGGAATGGACTGAGACATCTGGTTGACTCTTGGAATGGTGGTTCGACCATGGAGTTCCTCTCGCCTTTCCAATTGAGAGTGCCTCCTCTTGAGATGCGACGGGAACGCTGGGAATACTTTCCCGTTGAAAGCAGGGAAAGGATCCCTCTACTCGAGCTACGAGGGGGAAACGGGGCTCCTCTGGATGTGGGCGGGACCATCGTGCTTCCTCTCGAGTGGAGACCGGTATGGCGGTGAAATTCTTGAGTTGCAGCAAGGGTGTGAAAGACCCATTCGAAGTTCCAGAGGTTAGGTGTCATTAGTCTCCAGACGCCTCATCGGAAATAGGCCTCATCTCGCCTGGAAGGGAGAACTTCCTGGATTTTCTCGAGTTGCGGCAGGTGTTCTCGAGTTACGACGGGGACCTCAGGGACCCGCCCTGGTGGCCTCAGGAGAGGCCAGTCCCCAAGCGAGTTGCTAGGGGTCCTCTCGGGATTCCTCTCCCATCGATATTGGGGCCAAAAACCTTGTGTGGAGTCAGGGCCGGAACCGAGGATTCCTCTCAGGGGCTGTTATGGATCTTTGGGTACTTCTGGAGTCTCCCCAGGGGAGTCAGGCCTCTTCTCGTGTGGGGTCATGCACGTGCGCTTTCCTTCCACACTGTAGAAGCAATGTCACGCTTCCCGTGGCGTGGATCAAAGGATCTGTGGTTCTCCTTCGAGGCTTTCCCACAGGGCTGTCCCTAGTGCCACCGTGGTGTGAGTCGATCCTCGGCGTATAAGATGAGCCAATGCAGGGCAAACAGGTTCCTCTGGAATGGACTGAGACATCTGGGGGACTCTTGGAATGGTGGTACGACAATGGAGTTCCTCTCGCCTTTCCTGTTGAGAGTGCCTCCTCTTGAGATGCGATGGGAACGCCGGGAATTCTTTCCCGTTGAAAGCAGGGAAAGGATCCCATATCTCGAGCTACGAGGGGGAAACGGGGCTCCTCTGGATGTGGGCGGGACCATCGTGCTTCCTCTCGAGTGGAGACGGGTATGGCGGTGAACTTCTTGAGTTGCAGCAAGGGTGTGAAAGACCCTTTCGAAGTTCCAGAGGTTAGGTGTCATTAGTCTCCAGACCCCTCATCGGAAATAGGCTTCATCTCTCCTGGAAGGGAGAACTTCGTGGATTTTCTCGAGTTGCGGCAGGTGTTCTCGAGTTACGACGGGGACCTCAGGGACCCGCCCTGGTGGCCTCAGGAGAGGCCAGTCCCCATGCGAGTTGCTAGGGGGCCTCTCGGGATTCCTCTCCCGTCGATACCAGGGCCAAAAACCTTGTGTGGAGTCAGGGCCGGAAACGAGGATTCCTCTCAGGGGCTGACATGGATCTTTGGGTACTTGTGGAGTCTCCCCAGGGGAGTCAGGCCTCGTCTCGAGTGGGGGCATGCACGTGCACTTTCCTTCCAGGCTGTAGCAGCAATGTCACGCTTCCCGTCGCGTGGATCAAAGGATCTGTGGTTTTCCCTCGAGGCTTTCCCTCGAGGCTTTCCCACAGGGCTGTCCCACGTGCCACCGTGGTGTGAGTCGATCCTCGGCGTGAAAGATGAGCCAGTGCAGGGCAAAGAGGCTCCTCTGGAATGGACTGAGACATCTGGGGGACTCTTGGAATGGTGGTACGACCATGGAGTTCCTCTCGCCTTTCCTGTTGAGAGTGCCTCCTCTTGAGATGCGACGGGAACGCCGGGAATTCTTTCCCGTTGAAAGCAGGGAATGGATCCCTCATCTCGAGCTCCGAGGGGGAAACGGGTCTCCTCTGGATGTGGGCGGGACCATCGTGCTTCCTCTCGAGTGGAGACGGGTATGGCGGTGAACTTCTTGAGTTGCAGCAAGGGTGTGAAAGACCCTTTCGAAGTTCCAGAGGTTAGGTGTCATTAGTCTCCAGACGCCTCATCGGAAATAGGCCTCATCTCGCCTGGAAGGGAGAACTTCCTGGATTTTCTCGAGTTGCGGCAGGTGTTCTCGAGTTACGACGGGGACCTCAGGGACCCGCCCTGGTGGCCTCAGGAGAGGCCAGTCCCCATGCGAGTTGCTAGGGGGCCTCTCGGGATTCCTCTCCCGTCGATACCGGGGCCAAAAACCTTGTGTGGAATCAGGGCCGGAACCGAGGATTCCTCTCAGGGGCTGACATGGATCTTTGGGTACTTGTGGAGTCTCCCCAGGGGAGTCAGGCCTCGTCTCGAGTGGGGGCATGCACGTGCGCTTTCCTTCCAGGCTGTAGCAGCAATGTCACGCTTCCCATCGCGTGGATCAAAGGATCTGTGGTTTTCCCTCGAGGCTTTCCCTCGAGGCTTTCCCACAGGGCTGTCCCACGTGCCACCGTGGTGTGAGTCGATCCTCGGCGTGAAAGATGAGCCAGTGCAGGGCAAAGAGGCTCCTCTGGAATGGACTGAGACATCTGGGGGACTCTTGGAATGGTGGTACGACCATGGAGTTCCTCTCGCCTTTCCTGTTGAGAGTGCCTCCTCTTGAGATGCGACGGGAACGCCGGGAATTCTTTCCCGTTGAAAGCAGGGAAAGGATCCCTCATCTCGAGCTACGAGGGGGAAACGGGGCTCCTCTGGATGTGGGCGGGACCATCGTGCTTCCTCTCGAGTGGAGACGGGTACGGCGGTGAACTTCTTGAGTTGCAGCAAGGGTGTGAAAGACCCTTTCGAAGTTCCAGAGGTTAGGTGTCATTTGTCTCCAGAGGCCTCATCGGAAATAGGCCTCATCTCGCCTGGAAGGGAGAACTTCCTGGATTTTCTCGAGTTGCGGCAGGTGTTCTCGAGTTACGACGGGGACCTCAGGGACCCGCCCTGTTGGCCTCAGGAGAGGCCAGTCCCCATGCGAGTTGCTAGGGGGCCTCTCGGGATTCCTCTCCCGTCGATACCGGGGCCAAAAACCTTGTGTGGAGTCAGGGCCGGAACCGAGGATTCCTCTCAGGGGCTGACATGGATCTTTGGGTACTTCTGGAGTCTCCCCAGGGGAGTCAGGCCTCGTCTCGAGTGGGGGCATGCACGTGCGCTTTCCTTCCAGGCTGTAGCAGCAATGTCACGCTTCCCGTCGCGTGGATCAAAGGATCTGTGGTTTTCCCTCGAGGCTTTCCCTCGAGGCTTTCCCACAGGGCTGTCCCACGTGCCACCGTGGTGTGAGTCGATCATCGGCGTGAAAGATGAGCCAGTGCAGGGCAAAGAGGCTCCTCTGGAATGGACTGAGACATCTGGGGGACTCTTGGAATGGTGGTACGACCATGGAGTTACTCTCGCCTTTCCTGTTGAGAGTGCCTCCTCTTGAGATGCGACGGGAACGCCGGGAATTCTTTCCCGTTGAAAGCAGGGAATGGATCCCTCATCTCGAGCTCCAAGGGGGAAACGGGTCTCCTCTGGATGTGGGCGGGACCATCGTGCTTCCTCTCGAGTGCAGACGGGTATGGCGGTGAACTTCTTGAGTTGCAGCAAGGGTGTGAAAGACCCTTTCGAAGTTCCAGAGTTTAGGTGTCATTAGTCTCCAGACGCCTCATCGGAAATAGGCCTCATCTCGCCTGGAAGGGAGAACTTCCTGGATTTTCTCGAGTTGCGGCAGGTGTTCTCGAGTTACGACGGGGACCTCAGGGACCCGCCCTGGTGGCCTCAGGAGAGGCCAGTCCCCATGCGAGTTGCTAGGGGGCCTCTCGGGATTCCTCTCCCGTCGATACCAGGGCCAAAAACCTTGTGTGGAGTCAGGGCCGGAACCGAGGATTCCTCTCAGGGGCTGACATGGATCTTTGGGTACTTGTGGAGTCTCCCCAGGGGAGTCAGGCCTCGTCTCGAGTGGGGGCATGCACGTGCGCTTTCCTTCCAGGCTGTAGCAGCAATGTCACGCTTCCCGTCGCGTGGATCAAAGGATCTGTGGTTTTCCCTCGAGGCTTTCCCTCGAGGCTTTCCCACAGGGCTGTCCCACGTGCCACCGTGGTGTGAGTCGATCCTCGGCGTGAAAGATGAGCCAGTGCAGGGCAAAGAGGCTCCTCTGGAATGGACTGAGACATCTGGGGGACTCTTGGAATGGTGGTACGACCATGGAGTTCCTCTCGCCTTTCCTGTTGAGAGTGCCTCCTCTTGAGATGCGACGGGAACGCCGGGAATTCTTTCCCGTTGAAAGCAGGGAATGGATCCCTCATCTCGAGTTCCGAGGGGGAAACGGGTCTCCTCTGGATGTGGGCGGGACCATCGTGCTTCCTCTCGAGTGGAGACGGGTATGGCGGTGAACTTCTTGAGTTGCAGCAAGGGTGTGAAAGACCCTTTCGAAGTTCCAGAGTTTAGGTGTCATTAGTCTCCAGACGCCTCATCGGAAATAGGCCTCATCTCGCCTGGAAGGGAGAACTTCCTGGATTTTCTCGAGTTGCGGCAGGTGTTCTCGAGTTACGACGGGGACCTCAGGGACCCGCCCTGGTGGCCTCAGGAGAGGCCAGTCCCCATGCGAGTTGCTAGGGGGCCTCTCGGGATTCCTCTCCCGTCGATACCAGGGCCAAAAACCTTGTGTGGAGTCAGGGCCGGAACCGAGGATTCCTCTCAGGGGCTGACATGGATCTTTGGGTACTTGTGGAGTCTCCCCAGGGGAGTCAGGCCTCGTCTCGAGTGGGGGCATGCACGTGCGCTTTCCTTCCAGGCTGTAGCAGCAATGTCACGCTTCCCGTCGCGTGGATCAAAGGATCTGTGGTTTTCCCTCGAGGCTTTCCCTCGAGGCTTTCCCACAGGGCTGTCCCACGTGCCACCGTGGTGTGAGTCGATCCTCGGCGTGAAAGATGAGCCAGTGCAGGGCAAAGAGGCTCCTCTGGAATGGACTGAGACATCTGGGGGACTCTTGGAATGGTGGTACGACCATGGAGTTCCTCTCGCCTTTCCTGTTGAGAGTGCCTCCTCTTGAGATGCGACGGGAACGCCGGGAATTCTTTCCCGTTGAAAGCAGGGAATGGATCCCTCATCTCGAGCTACGAGGGGGAAACGGGGCTCCTCTGGATGTGGGCGGGACCATCGTGCTTCCTCTCGAGTGGAGACGGGTATGGCGGTGAACTTCTTGAGTTGCAGCAAGGGTGTGAAAGACCCTTTCGAAGTTCCAGAGTTTAGGTGTCATTAGTCTCCAGACGCCTCATCGGAAATAGGCCTCATCTCGCCTGGAAGGGAGAACTTCCTGGATTTTCTCGAGTTGCGGCAGGTGTTCTCGAGTTACGACGGGGACCTCAGGGACCCGCCCTGGTGGCCTCAGGAGAGGCCAGTCCCCATGCGAGTTGCTAGGGGGCCTCTCGGGATTCCTCTCCCGTCGATACCGGGGCCAAAAACCTTGTGTGGAGTCAGGGCCGGAACCGAGGATTCCTCTCAGGGGCTGACATGGATCTTTGGGTACTTGTGGAGTCTCCCCAGGGGAGTCAGGCCTCGTCTCGAGTGGGGGCATGCACGTGCGCTTTCCTTCCAGGCTGTAGCAGCAATGTCACGCTTCCCGTCGCGTGGATCAAAGGATCTGTGGTTTTCCCTCGAGGCTTTCCCTCGAGGCTTTCCCACAGGGCTGTCCCACGTGCCACCGTGGTGTGAGTCAATCCTCGGCGTGAAAGATGAGCCAGTGCAGGGCAAAGAGGCTCCTCTGGAATGGACTGAGACATCTGGGGGACTCTTGGAATGGTGGTACGACCATGGAGTTCCTCTCGCCTTTCCTGTTGAGAGTGCCTCCTCTTGAGATGCGATGGGAACGCCGGGAATTCTTTCCCGTTGAAAGCAGGGAAAGGATCCCTCATCTCGAGCTACGAGGGGGAAACGGGTCTCCTCTGGATGTGGGCGGGACCATCGTGCTTCCTCTCGAGTGGAGACGGGTACGGCGGTGAACTTCTTGAGTTGCAGCAAGGGTGTGAAAGACCCTTTCGAAGTTCCAGAGGTTAGGTGTCATTTGTCTCCAGAGGCCTCATCGGAAATAGGCCTCATCTCGCCTGGAAGGGAGAACTTCCTGGATTTTCTCGAGTTGCGGCAGGTGTTCTCGAGTTACGACGGGGACCTCAGGGACCCGCCCTGTTGGCCTCAGGAGAGGCCAGTCCCCATGCGAGTGGCTAGGGGACCTCTCGGGATTCCTCTCCCATCGATACCGGGGCCAAAAACCTTGTGTGGAGTCAGGGGCGGAACCGAGGATTCCTCTCAGGGGATGACATGGATCTTTGGGTACTTCTGGAGTCTCCCCAGGGGAGTCAGGCCTCGTCTCGAGTGGGGGCATGCACGTGCGCTTTCCTTCCAGGCTGTATCAGCAATGTCACGCTTCCCGTCGCGTGGATCAAAGGATCTGTGGTTTTCCCTCGAGGCTTTCCCTCGAGGCTTTCCCACAGGGCTGTCCCACGTGCCACCGTGGTGTGAGTCGATCATCGGCGTGAAAGATGAGCCACTGCATGGCAAAGAGGCTCCTCTGGAATGGACTGAGACATCTGGGGGACTCTTGGAATGGTGGTACGACCATGGAGTTCCTCTCGCCTTTCCTGTTGAGAGTGCCTCCTCTTGAGATGCGACGGGAACGCCGGGAATTCTTTCCCGTTGAAAGCAGGGAATGGATCCCTCATCTCGAGCTCCAAGGGGGAAACGGGTCTCCTCTGGATGTGGGCGGGACCATCGTGCTTCCTCTCGAGTGGAGACGGGTATGGCGGTGAACTTCTTGAGTTGCAGCAAGGGTGTGAAAGACCCTTTCGAAGTTCCAGAGTTTAGGTGTCATTAGTCTCCAGACGCCTCATCGGAAATAGGCCTCATCTCGCCTGGAAGGGAGAACTTCCTGGATTTTCTCGAGTTGCGGCAGGTGTTCTCGAGTTACGACGGGGACCTCAGGGACCCGCCCTGGTGGCCTCAGGAGAGGCCAGTCCCCATGCGAGTTGCTAGGGGGCCTCTCGGGATTCCTCTCCCGTCGATACCAGGGCCAAAAACCTTGTGTGGAGTCAGGGCCGGAACCGAGGATTCCTCTCAGGGGCTGACATGGATCTTTGGGTACTTGTGGAGTCTCCCCAGGGGAGTCAGGCCTCGTCTCGAGTGGGGGCATGCACGTTCGCTTTCCTTCCAGGCTGTAGCAGCAATGTCACGCTTCCCGTCGCGTGGATCAAAGGATCTGTGGTTTTCCCTCGAGGCTTTCCCTCGAGGCTTTCCCACAGGGCTGTCCCACGTGCCACCGTGGTGTGAGTCGATCCTCGGCGTGAAAGATGAGCCAGTGCAGGGCAAAGAGGCTCCTCTGGAATGGACTGAGACATCTGGGGGACTCTTGGAATGGTGGTACGACCATGGAGTTCCTCTCGCCTTTCCTGTTGAGAGTGCCTCCTCTTGAGATGCGACGGGAACGCCGGGAATTCTTTCCCGTTGAAAGCAGGGAATGGATCCCTCATCTCGAGCTCCGAGGGGGAAACGGGTCTCCTCTGGATGTGGGCGGGACAATCGTGCTTCCTCTCGAGTGGAGACGGGTATGGCGGTGAACTTCTTGAGTTGCAGCAAGGGTGTGAAAGACCCTTTCGAAGTTCCAGAGTTTAGGTGTCATTAGTCTCCAGACGCCTCATCGGAAATAGGCCTCATCTCGCCTGGAAGGGAAAACTTCCTGGATTTTCTCGAGTTGCGGCAGGTGTTCTCGAGTTACGACGGGGACCTCAGGGACCCGCCCTGGTGGCCTCAGGAGAGGCCAGTCCCCAGGCGAGTTGCTAGGGGGCCTCTCGGGATTCCTCTCCCGTCGATACCGGGGCCAAAAACCTTGTGTGGAGTCAGGGCCGGAACCGAGGATTCCTCTCAGGGGCTGACATGGATCTTTGGGTACTTGTGGAGTCTCCCCAGGGGAGTCAGGCCTCGTCTCGAGTGGGGGCATGCACGTGCGCTTTCCTTCCAGGCTGTAGCAGCAATGTCACGCTTCCCGTGGCCTGGATCAAAGGATCTGTGGTTTTCCCTCGAGGCTTTCCCTCGAGGCTTTCCCACAGGGCTGTCCCACGTGCCACCGTGGTGTGAGTCGATCCTCGGCGTGAAAGATGAGCCAGTGCAGGGCAAAGAGGCTCCTCTGGAATGGACTGAGACATCTGGGGGACTCTTGGAATGGTGGTACGACCATGGAGTTCCTCTCGCCTTTCCTGTTGAGAGTGCCTCCTCTTGAGATGCGACGGGAACGCCGGGAATTCTTTCCCGTTGAAAGCAGGGAATGGATCCCTCATCTCGAGCTCCAAGGGGGAAACGGGTCTCCTCTGGATGTGGGCGGGACCATCGTGCTTCCTCTCGAGTGGAGACGGGTATGGCGGTGAACTTCTTGAGTTGCAGCAAGGGTGTGAAAGACCCTTTCTAAGTTCCAGAGTTTAGGTGTCATTAGTCTCCAGACGCCTCATCGGAAATAGGCCTCATCTCGCCTGGAAGGGAGAACTTCCTGGATTTTCTCGAGTTGCGGCAGGTGTTCTCGAGTTACGACGGGGACCTCAGGGACCCGCCCTGGTGGCCTCAGGAGAGGCCAGTCCCCATGCGATTTGCTAGGGGCCTCTCGGGATTCCTCTCCCGTCGATACTGGGGCCAAAAACCTTGTGTGGAGTCAGGGGCGGAACCGAGGATTCCTCTCAGGGGCTGACATGGATCTTTGGGTACTCCTGGAGTCTCGCCAGGGGCGTCAGGCCTCGTCTCGAGTGGGGGCATGCACGTGTACTTGCCTTCCAGGCTGTAGCAGCAATGTCACGCTTCCCGTCGCGTGGATCAAAGGATCTGTGGTTTTCCCTCGAGGCTTTCCCTCGAGGCTATCCCACATGCCTGTCCCACGTGCCACCGTGATGTGAGTCGATCCTCGGCGTGAAAGATGAGCCAGTGCAGGGCAAAGAGGTTCCTCGGGAATGGACTGAGACATCCGGGGGACTCTTGGCATCGTGTTACGACCATGGAGTTCCTCTCCCCTTTCCTGTTGAGAGTGCCTCCACTTGAGATGCGACGGGAACGCCGGGAATTCTTTCCCGTTGAAAGCAGGGAAAGGATCCCTCATCACGAGCTACGAGGGGGAAATGGGGCTCCTCTGGATGTGGGCGGGACCATCGTGCTTCCTCTCGAGTGGACACGGGTATGGCGGTGAACTTCTTGAGTTGCAGCAAGGGTGTGAAAGACCCTTTCGAAGTTCCAGAGGTTAGGTGTCATTAGTCTCCCGACCCCTCATCGGAAATAGGCTTCATCTCTCCTGGAAGTGAGAACTTCGTGGATTTTCTCGAGTTGCGTCAGGTGTTCTCGAGTTACGACGGTGACATCAGGAACCCGCCCTGGTGGCCTCAGGAAAGGCCAGTCCCCATGCGAGTTGCTATCGGGCCTCTCGGGATTCCTCTCCTGTCGATACCGGGGCCAAAATCTTTGTGTGGATTCAGGGCCGGAACCGAGGATTCCTCTCAGGGGCTGACATGGATCTTTGGGTACTTCTGGAGTCTCCCCAGGGGAGTCAGGCCTCGTCTCGAGTGGGGGCATGCACGTGCGCTTTCCTTCCAGGCTGTAGCAGCAATGTCACGCTTCCCGTGGCGTGGATCAAAGGATCTGTGGTTTTCCCTCGAGGCTTTCCCTCGAGGCTTTCCCACATGGCTGTCCCACGTGCCACCGTGGTGTGAGTCGATCCTAGGCGTGAAAGATGAGCCAGTGCAGGGCAAAGAGGATCCTATGGAATGGACTGAGACATGTGGGGGACTCTTGGCATGGTGGTACGACCATGGAGTTCCTCTCGACTTTCCTGTCGAGAGTGCCTCCTCTTGAGATGCGATGGGAACGCCGGGAATTCTTTCCTGTTGAATGCAGGGAAAGGATCCCTCATCTCGAGCTACGAGGGGTAAACGGGGCTCCTCTGGATGTGGGCGGGACCAACGTGCTTCCTCTCGAGTGGAGACGGGTATGGCGGTGAACATCTTGAGTTGCAGCAAGGGTGTGAAAGACCCTTTCGAAGTTCCAGAGGTTAGGTGTCATTAGTCTCCAGACCCCTCATCGGAAATAGGCTTCATCTCGCCTGGAAGGGAGAACTTCCTGGATTTTCTCGAGTTGCGGCAGGTGTTCTCGAGTTACGACGAGGACCTCAGGGACCCGCCCTGGTGGCCTCAGGAGAGGCCAGTCCCCAAGCGAGTTGCTAGGGGTCCTCTCGGGATTCCTCTCCCATCGATACCAGGGATAAAAACCTTGTGTGGAGTAAGGGCCGGAACCGAGGATTCCTCTCAGGGGCTGACATGGATCTTTGGGTACTCCTGGAGTCTCGCCAGGGGCGTCAGGCCTCCTCTCGAGTGGGGGCATGCACGTGTGCTTGCCTTCCAGGCTGTAGCAGCGATGTCACGCTTCCCGTCGCATGGATCAAAGGATCTGTTGTTTTCCCTCGAGGCTTTCCCTCAAGGCTTTCCCACAGGGCTGTCCCACGTGCCACCTTGGTGTGAGTCGATCCTCGGCGTGAAAGATGAGCCACTGCAGCGCAAAGAGGTTCCTCTGGAATGTACTGAGATATCTGGGGGACTCTTGGCATGGTGGTACGACCATGGAGTTCCTCTCGCCTCTCCTGCTGAGAGTGCCTCCTCTTGAGATGCGACGGGAACAACGGGAATTCTTTCCCGTTGAAAGCAGGGAAAGGATCCCTCATCTCGAGCTACGAGGGGGAAACGGGGCTCCTCTGGATGTGGGCCGGACCATCGTGCTTCCTCTCGAGTGGAGACGGGTATGGCGGTGAACTTCTTGAGTTGCAGCGAGGGTGTGAAAGACCCTTTCGAAGTTCCAGAGGTTAGGTGTCATTAGTCTCCAGACGCCTCATCGGAAATAGGCCTCATCTCGCCTGGAAGGGAGAACTTCCTGGATTTTCTCGAGTTGCGGCAGGTGTTCTCGAGTTACGACGGGGACCTCAAGGACCCGCCCTGGTGGCCTCAGGAGAGGCCAGACCACATGCGAGTTGCTAGGGGGCCTCTCGGGATTCCTCTCCCGTCGATACCGGGGCCAAAAACCTTGTGTGGAGTCAGGGCCAGAACCGAGGATTCCTCTCAGGGGCTGACATGGATCTTTGGGTACTTCTGAAGTCTCCCCAGGGTAGTCAGGCCTCGTCTCGAGTGGGGGCATGCACGTGCGCTTTCCTTCCAGGCTGTAGCAGCAATGTCACGCTTCCCATCGCGTGGATCAAAGGATCTGTGGTTTTCCCTCGAGGATTTTCCTCGAGGCTTTCCCACAGGGCTGTCCCACGTGCCACCGTGGTGTGAGTCGATCCTCGGCATGAAAGATGAGCCAGTGCAGGGCAAAGAGGTTCCTCTGGAATGGACTGAGACATCTGGGGGACTCTTGGAATGGTGGTACGACCATGGAGTTCCTCTCAACTTTCCTGTTGAGAGTGCCTCCTCTTGAGATGCGACGGGAACGCCGGGAATTCTTTCCCGTTGAAAGCAGGGAAAGGATCCCTCATCTGGAGCTACGAGGGGGAAACGGGGCTCCTCTGGATGAGGGCGGGACCATCGTGCTTCCTCTCGAGTGGAGACGGGTATGGCGGTGAACTTCTTGAGTTGCAGCAAGGGTGTGAAAGACCCTTTCGAAGTTCCAGAGGTTAGGTGTCATTAGTCTCCAGACGCCTCATCGGAAATAGGCCTCATCTCGCCTGGAAGGGAGAACTTCCTGGATTTTCTCGAGTTGCTGCAGGTGTTCTTGAGTTAAGACGGGGACCTCAGGGACCCGCCCTGGTGGCCTCAGGAGAGGCCAGTCCCCATGCGATTTGCTAGGGGCCTCTCGGGATTCCTCTCCCGTCGATACTGGGGCCAAAAACCTTGTGTGGAGTCAGGGTCGGAACCGAGCATTCCTCTCAGGGGCTGACATGGATCTTTGGGTACTTCTGGAGTCTCCCCAGGGGAGTCAGGCCTCGTCTCGAGTGGGGGCATGCACGTGCGCTTTCCTTCCAGGCTGTAGCAGCAATGTCACGCTTCCCGTGGCGTGGGTCAAAGGATCTGTGGTTTTCCCTCGAGGCTTTCCCTCGAGGCTTTCCCACAGGGCGGTCCCACGTGCCACCGTGGTGTGAGTCGATCCTCGGCGTGAAAGATGAGCCAGTGCAGGGCAAAGAGGTTCCTCTGGAATGGACTGAGACATCTGGGGGACTCTTGGAATGGTGGTACGACCATGGAGCTCCTCTCGCCTTTCCTGTTGAGAGTGCCTCCTCTTGAGATGCGACGGGATCACCGGGAATTCTTTCCCGTTGAAAGCAGGGAAAGGATCCCTCATCTCGAGCTACGAGGTGGAAACGGGGCTCCTCTGGATGTGGGCGGGACAATCGTGCTTCCTCTCGAGTGGAGACGGGTATGGGGGTGAACTTCTTTAGTTGCAGCAAGGGTGTGAAAGACCCTTTCGAAGTTCCAGAGTTTAGCTGTCATTAGTCTCCAGACGCCTCATCGGAAATAGGCCTCATCTCGCCTGGAAGGGAGAACTTCCTGGATTTTCTTGAGTTGTGGCAGGTGTTCTCGAGTTACCACGGGGACCTCAGCGACCCGCCCTGGTGGCCTCAGGAGAGGCCAGACCCCTAGCGAGTTGCTAGGGGGCCTCTCGGGATTCCTTTCCCGTCGATACCGGGGCCAAAATCCTTGAGTGGAGTCAGGGCCGGAACCGAGGATTCCTCTCAGGGGCTGACATGGATCTTTGGGTCTTTCTGGAGTCTCCCGATGGGAGTCAGGCCTCGTCTCGA
Source organism: Capricornis sumatraensis (assembly GCF_032405125.1). Lineage (NCBI taxonomy): Eukaryota > Metazoa > Chordata > Mammalia > Artiodactyla > Bovidae > Capricornis > Capricornis sumatraensis. Next base: position 2,743,776 of record NW_027184617.1, on the reverse strand, counting down.
GTGGGGGCATGCACGTGCGCTTTCCATCCAGGCTGTAGCAGCAATGTCACGCTTCCCGTCGCGTGGATCAAAGGATCTGTGGTTTTCAATCGAGGCTTTCCCTTGAGGCTTTCCCACAGGGCTGTCCCACGTGACACCGTGGTGTGAGTCGATCCTCGTCGTGAAAGATGAGCCAGTGCAGGGCAAAGAGGTTCCTCTGGAGTGGACTGAGACATCTGGGGGACTCTTGGAATGGTGGTACGACCATGGAGTTCCTCTCGCCTTTCCTGTTGAGAGTGCCTCCTCTTGAGATGTGACGGGAACGCCGGGAATTCTTTCCCGTTGAAAGCAGGGAAAGGATCCCTCATCTCGAGCTACGAGGAGGAAACGGGGCTCCTCTGGATGTGGGCGGGACCATCGTGCTTCCTCTCGAGTGGAGACGGGTATGGGGGTGAAATTCTTTAGTTGCAGCAAGGGTGTGAAAGACCCTTTCGAAGTTCCAGAGGTTAGGTGTCATTAGTCTCCAGACGCCTCATCGGAAATAGGCCTCATCTCGCCTGGAAGGGAGAACTTCCTGGATTTTCTCGAGTTGTGGCAGGTGTTCTCGAGTTACGACTGGGACCTCAGCGACCCGCCCTGGTGGCCTCAGGAGAAGCCAGACCCCTAGCGAGTTGCTAGGGGGCCTCTCGGGATTCCTCTCCCGTCGATACCGGGGCCAAAAACCTTGTGTGGATTCAGGGCCGGAACCGAGGATTAATCTCAGGGGCTGACATGGATCTTTGGGTACTTCTGAAGTCTCCCCAGGGTAGTCAGGCCTCGTCTCGAGTGGGGGCATGCACGTGCGCTTTCCTTCCAGGCTGTAGCAGCAATGTCACGCTTCCCATCGCGTGGATCAAAGGATCTGTGGTTTTCCCTCGAGGATTTTCCTCGAGGCTTTCCCACAGGGCTGTCCCACGTGCCACCGTGGTGTGAGTCGATCCTCGGCATGAAAGATGAGCCAGTGCAGGGCAAAGAGGTTCCTCTGGAATGGACTGAGACATCTGGGGGACTCTTGGAATGGTGGTACGACCATGGAGTTCCTCTCAACTTTCCTGTTGAGAGTGCCTCCTCTTGAGATGCGACGGGAACGCCGGGAATTCTTTCCCGTTGAAAGCAGGGAAAGGATCCCTCATCTGGAGCTACGAGGGGGAAACGGGGCTCCTCTGGATGAGGGCGGGACCATCGTGCTTCCTCTCGAGTGGAGACGGGTATGGCGGTGAACTTCTTGAGTTGCAGCAAGGGTGTGAAAGACCCTTTCGAAGTTCCAGAGGTTAGGTGTCATTAGTCTCCAGACGCCTCATCGGAAATAGGCCTCATCTCGCCTGGAAGGGAGAACTTCCTGGATTTTCTCGAGTTGCTGCAGGTGTTCTTGAGTTAAGACGGGGACCTCAGGGACCCGCCCTGGTGGCCTCAGGAGAGGCCAGTCCCCATGCGATTTGCTAGGGGCCTCTCGGGATTCCTCTCCCATCGATACTGGGGCCAAAAACCTTGTGTGGAGTCAGGGTCGGAACCGAGCATTCCTCTCAGGGGCTGACATGGATCTTTGGGTACTTCTGGAGTCTCCCCAGGGGAGTCAGGCCTCGTCTCGAGTGGGGGCATGCACGTGCGCTTTCCTTCCAGGCTGTAGCAGCAATGTCACGCTTCCCGTGGCGTGGGTCAAAGGATCTGTGGTTTTCCCTCGAGGCTTTCCCTCGAGGCTTTCCCACAGGGCGGTCCCACGTGCCACCGTGGTGTGAGTCGATCCTCGGCGTGAAAGATGAGCCAGTGCAGGGCAAAGAGGTTCCTCTGGAATGGACTGAGACATCTGGGGGACTCTTGGAATGGTGGTACGACCATGGAGCTCCTCTCGCCTTTCCTGTTGAGAGTGCCTCCTCTTGAGATGCGACGGGATCCCCGGGAATTCTTTCCCGTTGAAAGCAGGGAAAGGATCCCTCATCTCGAGCTACGAGGTGGAAACGGGGCTCCTCTGGATGTGGGCGGGACAATCGTGCTTCCTCTCGAGTGGAGACGGGTATGGGGGTGAACTTCTTTAGTTGCAGCAAGGGTGTGAAAGACCCTTTCGAAGTTCCAGAGTTTAGCTGTCATTAGTCTCCAGACGCCTCATCGGAAATAGGCCTCATCTCGCCTGGAAGGGAGAACTTCCTGGATTTTCTCGAGTTGTGGCAGGTGTTCTCGAGTTACCACGGGGACCTCAGCGACCCGCCCTGGTGGCCTCAGGAGAGGCCAGACCCCTAGCGAGTTGCTAGGGGGCCTCTCGGGATTCCTTTCCCGTCGATACCGGGGCCAAAATCCTTGAGTGGAGTCAGGGCCGGAACCGAGGATTCCTCTCAGGGGCTGACATGGATCTTTGGGTCTTTCTGGAGTCTCCCGATGGGAGTCAGGCCTCGTCTCGAGTGGGGGCATGCACGTGCGCTTTCCATCCAGGCTGTAGCAGCAATGTCACGCTTCCCGTCGCGTGGATCAAAGGATCTGTGGTTTTCAATCGAGGCTTTCCCTTGAGGCTTTCCCACAGGGCTGTCCCACGTGACACCGTGGTGTGAGTCGATCCTCGTCGTGAAAGATGAGCCAGTGCAGGGCAAAGAGGTTCCTCTGGAGTGGACTGAGACATCTGGGGGACTCTTGGAATGGTGGTACGACCATGGAGTTCCTCTCGCCTTTCCTGTTGAGAGTGCCTCCTCTTGAGATGTGACGGGAACGCCGGGAATTCTTTCCCGTTGAAAGCAGGGAAAGGATCCCTCATCTCGAGCTACGAGGGGGAAACGGGTCTCCTCTGGATGTGGGCGGGACCATCATGCTTCCTCTCGAGTCGAAACGGGTATGGCGGTGAACTTCTTGTGTTGCAGCAAGGGTGTGAAAGACCCTTTCGAAGTTCCAGAGGTAAGGTGTCATTAGTGTCCAGACGCCTCATCGGAAATAGGCCTCATCTCGCCTGGAAGGGAGAACTTCCTGGATTTTCTCGAGTTGCGGCAGGTGTTCTCCAGTTACGACGGGGACCTCAGGGACCGGCCTGGTGGCCTATGGAAAGGCCAGTCCCCATGCGAGGTGCTAGGGGGCCTCTCGGGATTCCTCTCCCGTCGATACCGGGGCCAAAAACCTTGTGTGGAGTCAGGGCCGGAACCGAGGATTCCTCTCAGGGGCTGACATGGATCTTGGGGTACTTCTGGAGTCTCCCCAGGGGAGTCAGGCCTCATCTCGAGTGGGGGCATGCACGTGCGCTTTCCTTCCAGTCTGTAGCAGCAATGTCATGCTTCCCGTTGCGTGGATCAAAGGATCTGTGGTTTGCCCTCGAGGCTTTCCCACAGGGCTGTCCCACGTGCCACCGTGGTGTGAGTCGATCCTCGGCGTGAAAGATGAGCCAGTGCAGGTCAAAGAGGTTCCTCTGGAATGGACTGAGAAATCTCGGGGACTCTTGGAATGGTGGTACGACCATGGAGTTCCTCTCGCCTTTCCTGTTGAGAGTGCCTCCTCTTGAGATGCGACGGGAACCCCGGGAATTCTTTCCCGTTGAAAGCAGGGAAAGGATCCCTCATCTCGAGCTACGAGGGGGAAACGGGGCTCCTCTGGATGTGGGCGGGACCTTCATGCTTCCTCTCGAGTCGACACGGGTATGGCGGTGAACTTCTTGAGTTGCAGCAAGGGTGTGAAAGACCCTTTCGAAGTTCCAGAGGTTCCGTGTCATTAGGCTCCAGACGCCTCATCGGAAATAGGCCTCATCTCGCCTGGAAGGGAGAACTTCCTGGATTTTCTCGAGTTGCGGCAGGTGTTCTCGAGTTACGACGGGAACCTCAGGGACCCGCCCTGTTGGCCTCAGGAGAGGCCAGTCCCCATGCGAGTTGCTAGGGGGCCTCTCGGGATTCCTCTCCCGTCGATACCGGGGCCAAAAACCTTGTGTGGAGTCAGGGCCGGAACCGAGGATTCCTCTCAGGGGCTGACATGGATCTTTGGGTACTTGTGGAGTCTCCCCAGGGGAGTCAGGCCTCGTCTCGAGTGGGGGCATGCACGTGCGCTTTCCTTCCAGGCTGTAGCAGCAATGTCACGCTTCCCGTCGCGTGGATCAAAGGATCTGTGGTTTTCCCTCGAGGCTTTCCCTCGAGGCTTTCCCACAGGGCTGTCCCACGTGCCACCGTGGTGTGAGTCGATCCTCGGCGTGAAAGATGAGCCAGTGCAGGGCAAAGAGGCTCCTCTGGAATGGACTGAGACATCTGGGGGACTCTTGGAATGGTGGTACGACCATGGAGTTCCTCTCGCCTTTCCTGTTGAGAGTGCCTCCTCTTGAGATGCGACGGGAACGCCGGGAATTCTTTCCCGTTGAAAGCAGGGAAAGGATCCCTCATCTCGAGCTACGAGGGGGAAACGGGGCTCCTCTGGATGTGGGCGGGACCATCGTGCTTCCTCTCGAGTGGAGACGGGTACGGCGGTGAACTTCTTGAGTTGCAGCAAGGGTGTGAAAGACCCTTTCGAAGTTCCAGAGGTTAGGTGTCATTTGTCTCCAGAGGCCTCATCGGAAATAGGCCTCATCTCGCCTGGAAGGGAGAACTTCCTGGATTTTCTCGAGTTGCGGCAGGTGTTCTCGAGTTACGACGGGGACCTCAGGGACCCGCCCTGTTGGCCTCAGGAGAGGCCAGTCCCCATGCGAGTTGCTAGGGGGCCTCTCGGGATTCCTCTCCCGTCGATACCGGGGCCAAAAACCTTGTGTGGAGTCAGGGCCGGAACCGAGGATTCCTCTCAGGGGCTGACATGGATCTTTGGGTACTTCTGGAGTCTCCCCAGGGGAGTCAGGCCTCGTCTCGAGTGGGGGCATGCACGTGCGCTTTCCTTCCAGGCTGTAGCAGCAATGTCACGCTTCCCGTCGCGTGGATCAAAGGATCTGTGGTTTTCCCTCGAGGCTTTCCCTCGAGGCTTTCCCACAGGGCTGTCCCACGTGCCACCGTGGTGTGAGTCGATCATCGGCGTGAAAGATGAGCCAGTGCAGGGCAAAGAGGCTCCTCTGGAATGGACTGAGACATCTGGGGGACTCTTGGAATGGTGGTACGACCATGGAGTTCCTCTCGCCTTTCCTGTTGAGAGTGCCTCCTCTTGAGATGCGACGGGAACGCCGGGAATTCTTTCCCGTTGAAAGCAGGGAATGGATCCCTCATCTCGAGCTCCAAGGGGGAAACGGGTCTCCTCTGGATGTGGGCGGGACCATCGTGCTTCCTCTCGAGTGCAGACGGGTATGGCGGTGAACTTCTTGAGTTGCAGCAAGGGTGTGAAAGACCCTTTCGAAGTTCCAGAGTTTAGGTGTCATTAGTCTCCAGACGCCTCATCGGAAATAGGCCTCATCTCGCCTGGAAGGGAGAACTTCCTGGATTTTCTCGAGTTGCGGCAGGTGTTCTCGAGTTACGACGGGGACCTCAGGGACCCGCCCTGGTGGCCTCAGGAGAGGCCAGTCCCCATGCGAGTTGCTAGGGGGCCTCTCGGGATTCCTCTCCCGTCGATACCAGGGCCAAAAACCTTGTGTGGAGTCAGGGCCGGAACCGAGGATTCCTCTCAGGGGCTGACATGGATCTTTGGGTACTTGTGGAGTCTCCCCAGGGGAGTCAGGCCTCGTCTCGAGTGGGGGCATGCACGTGCGCTTTCCTTCCAGGCTGTAGCAGCAATGTCACGCTTCCCGTCGCGTGGATCAAAGGATCTGTGGTTTTCCCTCGAGGCTTTCCCTCGAGGCTTTCCCACAGGGCTGTCCCACGTGCCACCGTGGTGTGAGTCGATCCTCGGCGTGTAAGATGAGCCAGTGCAGGGCAAAGAGGCTCCTCTGGAATGGACTGAGACATCTGGGGGACTCTTGGAATGGTGGTACCACCATGGAGTTCCTCTCGCCTTTCCTGTTGAGAGTGCCTCCTCTTGAGATGCGACGGGAACGCCGGGAATTCTTTCCCGTTGAAAGCAGGGAATGGATCCCTCATCTCGAGTTCCGAGGGGGAAACGGGTCTCCTCTGGATGTGGGCGGGACCATCGTGCTTCCTCTCGAGTGGAGACGGGTATGGCGGTGAACTTCTTGAGTTGCAGCAAGGGTGTGAAAGACCCTTTCGAAGTTCCAGAGTTTAGGTGTCATTAGTCTCCAGACGCCTCATCGGAAATAGGCCTCATCTCGCCTGGAAGGGAGAACTTCCTGGATTTTCTCGAGTTGCGGCAGGTGTTCTCGAGTTACGACGGGGACCTCAGGGACCCGCCCTGGTGGCCTCAGGAGAGGCCAGTCCCCATGCGAGTTGCTAGGGGGCCTCTCGGGATTCCTCTCCCGTCGATACCAGGGCCAAAAACCTTGTGTGGAGTCAGGGCCGGAACCGAGGATTCCTCTCAGGGGCTGACATGGATCTTTGGGTACTTGTGGAGTCTCCCCAGGGGAGTCAGGCCTCGTCTCGAGTGGGGGCATGCACGTGCGCTTTCCTTCCAGGCTGTAGCAGCAATGTCACGCTTCCCGTCGCGTGGATCAAAGGATCTGTGGTTTTCCCTCGAGGCTTTCCCTCGAGGCTTTCCCACAGGGCTGTCCCACGTGCCACCGTGGTGTGAGTCGATCCTCGGCGTGAAAGATGAGCCAGTGCAGGGCAAAGAGGCTCCTCTGGAATGGACTGAGACATCTGGGGGACTCTTGGAATGGTGGTACGACCATGGAGTTCCTCTCGCCTTTCCTGTTGAGAGTGCCTCCTCTTGAGATGCGACGGGAACGCCGGGAATTCTTTCCCGTTGAAAGCAGGGAATGGATCCCTCATCTCGAGCTACGAGGGGGAAACGGGTCTCCTCTGGATGTGGGCGGGACCATCGTGCTTCCTCTCGAGTGGAGACGGGTATGGCGGTGAACTTCTTGAGTTGCAGCAAGGGTGTGAAAGACCCTTTCGAAGTTCCAGAGTTTAGGTGTCATTAGTCTCCAGACGCCTCATCGGAAATAGGCCTCATCTCGCCTGGAAGGGAGAACTTCCTGGATTTTCTCGAGTTGCGGCAGGTGTTCTCGAGTTACGACGGGGACCTCAGGGACCCGCCCTGGTGGCCTCAGGAGAGGCCAGTCCCCATGCGAGTTGCTAGGGGGCCTCTCGGGATTCCTCTCCCGTCGATACCGGGGCCAAAAACCTTGTGTGGAGTCAGGGCCGGAACCGAGGATTCCTCTCAGGGGCTGACATGGATCTTTGGGTACTTGTGGAGTCTCCCCAGGGGAGTCAGGCCTCGTCTCGAGTGGGGGCATGCACGTGCGCTTTCCTTCCAGGCTGTAGCAGCAATGTCACGCTTCCCGTCGCGTGGATCAAAGGATCTGTGGTTTTCCCTCGAGGCTTTCCCTCGAGGCTTTCCCACAGGGCTGTCCCACGTGCCACCGTGGTGTGAGTCGATCCTCGGCGTGAAAGATGAGCCAGTGCAGGGCAAAGAGGCTCCTCTGGAATGGACTGAGACATCTGGGGGACTCTTGGAATGGTGGTACGACCATGGAGTTCCTCTCGCCTTTCCTGTTGAGAGTGCCTCCTCTTGAGATGCGATGGGAACGCCGGGAATTCTTTCCCGTTGAAAGCAGGGAAAGGATCCCTCATCTCGAGCTACGAGGGGGAAACGGGTCTCCTCTGGATGTGGGCGGGACCATCGTGCTTCCTCTCGAGTGGAGACGGGTACGGCGGTGAACTTCTTGAGTTGCAGCAAGGGTGTGAAAGACCCTTTCGAAGTTCCAGAGGTTAGGTGTCATTTGTCTCCAGAGGCCTCATCGGAAATAGGCCTCATCTCGCCTGGAAGGGAGAACTTCCTGGATTTTCTCGAGTTGCGGCAGGTGTTCTCGAGTTACGACGGGGACCTCAGGGACCCGCCCTGTTGGCCTCAGGAGAGGCCAGTCCCCATGCGAGTGGCTAGGGGGCCTCTCGGGATTCCTCTCCCGTCGATACCGGGGCCAAAAACCTTGTGTGGAGTCAGGGGCGGAACCGAGGATTCCTCTCAGGGGATGACATGGATCTTTGGGTACTTCTGGAGTCTCCCCAGGGGAGTCAGGCCTCGTCTCGAGTGGGGGCATGCACGTGCGCTTTCCTTCCAGGCTGTATCAGCAATGTCACGCTTCCCGTCGCGTGGATCAAAGGATCTGTGGTTTTCCCTCGAGGCTTTCCCTCGAGGCTTTCCCACAGGGCTGTCCCACGTGCCACCGTGGTGTGAGTCGATCATCGGCGTGAAAGATGAGCCAGTGCATGGCAAAGAGGCTCCTCTGGAATGGACTGAGACATCTGGGGGACTCTTGGAATGGTGGTACGACCATGGAGTTCCTCTCGCCTTTCCTGTTGAGAGTGCCTCCTCTTGAGATGCGACGGGAACGCCGGGAATTCTTTCCCGTTGAAAGCAGGGAATGGATCCCTCATCTCGAGCTCCAAGGGGGAAACGGGTCTCCTCTGGATGTGGGCGGGACCATCGTGCTTCCTCTCGAGTGGAGACGGGTATGGCGGTGAACTTCTTGAGTTGCAGCAAGGGTGTGAAAGACCCTTTCGAAGTTCCAGAGTTTAGGTGTCATTAGTCTCCAGACGCCTCATCGGAAATAGGCCTCATCTCGCCTGGAAGGGAGAACTTCCTGGATTTTCTCGAGTTGCGGCAGGTGTTCTCGAGTTACGACGGGGACCTCAGGGACCCGCCCTGGTGGCCTCAGGAGAGGCCAGTCCCCATGCGAGTTGCTAGGGGGCCTCTCGGGATTCCTCTCCCGTCGATACCAGGGCCAAAAACCTTTTGTGGAGTCAGGGCCGGAACCGAGGATTCCTCTCAGGGGCTGACATGGATCTTTGGGTACTTGTGGAGTCTCCCCAGGGGAGTCAGGCCTCGTCTCGAGTGGGGGCATGCACTTTCGCTTTCCTTCCAGGCTGTAGCAGCAATGTCACGCTTCCCGTCGCGTGGATCAAAGGATCTGTGGTTTTCCCTCGAGGCTTTCCCTCGAGGCTTTCCCACAGGGCTGTCCCACGTGCCACCGTGGTGTGAGTCGATCCTCGGCGTGAAAGATGAGCCAGTGCAGGGCAAAGAGGCTCCTCTGGAATGGACTGAGACATCTGGGGGACTCTTGGAATGGTGGTACGACCATGGAGTTCCTCTCGCCTTTCCTGTTGAGAGTGCCTCCTCTTGAGATGCGACGGGAACGCCGGGAATTCTTTCCCGTTGAAAGCAGGGAATGGATCCCTCATCTCGAGCTCCGAGGGGGAAACGGGTCTCCTCTGGATGTGGGCGGGACAATCGTGCTTCCTCTCGAGTGGAGACGGGTATGGCGGTGAACTTCTTGAGTTGCAGCAAGGGTGTGAAAGACCCTTTCGAAGTTCCAGAGTTTAGGTGTCATTAGTCTCCAGACGCCTCATCGGAAATAGGCCTCATCTCGCCTGGAAGGGAGAACTTCCTGGATTTTCTCGAGTTGCGGCAGGTGTTCTCGAGTTACGACGGGGACCTCAGGGACCCGCCCTGGTGGCCTCAGGAGAGGCCAGTCCCCATGCGAGTTGCTAGGGGGCCTCTCGGGATTCCTCTCCCGTCGATACCGGGGCCAAAAACCTTGTGTGGAGTCAGGGCCGGAACCGAGGATTCCTCTCAGGGGCTGACATGGATCTTTGGGTACTTGTGGAGTCTCCCCAGGGGAGTCAGGCCTCGTCTCGAGTGGGGGCATGCACGTGCGCTTTCCTTCCAGGCTGTAGCAGCAATGTCACGCTTCCCGTGGCGTGGATCAAAGGATCTGTGGTTTTCCCTCGAGGCTTTCCCTCGAGGCTTTCCCACAGGGCTGTCCCACGTGCCACCGTGGTGTGAGTCGATCCTCGGCGTGAAAGATGAGCCAGTGCAGGGCAAAGAGGCTCCTCTGGAATGGACTGAGACATCTGGGGGACTCTTGGAATGGTGGTACGACCATGGAGTTCCTCTCGCCTTTCCTGTTGAGAGTGCCTCCTCTTGAGATGCGACGGGAACGCCGGGAATTCTTTCCCGTTGAAAGCAGGGAATGGATCCCTCATCTCGAGCTCCAAGGGGGAAACGGGTCTCCTCTGGATGTGGGCGGGACCATCGTGCTTCCTCTCGAGTGGAGACGGGTATGGCGGTGAACTTCTTGAGTTGCAGCAAGGGTGTGAAAGACCCTTTCGAAGTTCCAGAGTTTAGGTGTCATTAGTCTCCAGACGCCTCATCGGAAATAGGCCTCATCTCGCCTGGAAGGGAGAACTTCCTGGATTTTCTCGAGTTACGGCAGGTGTTCTCGAGTTACGACGGGGACCTCAGGGACCCGCCCTGGTGGCCTCAGGAGAGGCCAGTCCCCATGCGAGTTGCTAGGGGGCCTCTCGGGATTCCTCTCCCGTCGATACCAGGGCCAAAAACCTTGTGTGGAGTCAGGGCCGGAACCGAGGATTCCTCTCAGGGGCTGACATGGATCTTTGGGTACTTGTGGAGTCTCCCCAGGGGAGTCAGGCCTCGTCTCGAGTGGGGGCATGCACGTGCGCTTTCCTTCCAGGCTGTAGCAGCAATGTCACGCTTCCCGTCGCGTGGATCAAAGGATCTGTGGTTTTCCCTCGAGGCTTTCCCTCGAGGCTTTCCCACAGGGCTGTCCCACGTGCCACCGTGGTGTGAGTCGATCCTCGGCGTGAAAGATGAGCCAGTGCAGGGCAAAGAGGCTCCTCTGGAATGGACTGAGACATCTGGGGGACTCTTGGAATGGTGGTACGACCATGGAGTTCCTCTCGCCTTTCCTGTTGAGAGTGCCTCCTCTTGAGATGCGACGGGAACGCCGGGAATTCTTTCCCGTTGAAAGCAGGGAATGGATCCCTCATCTTGAGCTCCGAGGGGGAAACGGGTCTCCTCTGGATGTGGGCGGGACAATCGTGCTTCCTCTCGAGTGGAGACGGGTATGGCGGTGAACTTCTTGAGTTGCAGCAAGGGTGTGAAAGACCCTTTCGAAGTTCCAGAGTTTAGGTGTCATTAGTCTCCAGACGCCTCATCGGAAATAGGCCTCATCTCGCCTGGAAGGGAGAACTTCCTGGATTTTCTCGAGTTGCGGCAGGTGTTCTCGAGTTACGACGGGGACCTCAGGGACCCGCCCTGGTGGCCTCAGGAGAGGCCAGTCCCCATGCGAGTTGCTAGGGGGCCTCTCGGGATTCCTCTCCCGTCGATACCGGGGCCAAAAACCTTGTGTGGAGTCAGGGCCGGAACCGAGGATTCCTCTCAGGGGCTGACTTGGATCTTTGGGTACTTGTGGAGTCTCCCCAGGGGAGTCAGGCCTCGTCTCGAGTGGGGGCATGCACGTGCGCTTTCCTTCCAGGCTGTAGCAGCAATGTCACGCTTCCCGTGGCGTGGATCAAAGGATCTGTGGTTTTCCCTCGAGGCTTTCCCTCGAGGCTTTCCCACAGGGCTGTCCCACGTGCCACCGTGGTGTGAGTCGATCCTCGGCGTGAAAGATGAGCCAGTGCAGGGCAAAGAGGCTCCTCTGGAATGGACTGAGACATCTGGGGGACTCTTGGAATGGTGGTACGACCATGGAGTTCCTCTCGCCTTTCCTGTTGAGAGTGCCTCCTCTTGAGATGAGACGGGAACGCCGGGAATTCTTTCCCGTTGAAAGCAGGGAATGGATCCCTCATCTCGAGCTCCAAGGGGGAAACGGGTCTCCTCTGGATGTGGGCGGGACCATCGTGCTTCCTCTCGAGTGGAGACGGGTATGGCGGTGAACTTCTTGAGTTGCAGCAAGGGTGTGAAAGACCCTTTCTAAGTTCCAGAGTTTAGGTGTCATTAGTCTCCAGACGCCTCATCGGAAATAGGCCTCATCTCGCCTGAAAGGGAGAACTTCCTGGATTTTCTCGAGTTGCGGCAGGTGTTCTCGAGTTACGACGGGGACCTCAGGGACCCGCCCTGGTGGCCTCAGGAGAGGCCAGTCCCCATGCGAGTTGCTAGGGGGCCTCTCGGGATTCCTCTCCCGTCGATACCAGGGCCAAAAACCTTTTGTGGAGTCAGGGCCGGAACCGAGGATTCCTCTCAGGGGCTGACATGGATCTTTGGGTACTTGTGGAGTCTCCCCAGGGAAGTCAGGCCTCGTCTCGAGTGGGGGCATGCACGTGCGCTTTCCTTCCAGGCTGTAGCAGCAATGTCACGCTTCCCGTCGCGTGGATTAAAGGATCTGTGGTTTTCCCTCGAGGCTTTCCCTCGAGGCTTTCCCACAGGGCTGTCCCACGTGCCACCGTGGTGTGAGTCGATCATCGGCGTGAAAGATGAGCCAGTGCATGGCAAAGAGGCTCCTCTGGAATGGACTGAGACATCTGGGGGACTCTTGGAATGGTGGTACGACCATGGAGTTCCTCTCGCCTTTCCTGTTGAGAGTGCCTCCTCTTGAGATGCGACGGGAACGCCGGGAATTCTTTCCCGTTGAAAGCAGGGAATGGATCCCTCATCTCGAGCTCCAAGGGGGAAACGGGTCTCCTCTGGATGTGGGCGGGACCATCGTGCTTCCTCTCGAGTGGAGACGGGTATGGCGGTGAACTTCTTGAGTTGCAGCAAGGGTGTGAAAGACCCTTTCGAAGTTCCAGAGTTTAGGTGTCATTAGTCTCCAGACGCCTCATCGGAAATAGGCCTCATCTCGCCTGGAAGGGAGAACTTCCTGGATTTTCTCGAGTTGCGGCAGGTGTTCTCGAGTTACGACGGGCACCTCAGGGACCCGCCCTGGTGGCCTCAGGAGAGGCCAGTCCCCATGCGAGTTGCTAGGGGGCCTCTCGGGATTCCTCTCCCGTCGATACCAGGGCCAAAAACCTTGTGTGGAGTCAGGGCCGGAACCGAGGATTCCTCTCAGGGGCTGACATGGATCTTTTGGTACTTGTGGAGTCTCCCCAGGGGAGTCAGGCCTCGTCTCGAGTGGGGGCATGCACGTGCGCTTTCCTTCCAGGCTGTAGCAGCAATGTCACGCTTCCCGTCGCGTGGATCAAAGGATCTGTGGTTTCCCTCGAGGCTTTCCCTCGAGGCTTTCCCACAGGGCTGTCCCACGTGCCACCGTGGTGTGAGTCGATCCTCGGCGTGAAAGATGAGCCAGTGCAGGGCAAAGAGGCTCCTCTGGAATGGACTGAGACATCTGGGGGACTCTTGGAATGGTGGTACGACCATGGAGTTCCTCTCGCCTTTCCTGTTGAGAGTGCCTCCTCTTGAGATGCGACGGGAACGCCGGGAATTCTTTCCCGTTGAAAGCAGGGAATGGATCCCTCATCTCGAGCTCCGAGGGGGAAACGGGTCTCCTCTGGATGTGGGCGGGACAATCGTGCTTCCTCTCAAGTGGAGACGGGTATGGCGGTGAACTTCTTGAGTTGCAGCAAGGGTGTGAAAGACCCTTTCGAAGTTCCAGAGTTTAGGTGTCATTAGTCTCCAGACGCCTCATCGGAAATAGGCCTCATCTCGCCTGGAAGGGAGAACTTCCTGGATTTTCTCGAGTTGCGGCAGGTGTTCTCGAGTTACGACGGGGACCTCAGGGACCCGCCCTGGTGGCCTCAGGAGAGGCCAGTCCCCATGCGAGTTGCTAGGGGGCCTCTCGGGATTCCTCTCCCGTCGATACCGGGGCCAAAAACCTTGTGTGGAGTCAGGGCCGGAACCGAGGATTCCTCTCAGGGGCTGACATGGATCTTTGGGTACTTGTGGAGTCTCCCCAGGGGAGTCAGGCCTCGTCTCGAGTGGGGGCATGCACGTGCGCTTTCCTTCCAGGCTGTAGCAGCAATGTCACGCTTCCCGTGGCGTGGTTCAAAGGATCTGTGGTTTTCCCTCGAGGCTTTCCCTCGAGGCTTTCCCACAGGGCTGTCCCACGTGCCACCGTGGTGTGAGTCGATCCTCGGCGTGAAAGATGAGCCAGTGCAGGGCAAAGAGGCTCCTCTGGAATGGACTGAGACATCTGGGGGACTCTTGGAATGGTGGTACGACCATGGAGTTCCTCTCGCCTTTCCTGTTGAGAGTGCCTCCTCTTGAGATGCGACGGGAACGCCGGGAATTCTTTCCCGTTGAAAGCAGGGAATGGATCCCTCATCTCGAGCTCCGAGGGGGAAACGGGTCTCCTCTGGATGTGGGCGGGACCATCGTGCTTCCTCTCGAGTGGAGACGGGTATGGCGGTGAACTTCTTGAGTTGCAGCAAGGGTGTGAAAGACCCTTTCGAAGTTCCAGAGTTTAGGTGTCATTAGTCTCCAGACGCCTCATCGGAAATAGGCCTCATCTCGCCTGGAAGGGAGAACTTCCTGGATTTTCTCGAGTTGCGGCAGGTGTTCTCGAGTTACGACGGGGACCTCAGGGACCCGCCCTGGTGGCCTCAGGAGAGGCCAGTCCCCATGCGAGTTGCTAGGGGGCCTCTCGGGATTCCTCTCCCGTCGATACCGGGGCCAAAAACCTTGTGTGGAGTCAGGGCCGGAACCGAGGATTCCTCTCATGGGCTGACATGGATCTTTGGGTACTTGTGGAGTCCACCCAGGGGAGTCAGGCCTCGTCTCGAGTGGGGGCATGCACGTGCGCTTTCCTTCCAGGCTGTAGCAGCAATGTCACGCTTCCCGTGGCGTGGATCAAAGGATCTGTGGTTTTCCCTCGAGGCTTTCCCTCGAGGCTTTCCCACAGGGCTGTCCCACGTGCCACCGTGGTGTGAGTCGATCCTCGGCGTGAAAGATGAGCCAGTGCAGGGCAAAGAGGCTCCTCTGGAATGGACTGAGACATCTGGGGGACTCTTGGAATGGTGGTACGACCATGGAGTTCCTCTCGCCTTTCCTGTTGAGAGTGCCTCCTCTTGAGATGCGACGGGAACGCCGGGAATTCTTTCCCGTTGAAAGCAGGGAAAGGATCCCTCATCTCGAGCTACGAGGGGGAAACGGGGCTCCTCTGGATGTGGGCGGGACCATCGTGCTTCCTCTCGAGTGGAGACGGGTACGGCGGTGAACTTCTTGAGTTGCAGCAAGGGTGTGAAAGACCCTTTCGAAGTTCCAGAGGTTAGGTGTCATTTGTCTCCAGAGGCCTCATCGGAAATAGGCCTCATCTCGCCTGGAAGGGAGAACTTCCTGGATTTTCTCGAGTTGCGGCAGGTGTTCTCGAGTTACGACGGGGACCTCAGGGACCCGCCCTGTTGGCCTCAGGAGAGGCCAGTCCCCATGCGAGTTGCTAGGGGGCCTCTCGGGATTCCTCTCCCGTCGATACCGGGGCCAAAATCCTTGTGTGGAGTCAGGGGCGGAACCGAGGATTCCTCTCAGGGGATGACATGGATCTTTGGGTACTTCTGGAGTCTCCCCAGGGGAGTCAGGCATCGTCTCGAGTGGGGGCATGCACGTGCGCTTTCCTTCCAGGCTGTAGCAGCAATGTCACGCTTCCCGTCGCGTGGATCAAAGGATCTGTGGTTTTCCCTCGAGGCTTTCCCTCGAGGCTTTCCCACAGGGCTGTCCCACGTGCCACCGTGGTGTGAGTCGATCCTCGGCGTGAAAGATGAGCCAGTGCAGGGCAAAGAGGCTCCTCTGGAATGGACTGAGACATCTGGGGGACTCTTGGAATGGTGGTACGACCATGGAGTTCCTCTCGCCTTTCCTGTTGAGAGTGCCTCCTCTTGAGATGCGACGGGAACGCCGGGAATTCTTTCCCGTTGAAAGCAGGGAATGGATCCCTCATCTCGAGCTCCAAGGGGGAAACGGGTCTCCTCTGGATGTGGGCGGGACCATCGTGCTTCCTCTCGAGTGGAGACGGGTATGGCGGTGAACTTCTTGAGTTGCAGCAAGGGTGTGAAAGACCCTTTCGAAGTTCCAGAGTTTAGGTGTCATTAGTCTCCAGACGCCTCATCGGAAATAGGCCTCATCTCGCCTGGAAGGGAGAACTTCCTGGATTTTCTCGAGTTGCGGCAGGTGTTCTCGAGTTACGACGGGGACCTCAGGGACCCGCCCTGGTGGCCTCAGGAGAGGCCAGTCCCCATGCGAGTTGCTAGGGGGCCTCTCGGGATTCCTCTCCCGTCGATACCGGGGCCAAAAACCTTGTGTGGAGTCAGGGCCGGAACCGAGGATTCCTCTCAGGGGCTGACATGGATCTTTGGGTACTTGTGGAGTCTCCCCAGGGGAGTCAGGCCTCGTCTCGAGTGGGGGCATGCACGTGCGCTTTCCTTCCAGGCTGTAGCAGCAATGTCACGCTTCCCGTCGCGTGGATCAAAGGATCTGTGGTTTTCCCTCGAGGCTTTCGCTCGAGGCTTTCCCACAGGGCTGTCCCACGTGCCACCGTGGTGTGAGTCGATCCTCGGCGTGAAAGATGAGCCAGTGCAGGGCAAAGAGGTTCCTCTGGAATGGACTGAGACATCTGGGGGACTCTTGGAATGGTGGTACGACCATGGAGTTCCTCTCGCCTTTCCTGTTGAGAGTGCCTCCTCTTGAGATGCGACGGGAACGCCGGGAATTCTTTCCCGTTGAAAGCAGGGAAAGGATCCCTCATCTCGAGCTTCGAGGGGGAAACGAGGCTCCTCTGGATGTGGGCGGGACAATCGTGCTTCCTCTCGAGTGGAGACGGGTATGGCGGTGAACTTCTTGAGTTGCAGCAAGGATGTGAAAGACCCTTTCGAAGTTCCAGAGGTTAGGTGTCATTAGTCTCCAGACGCCTCATCGGAAATAGGCCTCATCTCGCCTGGAAGGGAGAACTTCCTGGATTTTCTCGAGTTGCGGCAGGTGTTCTCGAGTTACGACGGGGACCTCAGGGACCCGCCCTGGTGGCCTCAGGAGAGGCCAGTCCCCATGCGAGTTGCTAGGGGGCCTCTCGGGATTCCTCTCCCGTCGATACCGGGGCCGAAAACCTTGTGTGGAGTCAGGGCCGGAACCGACGATTCCTCTCAGGGGCTGACATGGATCTTTGGGTACTTGTGGAGTCTCCCCAGGGGAGTCAGGCCTCGTCTCGAGTGGGTGCATGCACGTGCACTTTCCTTCCAGGCTGTAGCAGCAATATCACGCTTCCCGTGGCGTGGATCAAAGGATCTGTGGTTTTCCCTCGAGGCTTTCCCTCGAGGCTTTCCCACAGGGCTGTCCCACGTGCCACCGTGGTGTGAGTCGATCTTCGGCGTGAAAGATGAGCCAGTGCAGGGAAAAGAGGTTCCTCTGGAATGGACTGAGACATCTGGGGGACTCTTGGAATGGTGGTAGAACCATGGAGTTCCTCTCGCCTTTCCTGTTGAGAGTGCCTCCTCTTGAGATGCGACGGGAACGCCGGGAATTCTTTCCCGTTGAAAGCAGGGAAAGGATCCCTCATCTCGAGCTCCGAGGGGGATACGGGGCTCCTCTGGATGTGGGCGGGACCATCGTGCTTCCTCTCGAGTGGAGACGGGTATGGCGGTGAACTTCTTGAGTTGCAGCAAGGGTGTGAAAGACCCTTTCGAAGTTCCAGAGGTTAGGTGTCATTAGTCTCCAGACGCCTCATCGGAAATAGGCCTCATCTCGCCTGGAAGGGAGAACTTCCTGGATTTTCTCGAGTTGCGGCAGGTGTTCTCGAGTTACGACGGGGACCTCAGGGACCCGCCCTGGTGGCCTCAGGAGAGGCCAGTCCCCATGCGAGTTGCTAGGGGGCCTCTCGGGATTCCTCTCCCGTCGATACCGGGGCCAAAAACCTTGTGTGGAGTCAGGGCCGGAACCGAGGATTCCTCTCAGGGGCTGACATGGATCTTTGGGTACTTCTGGAGTCTCCCCAGGGGAGTCAGGCCTCGTCTCGAGTGGGGGCATGCACGTGCGCTTTCCTTCCAGGCTGTATCAGCAATGTCACGCTTCCCGTCGCGTGGATCAAAGGATCTGTGGTTTTCCCTAGAGGCTTTCCCTCGAGGCTTTCCCACAGGGCTGTCCCACGTGCCACCGTGGTGTGAGTCGATCCTCGGCGTGAAAGATGAGCCAGTGCAGGGCAAAGAGGCTCCTCTGGAATGGACTGAGACATCTGGGGGACTCTTGGAATGGTGGTACGACCATGGAGTTCCTCTCGCCTTTCCTGTTGAGAGTGCCTCCTCTTGAGATGCGACGGGAACGCCGGGAATTCTTTCCCGTTGAAAGCAGGGAAAGGATCCCTCATCTCGAGCTACGAGGGGGAAACGGGGCTCCTCTGGATGTGGGCGGGACCATCGTGCTTCCTCTCGAGTGGAGACGGGTATGGCGGTGAACTTCTTGAGTTGCAGCAAGGGTGTGAAAGACCCTTTCGAAGTTCCAGAGGTTAGGTGTCATTCGTCTCCAGACGCCTCATCGGAAATAGGCCTCATCTCGCCTGGAAGGGAGAACTTCCTGGATTTTCTCGAGTTGCGGCAGGTGTTCTCGAGTTACGACGGGGACCTCAGGGACCCGCCCTGGTGGCCTCAGGAGAGGCCAGTCCCCATGCGAGTTGCTAGGGGGCCTCTCGGGATTCCTCTCCCGTCGATACCAGGGCCAAAAACCTTGTGTGGAGTCAGGGTCGGAACCGAGGATTCCTCTCAGGGGCTGACATGGATCTTTGGGTACTTGTGGAGTCTCCCCAGGGGAGTCAGGCCTCGTCTCGAGTGGGGGCATGCACGTGCGCTTTCCTTCCAGGCTGTAGCAGCAATGTCACGCTTCCCGTCGCGTGGATCAAAGGATCTGTGGTTTTCCCTCGAGGCTTTCCCTCGAGGCTTTCCCACAGGGCTGTCCCACGTGCCACCGTGGTGTGAGTCGATCCTCGGCGTGAAAGATGAGCCAGTGCAGGGCAAAGAGGTTCCTCTGGAATGGACTGAGACATCTGGGGGACTCTTGGAATGGTGGTACGACCATGGAGTTCCTCTCGCCTTTCCTGTTGAGAGTGCCTCCTCTTGAGATGCGACGGGAACGCCGGGAATTCTTTCCCGTTGAAAGCAGGGAATGGATCCCTCATCTCGAGCTCCGAGGGGGAAACGGGTCTCCTCTGGATGTGGGCGGGACCATCGTGCTTCCTCTCGAGTGGAGACGGGTATGGCGGTGAACTTCTTGAGTTGCAGCAAGGGTGTGAAAGACCCTTTCGAAGTTCCAGAGGTTAGGTGTCATTAGTCTCCAGACGCCTCATCGGAAATAGGCCTCATCTCGCCTGGAAGGGAGAACTTCCTGGATTTTCTCGAGTTGCGGCAGGTGTTCTCGAGTTACGACGGGGACCTCAGGGACCCGCCCTGGTGGCCTCAGGAGAGGCCAGTCCCCATGCGAGTTGCTAGGGGGCCTCTCGGGATTCCTCTCCCGTCGATACCGGGGCCAAAAACCTTGTGTGGAGTCAGGGCCGGAACCGAGGATTCCTCTCATGGGCTGACATGGATCTTTGGGTACTTGTGGAGTCCACCCAGGGGAGTCAGGCCTCGTCTCGAGTGGGGGCATGCACGTGCGCTTTCCTTCCAGGCTGTAGCAGCAATGTCACGCTTCCCGTGGCGTGGATCAAAGGATCTGTGGTTTTCCCTCGAGGCTTTCCCTCGAGGCTTTCCCACAGGGCTGTCCCACGTGCCACCGTGGTGTGAGTCGATCCTCGGCGTGAAAGATGAGCCAGTGCAGGGCAAAGAGGCTCCTCTGGAATGGACTGAGACATCTGGGGGACTCTTGGAATGGTGGTACGACCATGGAGTTCCTCTCGCCTTTCCTGTTGAGAGTGCCTCCTCTTGAGATGCGACGGGAACGCCGGGAATTCTTTCCCGTTGAAAGCAGGGAAAGGATCCCTCATCTCGAGCTACGAGGGGGAAACGGGGCTCCTCTGGATGTGGGCGGGACCATCGTGCTTCCTCTCGAGTGGAGACGGGTACGGCGGTGAACTTCTTGAGTTGCAGCAAGGGTGTGAAAGACCCTTTCGAAGTTCCAGAGGTTAGGTGTCATTTGTCTCCAGAGGCCTCATCGGAAATAGGCCTCATCTCGCCTGGAAGGGAGAACTTCCTGGATTTTCTCGAGTTGCGGCAGGTGTTCTCGAGTTACGACGGGGACCTCAGGGACCCGCCCTGTTGGCCTCAGGAGAGGCCAGTCCCCATGCGAGTTGCTAGGGGGCCTCTCGGGATTCCTCTCCCGTCGATACCGGGGCCAAAATCCTTGTGTGGAGTCAGGGGCGGAACCGAGGATTCCTCTCAGGGGATGACATGGATCTTTGGGTACTTCTGGAGTCTCCCCAGGGGAGTCAGGCATCGTCTCGAGTGGGGGCATGCACGTGCGCTTTCCTTCCAGGCTGTAGCAGCAATGTCACGCTTCCCGTCGCGTGGATCAAAGGATCTGTGGTTTTCCCTCGAGGCTTTCCCTCGAGGCTTTCCCACAGGGCTG
This sequence comes from Capricornis sumatraensis, assembly GCF_032405125.1. NCBI lineage: Eukaryota > Metazoa > Chordata > Mammalia > Artiodactyla > Bovidae > Capricornis > Capricornis sumatraensis. The sequence continues at coordinate 2,723,568 of NW_027184617.1, read as the reverse complement.
TCCCACGTGCCACCGTGGTGTGAGTCGATCCTCGGCGTGAAAGATGAGCCAGTGCAGGGCAAAGAGGCTCCTCTGGAATGGACTGAGACATCTGGGGGACTCTTGGAATGGTGGTACGACCATGGAGTTCCTCTCGCCTTTCCTGTTGAGAGTGCCTCCTCTTGAGATGCGACGGGAACGCCGGGAATTCTTTCCCGTTGAAAGCAGGGAATGGATCCCTCATCTCGAGCTCCAAGGGGGAAACGGGTCTCCTCTGGATGTGGGCGGGACCATCGTGCTTCCTCTCGAGTGGAGACGGGTATGGCGGTGAACTTCTTGAGTTGCAGCAAGGGTGTGAAAGACCCTTTCGAAGTTCCAGAGTTTAGGTGTCATTAGTCTCCAGACGCCTCATCGGAAATAGGCCTCATCTCGCCTGGAAGGGAGAACTTCCTGGATTTTCTCGAGTTGCGGCAGGTGTTCTCGAGTTACGACGGGGACCTCAGGGACCCGCCCTGGTGGCCTCAGGAGAGGCCAGTCCCCATGCGAGTTGCTAGGGGGCCTCTCGGGATTCCTCTCCCGTCGATACCGGGGCCAAAAACCTTGTGTGGAGTCAGGGCCGGAACCGAGGATTCCTCTCAGGGGCTGACATGGATCTTTGGGTACTTGTGGAGTCTCCCCAGGGGAGTCAGGCCTCGTCTCGAGTGGGGGCATGCACGTGCGCTTTCCTTCCAGGCTGTAGCAGCAATGTCACGCTTCCCGTCGCGTGGATCAAAGGATCTGTGGTTTTCCCTCGAGGCTTTCGCTCGAGGCTTTCCCACAGGGCTGTCCCACGTGCCACCGTGGTGTGAGTCGATCCTCGGCGTGAAAGATGAGCCAGTGCAGGGCAAAGAGGTTCCTCTGGAATGGACTGAGACATCTGGGGGACTCTTGGAATGGTGGTACGACCATGGAGTTCCTCTCGCCTTTCCTGTTGAGAGTGCCTCCTCTTGAGATGCGACGGGAACGCCGGGAATTCTTTCCCGTTGAAAGCAGGGAAAGGATCCCTCATCTCGAGCTTCGAGGGGGAAACGAGGCTCCTCTGGATGTGGGCGGGACAATCGTGCTTCCTCTCGAGTGGAGACGGGTATGGCGGTGAACTTCTTGAGTTGCAGCAAGGATGTGAAAGACCCTTTCGAAGTTCCAGAGGTTAGGTGTCATTAGTCTCCAGACGCCTCATCGGAAATAGGCCTCATCTCGCCTGGAAGGGAGAACTTCCTGGATTTTCTCGAGTTGCGGCAGGTGTTCTCGAGTTACGACGGGGACCTCAGGGACCCGCCCTGGTGGCCTCAGGAGAGGCCAGTCCCCATGCGAGTTGCTAGGGGGCCTCTCGGGATTCCTCTCCCGTCGATACCGGGGCCGAAAACCTTGTGTGGAGTCAGGGCCGGAACCGACGATTCCTCTCAGGGGCTGACATGGATCTTTGGGTACTTGTGGAGTCTCCCCAGGGGAGTCAGGCCTCGTCTCGAGTGGGTGCATGCACGTGCACTTTCCTTCCAGGCTGTAGCAGCAATATCACGCTTCCCGTGGCGTGGATCAAAGGATCTGTGGTTTTCCCTCGAGGCTTTCCCTCGAGGCTTTCCCACAGGGCTGTCCCACGTGCCACCGTGGTGTGAGTCGATCTTCGGCGTGAAAGATGAGCCAGTGCAGGGAAAATAGGTTCCTCTGGAATGGACTGAGACATCTGGGGGACTCTTGGAATGGTGGTAGAACCATGGAGTTCCTCTCGCCTTTCCTGTTGAGAGTGCCTCCTCTTGAGATGCGACGGGAACGCCGGGAATTCTTTCCCGTTGAAAGCAGGGAAAGGATCCCTCATCTCGAGCTCCGAGGGGGATACGGGGCTCCTCTGGATGTGGGCGGGACCATCGTGCTTCCTCTCGAGTGGAGACGGGTATGGCGGTGAACTTCTTGAGTTGCAGCAAGGGTGTGAAAGACCCTTTCGAAGTTCCAGAGGTTAGGTGTCATTAGTCTCCAGACGCCTCATCGGAAATAGGCCTCATCTCGCCTGGAAGGGAGAACTTCCTGGATTTTCTCGAGTTGCGGCAGGTGTTCTCGAGTTACGACGGGGACCTCAGGGACCCGCCCTGGTGGCCTCAGGAGAGGCCAGTCCCCATGCGAGTTGCTAGGGGGCCTCTCGGGATTCCTCTCCCGTCGATACCGGGGCCAAAAACCTTGTGTGGAGTCAGGGCCGGAACCGAGGATTCCTCTCAGGGGCTGACATGGATCTTTGGGTACTTCTGGAGTCTCCCCAGGGGAGTCAGGCCTCGTCTCGAGTGGGGGCATGCACGTGCGCTTTCCTTCCAGGCTGTATCAGCAATGTCACGCTTCCCGTCGCGTGGATCAAAGGATCTGTGGTTTTCCCTAGAGGCTTTCCCTCGAGGCTTTCCCACAGGGCTGTCCCACGTGCCACCGTGGTGTGAGTCGATCCTCGGCGTGAAAGATGAGCCAGTGCAGGGCAAAGAGGCTCCTCTGGAATGGACTGAGACATCTGGGGGACTCTTGGAATGGTGGTACGACCATGGAGTTCCTCTCGCCTTTCCTGTTGAGAGTGCCTCCTCTTGAGATGCGACGGGAACGCCGGGAATTCTTTCCCGTTGAAAGCAGGGAAAGGATCCCTCATCTCGAGCTACGAGGGGGAAACGGGGCTCCTCTGGATGTGGGCGGGACCATCGTGCTTCCTCTCGAGTGGAGACGGGTATGGCGGTGAACTTCTTGAGTTGCAGCAAGGGTGTGAAAGACCCTTTCGAAGTTCCAGAGGTTAGGTGTCATTCGTCTCCAGACGCCTCATCGGAAATAGGCCTCATCTCGCCTGGAAGGGAGAACTTCCTGGATTTTCTCGAGTTGCGGCAGGTGTTCTCGAGTTACGACGGGGACCTCAGGGACCCGCCCTGGTGGCCTCAGGAGAGGCCAGTCCCCATGCGAGTTGCTAGGGGGCCTCTCGGGATTCCTCTCCCGTCGATACCAGGGCCAAAAACCTTGTGTGGAGTCAGGGTCGGAACCGAGGATTCCTCTCAGGGTCTGACATGGATCTTTGGGTACTTGTGGAGTCTCCCCAGGGGAGTCAGGCCTCGTCTCGAGTGGGGGCATGCACGTGCGCTTTCCTTCCAGGCTGTAGCAGCAATGTCACGCTTCCCGTCGCGTGGATCAAAGGATCTGTGGTTTTCCCTCGAGGCTTTCCCTCGAGGCTTTCCCACAGGGCTGTCCCACGTGCCACCGTGGTGTGAGTCGATCCTCGGCGTGAAAGATGAGCCAGTGCAGGGCAAAGAGGTTCCTCTGGAATGGACTGAGACATCTGGGGGACTCTTGGAATGGTGGTACGACCATGGAGTTCCTCTCGCCTTTCCTGTTGAGAGTGCCTCCTCTTGAGATGCGACGGGAACGCCGGGAATTCTTTCCCGTTGAAAGCAGGGAAAGGATCCCTCATCTCGAGCTTCGAGGGGGAAACGAGGCTCCTCTGGATGTGGGCGGGACAATCGTGCTTCCTCTCGAGTGGAGACGGGTATGGCGGTGAACTTCTTGAGTTGCAGCAAGGATGTGAAAGACCCTTTCGAAGTTCCAGAGGTTAGGTGTCATTAGTCTCCAGACGCCTCATCGGAAATAGGCCTCATCTCGCCTGGAAGGGAGAACTTCCTGGATTTTCTCGAGTTGCGGCAGGTGTTCTCGAGTTACGACGGGGACCTCAGGGACCCGCCCCGGTGGCCTCAGGAGAGGCCAGTCCCCATGCGAGTTGCTAGAGGGCCTCTCGGGATTCCTCTCCCGTCGATACCGGGGCCGAAAACCTTGTGTGGAGTCAGGGCCGGAACCGAGGATTCCTCTCAGGGGCTGACATGGATCTTTGGGTACTTGTGGAGTCTCCCCAGGGGAGTCAGGCCTCGTCTCGAGTGGGTGCATGCACGTGCACTTTCCTTCCAGGCTGTAGCAGCAATGTCACGCTTCCCGTGGCGTGGATCAAAGGATCTGTGGTTTTCCCTCGAGGCTTTCCCTCGAGGCTTTCCCACAGGGCTGTCCCACGTGCCACCGTGGTGTGAGTCGATCCTCGGCGTGAAAGATGAGCCAGTGCAGGGAAAAGAGGTTCCTCTGGAATGGACTGAGACATCTGGGGGACTCTCGGAATGGTGGTAGAACCATGGAGTTCCTCTCGCCTTTCCTGTTGAGAGTGCCTCCTCTTGAGATGCGACGGGAACGCCGGGAATTCTTTCCCGTTGAAAGCAGGGAAAGGATCCCTCATCTCGAGCTCCGAGGGGGATACGGGGCTCCTCTGGATGTGGGCGGGACCATCGTGCTTCCTCTCGAGTGGAGACGGGTATGGCGTTGAACTTCTTGAGTTGCAGCAAGGGTGTGAAAGACCCTTTCGAAGTTCCAGAGGTTAGGTGTCATTAGTCTCCAGACGCCTCATCGGAAATAGGCCTCATCTCGCCTGGAAGGGAGAACTTCATGGAATTTCTCGAGTTGCGGCAGGTGTTCTCGAGTTACGACGGGGACCTCAGGGACCCGCCCTGGTGGCCTCAGGAGAGGCCAGTCCCCATGCGAGTTGCTAGGGGGCCTCTCGGGATTCCTCTCCCGTCGATACCGGGGCCAAAAACCTTGTGTGGAGTCAGGGCCGGAACCGAGGATTCCTCTCAGGGGCTGACATGGATCTTTGGGTACTTCTGGAGTCTCCCCAGGGGAGTCAGGCCTCTTCTCGAGTGGGGGCATGCACGTGCGCTTTCCTTCCAGGCTGTAGCAGCAATGTCACTCTTCCCGTGGCGTGGATCAAAGGATCTGTGGTTTTCCCTCGAGGCTTTCCCTCGAGGGTTTCCCACAGGGCTGTCCCACGTGCCACCGTGGTGTGAGTCGATCCTCGGCGTGAAAGATGAGCCAGTGCAGGGCAAAGAGGTTCCTCTGGAATGGACTGAGACATCTGGGGGACTCTTGGAATGGTGGTACGACCATGGAGTTCCTCTCGCCTTTCCTGTTGAGAGTGCCTCCTCTTGAGATGCGACGGGAACGCCGGGAATTCTTTCCCGTTGAAAGCAGGGAAAGGATCCCTCATCTCGAGCTACGAGGGGGAAACGGGGCTCCTCTGGATGTGGGCGGGACCATGGTGCTTCCTCTCGAGTGGACACGGGTATGGCGGTGAACTTCTTGAGTTGCAGCAAGGATGTGAAAGACCCTTTCAAAGTTCCAGAGGTTAGGTGTCATTAGTCTCCAGACGCCTCATCGTAAATAGGCCTCATCTCGCCTGGAAGGGAGAACTTCCTGGATTTTCTCGAGTTGCGGCAGGTGTTCTCGAGTTACGACGGGGACCTCAGGGACCCGCCCTGGTGGCCTCAGGAGAGGCCAGTCCCCATGCGAGTTGCTAGGGGGCCTCTCGGGATTCCTCTCCCGTCGATACCGGGGCCAAAAAATTGTGTGGAGTCAGGGCCGGAACCGAGGATTCCTCTCAGGGGCTGACATGGATCTTTGGGTACTTCTGGAATCTCCCCAGGGGAGTCAGGCCTCGTCTCGAGTGGGGGCATGCACGTGCGCTTTCCTTCCAGGCTGTATCAGCAATGTCACGCTTCCCGTCGCGTGGATCAAAGGATCTGTGGTTTTCCCTCGAGGCTTTCCCTCGAGGCTTTCCCACAGGGCTGTCCCACGTGCCACCGTGGTGTGAGTCGATCCTCGGCGTGAAAGATGAGCCAGTGCAGGGCAAAGAGGCTCCTCTGGAATGGACTGAGACATCTGGGGGACTCTTGGAATGGTGGTACGACCATGGAGTTCCTCTCGCCTTTCCTGTTGAGAGTGCCTCCTCTTGAGATGCGACGGGAACGCCGGGAATTCTTTCCCGTTGAAAGCAGGGAAAGGATCCCTCATCTCGAGCTTCGAGGGGGAAACGGGGCTCCTCTGGATGTGGGCGGGACCATCGTGCTTCCTCTCGAGTGGAGACGGGTATGGCGGTGAACTTCTTGAGTTGCAGCAAGGGTGTGAAAGACCCTTTCGAAGTTCCAGAGGTTAGGTGTCATTAGTCTCCAGACGCCTCATCGGAAATAGGCCTCATCTCGCCTGGAAGGGAGAACTTCCAGAATTTTCTCGAGTTGCGGCAGGTGTTCTCGAGTTACGACGGGGACCTCAGGGACCCGCCCTGGTGGCCTCAGGAGTGGCCAGTCCCCATGCGAGATGCTAGGGGGCCTCTCGGGATTCCTCTCCCGTCGATACCGGGGCAATAACCTTGTGTGGAGTCAGGGCCGGAACCGAGGATTCCTCTCAGGGGCTGACATGGATCTTTGGGTACTTGTGGAGTCTCCCCAGGGGAGTCAGGCCTCGTCTCGAGTGGGGGCATGCACGTGCGCTTTCCTTCCAGGCTGTAGCAGCAATGTCACGCTTCCCGTGGCGTGGATCAAAGGATCTGTGGTTTTCCCTCGAGGCTTTCCCTCGAGGCTTTCCCACAGGGCTGTCCCACGTGCCACCGTGGTGTGAGTCGATTCTCGGCGTGAAAGAAGAGCCAGTGCAGGGCAAAGAGGCTCCTCTGGAATGGACTGAGACATCTGGGGGACTCTTGGAATGGTGGTACGACCATGGAGTTCCTCTCGCCTTTCCTGTTGAGAGTGCCTCCTCTTGAGATGCGACGGGAACGCCGGGAATTCTTTCCCGTTGAAAGCAGGGAAAGGATCCCTCATCTCGAGCTACGAGGGGGAAACGGGGCTCCTCTGGATGTGGGCGGGACCATCGTGCTTCCTCTCGAGTGGAGACGGGTACGGCGGTGAACTTCTTGAGTTGCAGCAAGGGTGTGAAAGACCCTTTCGAAGTTCCAGAGGTTAGGTGTCATTTGTCTCCAGAGGCCTCATCGGAAATAGGCCTCATCTCGCCTGGAAGGGAGAACTTCCTGGATTTTCTCGAGTTGCGGCAGGTGTTCTCGAGTTACGACGGGGACCTCAGGGACCCGCCCTAGTGGCCTCAGGAGAGGCCAGTCCCCATGCGAGTTGCTAGGGGGCCTCTCGGGATTCCTCTCCCGTCGATACCGGGGCCAAAAACCTTGTGTGGAGTCAGGGCCGGAACCGAGGATTCCTCTCAGGGGCTGACATGGATCTTTGGGTACTTCTGGAGTCTCCCCAGGGGAGTCAGGCCTCGTCTCGAGTGGGGGCATGCACGTGCGCTTTCCTTCCAGGCTGTAGCAGCAATGTCACGCTTCCCGTCGCGTGGATCAAAGGATCTGTGGTTTTCCCTCGAGGCTTTCCCTCGAGGCTTTCCCACAGGGCTGTCCCACGTGCCACCGTGGTGTGAGTCGATCCTCGGCGTGAAAGATGAGCCAGTGCAGGGCAAAGAGGCTCCTCTGGAATGGACTGAGACATCTGGGGGACTCTTGGAATGGTAGTACGACCATGGAGTTCCTCTCGCCTTTCCTCTTGAGAGTGCCTCCTCTTGAGATGCGACGGGAACGCCGGGAATTCTTTCCCGTTGAAAGCAGGGAAAGGATCCCTCATCTCGAGCTCCGAGGGGGAAACGGGGCTCCTCTGGATGTGGGCGGGACCATCGTGCTTCCTCTCGAGTGGAGACGGGTATGGCGGTGAACTTCTTGAGTTGCAGCAAGGGTGTGAAAGACCCTTTCGAAGTTCCAGAGGTTAGGTGTCATTAGTCTCCAGACGCCTCATCGGAAATAGGCCTCATCTCGCCTGGAAGGGAGAACTTCCTGGATTTTCTCGAGTTGCGGCAGGTGTTCTCGAGTTACGACGGGGACCTCAGGGACCCGCCCTGGTGGCCTCAGGAGAGGCCAGTCCCCATGCGAGTTGCTAGGGGGCCTCTCGGGATTCCTCTCCCGTCGATACCGGGGCCAAAAACCTTGTGTGGAGTCAGGGCCGGAACCGAGGATTCCTCTCAGGGGCTGACATGGATCTTTGGGTACTTGTGGAGTCTCCCCAGGGGAGTCAGGCCTCGTCTCGAGTGGGGGCATGCACGTGCGCTTTCCTTCCAGGCTGTAGCAGCAATGTCACGCTTCCCGTGGCGTGGATCAAAGGATCTGTGGTTTTCCCTCGAGGCTTTCCCTCGAGGCTTTCCCACAGGGCTGTCCCACGTGCCACCGTGGTGTGAGTCGATCCTCGGCGTGAAAGATGAGCCAGTGCAGGGCAAAGAGGTTCCTCTGGAATGGACTGAGACATCTGGGGGACTCTTGGAATGGTGGTACGACCATGGAGTTCCTCTCGCCTTTCCTCTTGAGAGTGCCTCCTCTTGAGATGCGACGGGAACGCCGGGAATTCTTTCCCGTTGAAAGCAGGGAAAGGATCCCTCATCTCGAGCTCCGAGGGGGAAACGGGGCTCCTCTGGATGTGGGCGGGACCATCGTGCTTCCTCTCGAGTGGAGACGGGTATGGCGGTGAACTTCTTGAGTTGCAGCAAGGGTGTGAAAGACCCTTTCGAAGTTCCAGAGGTTAGGTGTCATTAGTCTCCAGACGCCTCATCGGAAATAGGCCTCATCTCGCCTGGAAGGGAGAACTTCCTGGATTTTCTCAAGTTGCGGCAGGTGTTCTCGAGTTACGACGGGGACCTCAGGGACCCGCCCTGGTGGCCTCAGGAGAGGCCAGTCCCCATGCGAGTTGCTAGGGGGCCTCTCGGGATTCCTCTCCCGTCGATACCGGGGCCAAAAACCTTGTGTGGAGTCAGGGCCGGAACCGAGGATTCCTCTCAGGGGCTGACATGGATCTTTGGGTACTTGTGGAGTCTCCCCAGGGGAGTCAGGCCTCGTCTCGAGTGGGGGCATGCACGTGCGCTTTCCTTCCAGGCTGTAGCAGCAATGTCACGCTTCCCGTGGCGTGGATCAAAGGATCTGTGGTTTTCCCTCGAGGCTTTCCCTCGAGGCTTTCCCACAGGGCTGTCCCACGTGCCACCGTGGTGTGAGTCGATCCTCGGCGTGAAAGATGAGCCAGTGCAGGGCAAAGAGGTTCCTCTGGAATGGACTGAGACATCTGGGGGACTCTTGGAATGGTGGTACGACCATGGAGTTCCTCTCGCCTTTCCTGTTGAGAGTGCCTCTTCTTGAGATGCGATGGGAACGCCGGGAATTCTTTCCCGTTGAAAGCAGGGAAAGGATCCCTCATCTCGAGCTACGAGGGGGAAACGGGGCTCCTCTGGATGTGGGCGGGACCATCATGCTTCCTCTCGAGTGGACACGGGTATGGCGGTGAACTTCTTGAGTTGCTGCAAGGGTGTGAAAGACCCTTTCGAAGTTCCAGAGGTTAGGTGTCATTCGTCTCCAGACGCCTCATCGGAAATAGGCCTCATCTCGCCTGGAAGGTAGAACTTCATGGATTTTCTCGAGTTGCGGCAGGTGTTGTCGAGTTACGACGGGGACCTCAGGGACCCGCCCTGGTGGCCTCAGGAGAGGCCAGTCCCCATGCGAGTTGCTAGGGGGCCTCTCGGGATTCCTCTCCCGTCGATACCGGGGCCAAAAACCTTGTGTGGAGTCAGGGCCGGAACCGAGGATTCCTCTCAGGGGCTGACATGGATCTTTGGGTACTTGTGGAGTCTCCCCAGGGGAGTCAGGCCTCGTCTCGAGTGGGGGCATGCAAGTGCGCTTTCCTTCCAGGCTGTAGCAGCAATGTCACGCTTCCCGTGGCGTGGATCAAAGGATCTGTGGTTTTCCCTCGAGGCTTTCCCTCGAGGCTTTCCAACAGGGCTGTCCCACGTGCCACCGTGGTGTGATCGATCCTCGGCGTGAAGGATGAGCCAGTGCAGGGCAAAGAGGTTCCTCAGGAATGGACTGAGACATCTGGGGGACTCTTGGAATGGTGGTACGACCATGGAGTTCCTCTCGCCTTTCCTGTTGAGAGTGCCTCCTCTTGAGATGCGACGGGAACGCCGGGAATTCTTTCCCGTTGAAAGCAGGGAAAGGATCCCTCATCTCGAGCTCCGAGGGGGAAACGGGGCTCCTCTGGATGTGGGCGGGACCATCGTGCTTCCTCTCGAGTGGAGACGGGTATGGCGGTGAACTTCTTGAGTTGCAGCAAGGGTGTGAAAGACCCTTTCGAAGTTCCAGAGGTTAGGTGTCATTAGTCTCCAGACGCCTCATCGGAAATAGGCCTCATCTCGCCTGGAAGGGAGAACTTCCTGGATTTTCTCGAGTTGCGGCAGGTGTTCTCGAGTTACGACGGGGACCTCAGGGACCCGCCCTGGTGGCCTCAGGAGAGGCCAGTCCCCATGCGAGTTGCTAGGGGGCCTCTCGGGATTCCTCTCCCGTCGATACCGGGGCCAAGAACCTTGTGTGGAGTCAGGGCCGGAACCGAGGATTCCTCTCAGGGGCTGACATGGATCTTTGGGTACTTCTGGAGTCTCCGCAGGGGAGTCAGGCCTCGTCTCGAGTGGGGGCATGCACGTGCGCTTTCCTTCCAGGCTGTAGCAGCAATGTCACGCTTCCCGTGGCGTGGATCAAAGGATCTGTGGTTTTCCCTCTAGGCTTTCCCTCGAGGCTTTCCCACAGGGCTGTCCCACGTGCCACCGTGGTGTGAGTCGATCCTCGGCGTGAAAGATGAGCCAGTGCAGGGCAAAGAGGTTCCTCTGGAATGGACTGAGACATCTGGGGGACTCTTGGAATGGTGGTACGACCATGGAGTTCCTCTCGCCTTTCCTGTTGAGAGTGCCTCCTCTTGAGATGCGATGGGAACGCCGGGAATTCTTTCCCGTTGAAAGCAGGGAAAGGATTCCACATCTCGAGCTCCGAGGGGCAAACGGGGCTCCTCTGGATGTGGGCGGGACCATCGTGCTTCCTCTCGAGTGGAGACGTGTATGGCGGTGAACTTCTTGAGTTGCAGCAAGGGTGTGAAAGACCCTTTCGAATTTCCAGAGGTTAGGTGTCATTAGTCTCCAGACGCCTCATCGGAAATAGGCCTCATCTCGCCTGGAAGGGAGAACTTCCTGGATTTTCTCGAGTTGCGGCAGGTGTTCCCGAGTTACGACGGGGACCTCAGGGACCCGCCCTGGTGGCCTCAGGAGAGGCCAGTCCCCATGCGAGTTGCTAGGGGGCCTCTCGGGATTCCTCTCCCGTCGATACCGGGGCCAAAAACCTTGTGTGGAGTCAGGGCCGGAACCGAGGATTCCTCTCAGGGGCTGACATGGATCTTTGGGTACTTCTGGAGTCTCCCCAGGGGATTCAGGCCTCGTCTCGAGTGGGGGCATGCACGTGCGCTTTCCTTCCAGGCTGTAGCAGCAATGTCACGCTTCCCGTCGCGTGGATCAAAGGATCTGTGGTTTTCCCTCTAGGCTTTCCCTCGAGGCTTTCCCACAGGGCTGTCCCACGTGCCACCGTGGTGTGAGTCGATCCTCGGCGTGAAAGATGAGCCAGTGCAGGGCAAAGAGGTTCCTCTGGAATGGACTGAGACATCTGGGGGACTCTTGGAATGGTGGTACGACCATGGAGTTCCTCTCGCCTTTCCTGTGGAGAGTGCCTCCTCTTGAGATGCGACGGGATCGCCGGGAATTCTTTCCCGTTGAAAGCAGGGAAAGGATCCCTCATCTCGAGCTCCGAGTGGGAAACGGGGCTCCTCTGGATGTGGGCGGGACCATCGTGCTTCCTCTCGAGTGGAGACGGGTATGGCGGTGAACTTCTTGAGTTGCAGCAAGGGTGTGAAAGACCCTTTCGAAGTTCCAGAGGTTAGGTGTCATTAGTCTCCAGACGCCTCATCGGAAATAGGCGTCATCTCGCCTGGAAGGGAGAACTTCCTGGATTTTCTCGAGTTGCGGCAGGTGTTCTCGAGTTACGACGGGGACCTCAGGGACCCGCCCTGGTGGCCTCAGGAGAGGCCAGTCCCCATGCGAGTTGCTAGGGGGCCTCTCGGGATTCCTCTCCCGTAGATACCGGGGCCAAAAACCTTGTGTGGAGTCAGGGCCGGAACCGAGGATTCCTCTCAGGAGCTGACATGGATCTTTGGGTACTTCTGGAGTCTCCCCAGGGGAGTCAGGCCTCGTCTCGAGTGGGGGCATGCACGTGCGCTTTCCTTCCAGGCTGTAGCAGCAATGTCACGCTTCCCGTCGCGTGGATCAAGGGATCTGTGGTTTTCCCTGGAGGCTTTCCCTCGAGGCTTTCCCACAGGGCTGTCCCACGTGCCAGCGTGGTGTGAGTCGATCCTCGGCGTGAAAGATGAGCTAGTGCAGGGCAAAGAGGTTCCTCTGGAATGGACTGAGACATCTGAGAGACTCTTGGAATGGTGGTACGACCATGGAGTTCCTCTCGGCTTTCCTGTGGAGAGTGCCTCCTCTTGAGATGCGATGGGAACGCCGGGAATTCTTTCCCGTTGAAAGCAGGGAAAGTATCCCTCATCTCGAGCTCCGAGGGGGAAACGGGGCTCCTCTGGATGTGGGCGGGACCATCGTGCTTCCTCTCGAGTGGAGACGGGTATGGCAGTGAACTTCTTCAGTTGCAGCAAGGGTGTGAACGACCCTTTCGAAGTTCCAGAGGTTAGGTGTCATTAGTCTCCAGACGCCTCATCGGAAATAGGCCTCATCTCGCCTGGAAGGGAGATCTTCCTGGATTTTTTCGAGTTGCGGCAGGTGTTCTCGAGTTACGACGGGGATCTCAGGGACCCGCCCTGGTGGCCTCAGGAGAGTCCAGTCCCCATGCGAGTTGCTAGGGGGCCTCTCGGGATTCCTCTCCCGTCGATACCGGGGCTAAAAACCTTGTGTGGAGTCAGGGCCGGAACCGAGGATTCCTCTCAGGGGCTGACATGGATCTTTGGGTACTTCTGGAGTCTCCCCAGGGGAGTCAGGCCTCGTCTCGAGTGGGGGCATGCACGTGCGCTTTCCTTCCAGGCTTTAGCAGCAATGTCATGCTTCCCGTCGCGTGGATCAAAGGATCTGTGGTTTTCCCTCTAGGCTTTCCCTCGAGGCTTTCCCACAGGGCTGTCCCACGTGCCACCGTGGTGTGAGTCGATCCTCGGCGTGAAAGATGAGCCAGTGCAGGGCAAAGAGGTTCCTCTGGAATGGACTGAGACATCTGGGGGACTCTTGGAATGGTGGTACGACCATGGAGTTCCTCTCGCCTTTCCTGTTGAGAGTGCCTCCTCTTGAGATGCGACGGGAACGCCGGGAATTCTTTCCCGTTGTAAGCAGGGAAAGGATCCCTCATCTCGAGCTACGAGGGGGAAACGGGGCTCCTCTGGATGTGGGCGGGACCATCGTGCTTCCTCTCGAGTGGAGACGGGTATGGCGGTGAACTTCTTGAGTTGCAGCAAGGGTGTGAAAGACCCCTTCGAATTTCCAGAGGTTAGGTGTCATTAGTCTCCAGACGCCTCATCGGAAATAGGCCTCATCTCGCCTGGAAGGGAGAACTTCCTGGATTTTCTCGAGTTGTGGCAGGTGTTCTCGAGTTACGATGGGGACCTCAGGGACCCGCCCTGGTGGCCTCAGGACAGGCCAGTCCCCATGCGAGTTGCTAGGGGGCCTCTCGGGATTCCTCTCCCGTCGATACCGGGGCCAAAAACCTTGTGTGGAGTCAGGGCCGGAACCGAGGATTCCTCTCAGGGGCTGACATGTATCTTTGGGTACGTCTGGAGTCTTCCCAGGGGAGTCAGGCCTCGTCTCGAGTGGGGGCATGCACGTGCGCTTTCCTTCCAGGCTGTAGCAGCAATGTCACGCTTCCCGTGGCGTGGATCAAAGGATCTGTGGTTTTCCCTCGAGGCTTTCCCTCGATGCTTTCCCACAGGGCTGTCCCACGTGCCACCGTGGTGTGAGTCGATCCTCGGCGTGAAAGATGAGCCAGTGCAGGGCAAAGAGGTTCCTCTGGAATGGACTGAGACATCTGGGGGACTCTTGGAATGGTGGTACGACCATGGAGTTCCTCTCGCCTTTCCTGTTGAGAGTGCCTCCACTTGAGATGAGACGAGAACACCGGGAATTCTTTCCCGTTGAAATCAGGTCAAGGATCACTCATCTCGAGCTCCGAGTGGGAAACGGGGCTCCTCTGGATGTGGGCGGGACCATCGTGCTTCCTCTCGAGTGGAGACGGGTATGGCGGTGAACTTCTTGAGTTGCAGTAAGGGTGTGAAAGACCCTTTCGAATTTCCAGAGGTTAGGTGTCATTAGTCTCCAGACGCCTCATCGGAAATAGGACTCATCTTGCCTGGAAGGGAGAACTTCCTGGATTTTCTCGAGTTGCGGCAGGTGTTCCCGAGTTACGACGGGGACCTCAGGGACCCGCCCTGGTGGCCTCAGGAGAGGCCAATCCCCATGCGAGTTGCTAGGGGGCCTCTCGGGATTCCTCTCCCGTCGATACCGGGGCCAAAAACCTTGTGTGGAGTCAGGGCCGGAACCGAGGATTCCTCTCAGGGGCTGACATGGATCTTTGGGTACTTCTGGAGTCTCCCCAGGGGATTCAGGCCTCGTCTCGAGTGGGGGCATGCACTTGCGCTTTCCTTCCAGGCTGTAGCAGCAATGTCACGCTTCCCGTCGCGTGGATCAAAGGATCTGTGGTTTTCCCTCGAGGCTTTCCCTCGAGGCTTTCCCACAGGGCTGTCCCACGTGCCACCGTGGTGTGAGTCGATCTTCGGCGTGAAAGATGAGCCAGTGCAGGGCAAAGAGGTTCCTCTGGAATGGACTGAGACATCTGGGGGACTCTTGGAATGGTGGTACGACCATGGAGTTCCTCTCGGCTTTCCTGTGGAGAGTGCCTCCTCTTGAGATGCAACGGGATTGCCGGGAATTCTTTCCCGTTGAAAGCAGGGAAAGGATCCCTCATCTCGAGGTCCGAGGGGGAAACGGGGCTCCTCTGGATGTGGGCGGGACCATCGTGCTTCCTCTCGAGTGGAGACGGGTATGGCGGTGAACTTCTTGAGTTGCAGCAAGGGTGTGAAAGACCCTTTCGAAGTTCCAGAGGTTAGGTGTCATTAGTCTCCAGACGCCTCATCGGAAATAGGCCTCATCTCGCCTGGAAGGGAGAAGTTCCTGGATTTTCTCGAGTTGCGGCAGGTTATCCCGAGTTACGACGGGGACCTCAGGGACCCGCCCTGGTGGCCTCAGGAGAGGCCAGTCCCCATGCGAGTTGCTAGGGGGCCTCTCGGGATTCCTCTCCCGTTGATACCGGGCCAAAAACCTTGTGTGGAGTCAGAGCCGGAACCGAGGATTCCTCTCAGGGGCTGACATGGATCTTTGGGTACTTGTGGAGTCTCCCCAGGGGAGTCAGGCCTCGTCTCGAGTGGGGGCATGCACGTGCACTTTCCTTCCAGGCTGTAGCAGCAATGTCATGCTTCCCGTCGCGTGGATCAAAGGATCTGTGGTTTTCCCTCGAGGCTTTCCCTCGAGGCTTTCTCACAGGGCTGTCCCACGTGCCACCGTGGTGTGAGTCGATCCTCGGCGTGAAAGATGAGCCAGTGCAGGACAAAGAGGTTCCTCTGGAATGGACTGAGACATCTGGGGGACTCTTGGAATGGTGGTACGACCATGGAGTTCCTCTCGCCTTTCCTGTTGAGAGTGCCTCCTCTTGAGATGCGATGGGAACGCCGGGAATTCTTTCCCGTTAAAAGCAGGGAAAGGATCCCTCATCTCGAGCTACGAGGGGGAAACGGGGCTCCTCTGGATGTGGGCGGGACCATCATGCTTCCTCTCGAGTGGACACGGGTATGGCGGTGAACTTCTTGAGTTGCAGCAAGGGTGTGAAAGACCCTTTCGAAGTTCCAGAGGTTAGGTGTCATTCGTCTCCAGACGCCTCATCGTAAATAGGCCTCATCTCGCCTGGAAAGGAGAACTTCCTGGATTTTCTCGAGTTGCGGCAGGTGTTCTCGAGTTACGACGGGGACCTCAGGGACCCGCCCTGGTGGCCTCAGGAGAAACCAGTCCCCATGCGAGTTGCTAGGGGGCCTCTCGGGATTCCTCTCCCGTCGATACCGGGGCCAAAAACCTTGTGTGGAGTCAGGGCCGGAACCGAGGATTCCTCTCAGGGGCTGACATGGATCTTTGGGTACTTCTGGAGTCTCCCCAGGGGAGTCAGGCCTCGTCTCGAGTGGGGGCATGCACGTGCGCTTTCCTTCCAGGCTGTAGCAGCAATGTCACGCTTCCCGTGGCGTGGATCAAAGGATCTGTGGTTTTCCCTCTAGGCTTTCCCTCGAGGCTTTCCCACAGGGCTGTCCCACGTGCCACCGTGATGTGAGTCGATCCTCGGCGTGAAAGATGTGCCAGTGCAGGGCAAAGAGGTTCCTCTGGAATGGACTGAGACATCTGGGGGACTCTTGGAATGGTGGTACGACCATGGAGTTCCTCTCGCCTTTCCTGTTGAGAGTGCCTCCTCTTGAGATGCGACGGGGACGCTGGGAATTCTTTCCCGTTGAAAGCAGGGAAACGATCCCTCATCTCGAGCTACGAGGGGTAAACGGGGCTCCTCTGGATGTGGGCGGGACCATCGTGCTTACTCTCGAGTGGAGACGGGTATGGCGGTGAACTTCTTGAGTTGCAGCAAGGGTGTGAAAGACCCTTTCGAAGTTCCAGAGGTTAGGTGTCATTAGTCTCCAGACGCCTCATCGGAAATAGGCCTCATCTCGCCTGGAAGGGAGAACTTCCTGGATTTTCTCGAGTTGCGGCAGGTGTTGTCGAGTTACGACGGGGACCTCAGGAACCCGCCCTGGTGGCCTCAGGAGAGGCCAGTCCCCATGCGAGTTGCTAGGGGGCCTCTCGGGATTCCTCTCCCGTCGATACCGGGGCCAAAAACCTTGTGTGGAGTCAGGGCCGGAACCGAGGATTCCTCTCAGGGGCTGACATGGATCTTTGGGTACTTCTGGAGTCTCCCCAGCGGAGTCAGGCCTCGTCTCGAGTGGGGGCATGCACGTGCGCTTTCCTTCCAGGCTGTAGCAGCAATGTCACGCTTCCCGTCGCGTGGATCAAAGGATCTGTGGTTTTCCCTCGAGGCTTTCCCTCGAGGCTTTCCCACAGGGCTGTCCCACGTGCCACCGTGGTGTGAGTCGATCCTCGGCGTGAAAGATGAGCCAGTGCAGGGCAAAGAGGTTCCTCTGGAATGGACTGAGACATCTGGGGGATTCTTGGAATGGTGGTACGACCATGGAGTTCCTCTCGCCTTTCCTGTTGAGAGTGCCTCCTCTTGAGATGCGACGGGAACGCCGGGAATTCTTTCCCGTTGAAAGCAGGGAAAGGATCCCTCATCTCGAGCTACGAGGGGGAAACGGGTCTCCTCTGGATGTGGGCGGGACCATCGTGCTTCCTCTCGAGTGGAGACGGGTATGGCGGTGAACTTCTTGAGTTGCAGCAAGGGTGTGAAAGACCCTTTCGAAGTTCCAGAGGTTAGGTGTCATTAGTCTCCAGACGCCTCATCGGAAATAGGCCTCATCTCGCCTGGAAGGGAGAACTTCCTGGATTTTCTCGAGTTGCGGCAGGTGTTCTCGAGTTACGACGGGGACCTCAGGGACCCGCCCTGGTGGCCTCAGGAGAGGCCAGTCCCCATGCGAGTTGCTAGAGGGCCTCTCGGAATTCCTCTCCCGTCGATACCGGGGCCGAAAACCTTGTGTGGAGTCAGGGCCGGAACCGAGGATTCCTCTCAGGGGCTGACATGGATCTTTGGGTACTTCTGGAGTCTCCCCAGGGGAGTCAGGCCTCGTCTCGAGTGGAGGCATGCACGTGCGCTTTCCTTCCAGGCTGTAGCAGCAATGTCATGCTTCCCGTGGCGTGGATCAAAGGATCTGTGGTTTTCCCTCTAGGCTTTCCCTCGAGGCTTTCCCACAGGGCTATCCCACGTGCCACCGTGGTGTGAGTCGATCCTCGGCGTGAAAGATGAGCCAGTGCAGGGCAAAGAGGTTCCTCTGGAATGGACTGAGACATCTGGGGGACTCTTGGAATGGTGGTACGACCATGGAGTTCCTCTCGCCTTTCCTGTTGAGAGTGCCTCCCCTTGAGATGCGACGGGGACGCTGGGAATCCTTTCCCGTTGAAAGCAGGGAAACGATCCCTCATCTCGAGCTCCGAGGGGGAAACGGGGCTCCTCTGGATGTGGGCGGGACCATCGTGCTTCCTCTCGAGTGGAGACGGGTATGGCGGTGAACTTCTTGAGTTGCAGCAAGGGTGTGAAAGACCCTTTCGAAGTTCCAGAGGTTAGGTGTCATTAGTCTCCAGACGCCTCATCGGAAATAGGCCTCATCTCGCCTGGAAGGGAGAACTTCCTGGATTTTCTCGAGTTGCGGCAGGTGTTCTCGAGTTACGACGGGGACCTCAGGGACCCGCCCTGGTGGCCTCAGGATAGGCCAGTCCCCATGCGAGTTGCTAGGGGGCCTCTCGGATTCCTCTCCCGTCGATACCGGGGCCAAAAACCTTGTGTGGAGTCAGGGCCGGAACCGAGGATTCCTCTCAGGGGCTGACATGGATCTTTGGGTACTTGTGGAGTCTCCCCAGGGGAATCAGGCCTCGTCTCGAGTGGGGGCATGCACGTGCGCTTTCCTTCCAGGCTGTAGCAGCAATGTCACGCTTCCCGTCGCGTGGATCAAAGGATCTGTGGTTTTCCCTCGAGGCTTTCCCTCGAGGCTTTCCCACAGGGCTGTCCCACGTGCCACCGTGGTGTGAGTCGATCCTCGGCGTGAAAGATGAGCCAGTGCAGGGCAAAGAGGTTCCTCTGGAATGGACTGAGACATCTGGGAGACTCTTGGAATGGTGGTACGACCATGGAGTTCCTCTCGCCTTTCCTGTTGAGAGTGCCTCCTCTTGAATGCGATGGGAAGGCCTGGAATTCTTTCCCGTTGAAAGCAGGGAAAGGATCCCTCATCTCGAGCTACGAGGGGGAAACGGGGCTCCTCTGGATGTGGGCGGGACCATCGTGCTTCCTCTCGAGTGGACACGGGTATGGCGGTGAACTTCTTGAGTTGCAGCAAGGGTGTGAAAGACCCTTTCGAAGTTCCAGAGGTTAGGTGTCATTCGTCTCCAGACGCCTCATCGGAAATAGGCCTCATCTGGCCTGGAAGGTAGAACTTCCTGGATTTTCTCGAGTTGCGGCAGGTGTTGTCGAGTTACGACGGGGACCTCAGGGACCCGCCCTGGTGGCCTCAGGAGAGGCCAGTCCCCATGCGAGTTGCTAGGGGGCCTCTCGGGATTCCTCTCCCGTCGATACCGGGGCCAAAAACCTTGTGTGGAGTCAGGGCCGGAACCGAGGATTCCTCTCAGGGGCTGAGATGGATCTTTGGGTACTCCTGGAGTCTCCCCAGCGGAGTCAGGCCTCGTCTCGAGTGGGGGCATGCACGTGCGCTTTCCTTCCAGGCTGTAGCAGCAATGTCACGCTTCCCGTCGCGTGGATCAAAGGATCTGTGGTTTTCCCTCGAGGCTTTCCCTCGAGGCTTTCCCACAGGGCTGTCCCACGTGCCACCGTGGTGTGAGTCGATCCTCGGCGTGAAAGATGAGCCAGTGCAGGGCAAAGAGGTTCCTCTGGAATGGACTGAGACATCTGGGGGACTCTTGGAATGGTGGTACGACCATGGAGTTCCTCTCGCCTTTCCTGTTGAGAGTGCCTCCTCTTGAGATGCGACGGGAACGCCGGGAATTCTTTCCCGTTGAAAGCAGGGAAAGGATCCCTCATCTCGAGCTACGAGGGGCAAACGGGGCTCCTCTGGATGTGGGCGGGACCATCGTGCTTCCTCTCGAGTGGAGACGGGTATGGCGGTGAACTTCTTGAGTTGCAGCAAGGGTGTGAAAGACCCTTTCGAAGTTCCAGAGGTTAGGTGTCATTAGTCTCCAGACGCCTCATCGGAAATAGGCCTCATCTCGCCTGGAAGGGAGAATTTCCTGGATTTTCTCGAGTTGCGGCAGGTGTTCTCGAGTTACGACGGGGACCTCAGGGACCCGCCCTGGTGGCCTCAGGAGAGGCCAGTCCCCATGCGAGTTGCTAGGGGGCCTCTCGGGATTCCTCTCCCGTCGATACCGGCGCCAAAAACCTTGTGTGGGGTCAGGGCCGGAACCGAGGATTCCTCTCAGGGGCTGACATGGATCTTTGGGTACTTCTGGAGTCTCCCCAGGGGAGTCAGGCCTCGTCTCGAGTGGGGGCATGCACGTGCGCTTTCCTTCCAGGCTGTAGCAGCAATGTCATGCTTCCCGTGGCGTGGATCAAAGGATCTGTGGTTTTCCCTCTAGGCTTTCCCTCGAGGCTTTCCCACAGGGCTGTCCCACGTGCCACCATGGTGTGAGTTGATCCTCGGCGTGAAAGATGAGCCAGTGCAGGGCAAAGAGGTTCCTCTGGAATGGACTGAGACATCTGGGGGACTCTTGGAATGGTGGTACGACCATGGAGTTCCTCTCGCCTTTCCTGTTGAGAGTGCCTCCTCTTGAGATGCGACGGGGACGCTGGGAATCCTTTCCCGTGGAAAGCAGGGAAACGATCCCTCATCTCGAGCTCCGAGGGGGAAACGGGGCTCCTCTGGATGTGGGCGGGACCATCGTGCTTCCTCTCGAGTGGAGACGGGTATGGCGGTGAACTTCTTGAGTTGCAGCAAGGGTGTGAAAGACCATTTCGAAGTTCCAGAGGTTAGGTGTCATTAGTCTCCAGACGCCTCATCGGAATTAGGCCTCATCTCGCCTGGAAGGGAGAACTTCCTGGATTTTCTCGAGTTGCGGCAGGTGTTCTCGAGTTACGACGGGGACCTCAGGGACCCGCCCTGGTGGCCTCAGGATAGGCCAGTCCCCATGCGAGTTGCTAGGGGGCCTCTCGGATTCCTCTCCCGTCGATACCGGGGCCAAAAACCTTGTGTGGAGTCAGGGCCGGAACCGAGGATTCCTCTCAGGGGCTGACATGGATCTTTGGGTACTTGTGGAGTCTCCCCAGGGGAGTCAGGCCTCGTCTCGAGTGGGGGCATGCACGTGTGCTTTCCTTCCAGGCTGTAGCAGCAATGTCACGCTTCCCGTCGCGTGGATCAAAGGATCTGTGGTTTTCCCGCGAGGCTTTCCCTCGAGGCTTTCCCACAGGGCTGTCCCACGTGCCACCGTGGTGTGAGTCGATCCTCGGCGTGAAAGATGAGCCAGTGCAGGGCAAAGAGGTTCCTCTGGAATGGACTGAGACATCTGGGGGACTCTTGGAATGGTGGTACGACCATGGAGTTCCTCTCGCCTTTCCTGTTGAGAGTGCCTCCTCTTGAGATGCGATGGGAACGCCGGGAATTCTTTCCCGTTGAAAGCAGGGAAAGGATCCCTCATCTCGAGCTACGAGGGGGAAACGGGGCTCCTCTGGATGTGGGCGGGACCATCGTGCTTCCTCTCGAGTGGACACGGGTATGGCGGTGAACTTCTTGAGTTGCAGCAAGGGTGTGAAAGACCCTTTCGAAGTTCCAGAGGTTAGGTGTCATTCGTCTCCAGACGCCTCATCGGAAATAGGCCTCATCTGGCCTGGAAGGTAGAACTTCCTGGATTTTGTCGAGTTGCGGCAGGTGTTGTCGAGTTACGACGGGGACCTCAGGGACCCGCCCTGGTGGCCTCAGGAGAGGCCAGTCCCCATGCGAGTTGCTAGAGGGCCTCTCGGGATTCCTCTCCCGTCGATACCGGGGCCAAAAACCTTGTGTGGAGTCAGGGCCGGAACCAAGGATTCCTCTCAGGGGCTGACATGGATCTTTGGGTACTTCTGGAGTCTCCCCAGCGGAGTCAGGCCTCGTCTCGAGTGGGGGCATGCACGTGCGCTTTCCTTCCAGGCTGTAGCAGCAATGTCACGCTTCCCGTCGCGTGGATCAAAGGATCTGTGGTTTTCCCTCGAGGCTTTCCCTCGAGGCTTTCCCACAGGGCTGTCCCACGTGCCACCGTGGTGTGAGTCGATCCTCGGCGTGAAAGATAAGCCAGTGCAGGGCAAAGAGGTTCCTCTGGAATGGACTGAGACATCTGGGAGACTCTTGGAATGGTGGTACGACCATGGAGTTCCTCTCGCCTTTCCAGTTGAGAGTGCCTCCTCTTGAATGCGATGGGAACGCCGGGAATTCTTTCCCGTTGAAAGCAGGGAAAGGATCCCTCATCTCGAGCTACGAGGGGGAAACGGGGCTCCTCTGGATGTGGGCGGGACCATCATGCTTCCTCTCGAGTGGACACGGGTATGGCGGTGAACTTCTTGAGTTGCAGCAAGGGTGTGAAAGACCCTTTCGAAGTTCCAGAGGTTAGGTGTCATTCGTCTCCAGACGCCTCATCGGAAATAGGCCTCATCTGGCCTGGAAGGTAGAACTTCCTGGATTTTCTCGAGTTGCGGCAGGTGTTGTCGAGTTACGACGGGGACCTCAGGGACCCGCCCTGGTGGCCTCAGGAGAGGCCAGTCCCCATGCGAGTTGCTAGGGGGCCTCTCGGGATTCCTCTCCCGTCGATACCGGGGCCAAAAACCTTGTGTGGAGTCAGGGCCGGAACCGAGGATTCCTCTCAGGGGCTGACATGGATCTTTGGGTACTCCTGGAGTCTCCCCAGCGGAGTCAGGCCTCGTCTCGAGTGGGGGCATGCACGTGCGCTTTCCTTCCAGGCTGTAGCAGCAATGTCACGCTTCCCGTCGCGTGGATCAAAGGATCTGTGGTTTTCCCTCGAGGCTTTCCCTCGAGGCTTTCCCACAGGGCTGTCCCACGTGCCACCGTGGTGTGAGTCGATCCTCGGCGTGAAAGATGAGCCAGTGCAGGGCAAAGAGGTTCCTCTGGAATGGACTGAGACATCTGGGGGACTCTTGGAATGGTGGTACGACCATGGAGTTCCTCTCGCCTTTCCTGTTGAGAGTGCCTCCTCTTGAGATGCGACGGGGACGCTGGGAAATCTTTCCCGTTGAAAGCAGGGAAAGGATCCCTCATCTCGAGCTACGAGGGGGAAACGGGGCTCCTCTGGATGTGGGCGGGACCATCGTGCTTCCTCTCGAGTGGACACGGGTATGGCGGTGAACTTCTTGAGTTGCAGCAAGGGTGTGAAAGACCCTTTCGAAGTTCCAGAGGTTAGGTGTCATTCGTCTCCAGACGCCTCATCGGAAATAGGCCTCATCTGGCCTGGAAGGTAGAACTTCCTGGATTTTCTCGAGTTGCGGCAGGTGTTGTCGAGTTACGACGGGGACCTCAGGGACCCGCCCTGGTGGCCTCAGGAGAGGCCAGTCCCCATGCGAGTTGCTAGGGGGCCACTCGGGATTCCTCTCCCGTCGATACCGGGGCCAAAAACCTTGTGTGGAGTCAGGGCCGGAACCAAGGATTCCTCTCAGGGGCTGACATGGATCTTTGGGTACTTCTGGAGTCTCCCCAGCGGAGTCAGGCCTCGTCTCGAGTGGGGGCATGCACGTGCGCTTTCCTTCCAGGCTGTAGCAGCAATGTCACGCTTCCCGTCGCGTGGATCAAAGGATCTGTGGTTTTCCCTCGAGGCTTTCCCTCGAGGCTTTCCCACAGGGCTGTCCCACGTGCCACCGTGGTGTGAGTCGATCCTCGGCGTGAAAGATAAGCCAGTGCAGGGCAAAGAGGTTCCTCTGGAATGGACTGAGACATCTGGGAGACTCTTGGAATGGTGGTACGACCATGGAGTTCCTCTCGCCTTTCCAGTTGAGAGTGCCTCCTCTTGAATGTGATGGGAACGCCGGGAATTCTTTCCCGTTGAAAGCAGGGAAAGGATCGCTCATCTCGAGCTACGAGGGGCAAACGGGGCTCCTCTGGATGTGGGCGGGACCATCATGCTTCCTCTCGAGTGGACACGGGTATGGCGGTGAACTTCTTGAGTTGCAGCAAGGGTGTGAAAGACCCTTTCGAAGTTCCAGAGGTTAGGTGTCATTCGTCTCCAGACGCCTCATCGGAAATAGGCCTCATCTGGCCTGGAAGGTAGAACTTCCTGGATTTTCTCGAGTTGCGGCAGGTGTTGTCGAGTTACGACGGGGACCTCAGGGACCCGCCCTGGTGGCCTCAGGAGCGGCCAGTCCTCATGCGAGTTGCTAGGGGGCCTCTCGGGATTCCTCTCCCGTCGATACCGGGGCCAAAAACCTTGTGTGGAGTCAGGGCCGGAACCGAGGATTCCTCTCAGGGGCTGACATGGATCTTTGGGTACTCCTGGAGTCTCCCCAGCGGAGTGAGGCCTCGTCTCGAGTGGGGGCATGCACGTGCGCTTTCCTTCCAGGCTGTAACAGCAATGTCACGCTTCCCGTCGCGTGGATCAAAGGATCTGTGGTTTTCCCTCGAGGCTTTCCCTCGAGGCTTTCCCACAGGGCTGTCCCACGTGCCACCGTGTTGTGAGTCGATCCTCGGCGTGAAAGATGAGCCAGTGCAGGGCAAAGAGGTTCCTCTGGAATGGACTGAGACATCTGGGGGACTCTTGGAATGGTGGTACGACCATGGAGTTCCTCTCGCCTTTCCTGTTGAGAGTGCCTCCTCTTGAGATGCGACGGGAACGCCGGGAATTCTTTCCCGTTGAAAGCAGGGAAAGGATCCCTCATCTCGAGCTACGAGGGGCAAACGGGGCTCCTCTGGATGTGGGCGGGACCATCGTGCTTCCTCTCGAGTGGAGACGGGTATGGCGGTGAACTTCTTGAGTTGCAGCAAGGGTGTGAAAGACCCTTTCGAAGTTCCAGAGGTTAGGTGTCATTAGTCTCCAGACGCCTCATCGGAAATAGGCCTCATCTCGCCTGGAAGGGAGAACTTCCTGGATTTTCTCGAGTTGCGGCAGGTGTTCCCGAGTTACGACGGGGACCTCTGGGACCCGCCCTGGTGGCCTCAGGACAGGCCAGTCCCCATGCGAGTTGCTAGGGGGCCTCTCGGGTTTCCTCTCCCGTCGATACCGTGGCCAAAAACCTTGTGTGGAGTCAGGGCCGGAACCGAGGATTCCTCTCAGGGGCTGACATGGACCTTTGGGTACTCCTGGAGTCTCCCCAGCGGAGTCAGGCCTCGTCTCGAGTGGGGGCATGCACGTGCGCTTTCCTTCCAGGCTGTAGCAGCAATGTCACGCTTCCCGTCGCGTGGATCAAAGGATCTGTGGTTTTCCCTCGAGGCTTTCCCTCGAGGCTTTCCCACAGGGCTGTCCCACGTGCCACCGTGGTGTGAGTCGATCCTCGGCGTGAAAGATGAGCCAGTGCAGGGCAAAGAGGTTCCTCTGGAATGGACTGAGACATCTGGGGGACTCTTGGAATGGTGGTACGACCATGGAGTTCCTCTCGCCTTTCCTGTTGAGAGTGCCTCCTCTTGAGATGCGACAGGAACGCCGGGAATTCTTTCCCGTTGAAAGCAGGGAAAGGATCCCTCATCTCGAGCTACGAGGGGCAAACGGGGCTCCTCTGGATGTGGGTGGGACCATCGTGCTTCCTCTCGAGTGGAGACGGGTATGGCGGTGAACTTCTTGAGTTGCAGCAAGGTTGTGAAAGACCCTTTCGAAGTTCCAGAGGTTAGGTGTCATTAGTCTCCAGACGCCTCATCGGAAATAGGCCTCATATCGCCTGGAAGGGAGAACTTCCTGGATTTTCTCGAGTTGCGGCAGGTGTTCTCGAGTTACAACGGGGACCTCAGGGACCCGCCCTGGTGGCCTCAGGATAGGCCAGTCCCCATGCGAGTTGCTAGGGGGCCTCTCGGGATTCCTCTCCCGTCGATACCGGGGCCAAAAACCTTGTGTGGAGTCAGGGCCGGAACCGAGGATTCCTCTCAGGGGATGACATGGATCTTTGGGTACTTGTGGAGTCTCCCCAGGGGAGTCAGGCCTCGTCTCGAGTGGGGGCATGCACGTGCGCTTTCCTTCCAGGCTGTAGCAGCAATGTCACGCTTCCCGTCGCGTGGATCAAAGGATCTGTGATTTTCCCTCGAGGCTTTCCCTCGAGGCTTTCCCACAGGGCTGTCCCACGTGCCACCGTGGTGTGAGTCGATCCTCGGCGTGAAAGATGAGCCAGTGCAGGGCAAAGAGGTTCCTCTGGAATGGACTGAGACATCTGGGGGACTCTTGGAATGGTGGTACGACCATGGAGTTCCTCTCGCCTTTCCTGTTGAGAGTGCCTCCTCTTGAGATGCGATGGGAACGCCGGGAATTCTTTCCCGTTGAAAGCAGGGAAAGGATCCCTCATCTCGAGCTACGAGGGGGAAACGGGGCTCCTCTGGATGTGGGCGGGACCATCATGCTTCCTCTCGAGTGGACACGGGTATGGCGGTGAACTTCTTGAGTTGCAGCCAGGGTGTGAAAGACCCTTTCGAAGTTCCAGAGGTTAGGTGTCATTCGTCTCCAGACGCCTCATCGGAAATAGGCCTCATCTCGCCTGGAAGGTAGAACTTCCTGGATTTTCTCGAGTTGCGGCAGGTGTTGTCGAGTTACGACGGGAACCTCAGGGACCCGCCCTGGTGGCCTCAGGAGAGGCCAGTCCCCATGCGAGTTGCTAGGGGGCCTCTCGGGATTCCTCTCCCGTCGATACCGGGGCCAAAAACCTTGTGTGGAGTCAGGGCCGGAACCGAGGATTCCTCTCAGGGGCTGACATGGATCTTTGGGTACTTCTGGAGTCTCCCCAGGGGATTCAGGCCTCGTCTCGAGTGGGG
This sequence comes from Capricornis sumatraensis, assembly GCF_032405125.1. Taxonomy (NCBI): domain Eukaryota; kingdom Metazoa; phylum Chordata; class Mammalia; order Artiodactyla; family Bovidae; genus Capricornis; species Capricornis sumatraensis. The sequence goes on along the minus strand of NW_027184617.1, from coordinate 2,697,163 downwards.
GCATGCACGTGCGCTTTCCTTCCAGGCTGTAGCAGCAATGTCACGCTTCCCGTCGCGTGGATCAAAGGATCTGTGGTTTTCCCTCGAGGCTTTCCCTCGAGGCTTTCCCACAGGGCTGTCCCACGTGCCACCGTGGTGTGAGTCGATCCTCGGCGTGAAAGATGAGCCAGTGCAGGGCAAAGAGGTTCCTCTGGAATGGACTGAGACATCTGGGGGACTCTTGGAATGGTGGTACGACCATGGAATTCCTCTCGGCTTTCCTGTGGAGAGTGCCTCCTCTTGAGATGCGACGGGATCGCCGGGAATTCTTTCCCGTTGAAAGCAAGGAAAGGATCCCTCATCTCGAGCTCCGAGGGGGAAACGGGGCTCTTCTGGATGTGGGCGGGACCATCGTGCTTCCTCTCGAGTGGAGACGGGTATGGCGGTGAACTTCTTGAGTTGCAGCAAGGGTGTGAAAAACCCTTTCGAAGTTCCAGAGGTTAGGTGTCATTCGTCTCCAGACGCCTCATCGGAAATAGGCCTCATCTCGCCTGGAAGGTAGAACTTCCTGGATTTTCTCGAGTTGCGGCAGGTGTTGTCGAGTTACGACGGGGACCTCAGGGACCCGCCCTGGTGGCCTCAGGAGAGGCCAGTCCCCATGCGAGTTGCTAGGGGGCCTCTCGGGATTCCTCTCCCGTCGATACCGGGGCCAAAAACCTTGTGTGGAGTCAGGGCCGGAACCGAGGATTCCTCTCAGGGGCTGACATGGATCTTTGGGTACTTCTGGAGTCTCCCCAGCGGAGTCAGGCCTCGTCTCGAGTGGGGGCATGCACGTGCGCTTTCCTTCCAGGCTGTAGCAGCAATGTCACGCTTCCCGTCGCGTGGATCAAAGGATCTGTGGTTTTCCCTCGAGGCTTTCCCTCGAGGCTTTCCCACAGGGCTGTCCCACGTGCCACCGTGGTGTGAGTCGATCCTCGGCGTGAAAGATGAGCCAGTGCAGGGCAAAGAGGTTCCTCTGGAATGGACTGAGACATCTGGGGGACTCTTGGAATGGTGGTACGACCATGGAGTTCCTCTCGCCTTTCCTGTTGAGAGTGCCTCCTCTTGAGATGCGACAGGAACGCCGGGAATTCTTTCCCGTTGAAAGCAGGGAAAGGATCCCTCATCTCGAGCTACGAGGGGCAAACGGGGCTCCTCTGGATGTGGGTGGGACCATCGTGCTTCCTCTCGAGTGGAGACGGGTATGGCGGTGAACTTCTTGAGTTGCAGCAAGGTTGTGAAAGACCCTTTCGAAGTTCCAGAGGTTAGGTGTCATTAGTCTCCAGACGCCTCATCGGAAATAGGCCTCATATCGCCTGGAAGGGAGAACTTCCTGGATTTTCTCGAGTTGCGGCAGGTGTTCTCGAGTTACAACGGGGACCTCAGGGACCCGCCCTGGTGGCCTCAGGATAGGCCAGTCCCCATGCGAGTTGCTAGGGGGCCTCTCGGGATTCCTCTCCCGTCGATACCGGGGCCAAAAACCTTGTGTGGAGTCAGGGCCGGAACCGAGGATTCCTCTCAGGGGATGACATGGATCTTTGGGTACTTGTGGAGTCTCCCCAGGGGAGTCAGGCCTCGTCTCGAGTGGGGGCATGCACGTGCGCTTTCCTTCCAGGCTGTAGCAGCAATGTCACGCTTCCCGTCGCGTGGATCAAAGGATCTGTGATTTTCCCTCGAGGCTTTCCCTCGAGGCTTTCCCACAGGGCTGTCCCACGTGCCACCGTGGTGTGAGTCGATCCTCGGCGTGAAAGATGAGCCAGTGCAGGGCAAAGAGGTTCCTCTGGAATGGACTGAGACATCTGGGGGACTCTTGGAATGGTGGTACGACCATGGAGTTCCTCTCGCCTTTCCTGTTGAGAGTGCCTCCTCTTGAGATGCGATGGGAACGCCGGGAATTCTTTCCCGTTGAAAGCAGGGAAAGGATCCCTCATCTCGAGCTACGAGGGGGAAACGGGGCTCCTCTGGATGTGGGCGGGACCATCATGCTTCCTCTCGAGTGGACACGGGTATGGCGGTGAACTTCTTGAGTTGCAGCCAGGGTGTGAAAGACCCTTTCGAAGTTCCAGAGGTTAGGTGTCATTCGTCTCCAGACGCCTCATCGGAAATAGGCCTCATCTCGCCTGGAAGGTAGAACTTCCTGGATTTTCTCGAGTTGCGGCAGGTGTTGTCGAGTTACGACGGGAACCTCAGGGACCCGCCCTGGTGGCCTCAGGAGAGGCCAGTCCCCATGCGAGTTGCTAGGGGGCCTCTCGGGATTCCTCTCCCGTCGATACCGGGGCCAAAAACCTTGTGTGGAGTCAGGGCCGGAACCGAGGATTCCTCTCAGGGGCTGACATGGATCTTTGGGTACTTCTGGAGTCTCCCCAGGGGATTCAGGCCTCGTCTCGAGTGGGGGCATGCACGTGCGCTTTCCTTCCAGGCTGTAGCAGCAATGTCACGCTTCCCGTCGCGTGGATCAAAGGATCTGTGGTTTTCCCTCGAGGCTTTCCCTCGAGGCTTTCCCACAGGGCTGTCCCACGTGCCACCGTGGTGTGAGTCGATCCTCGGCGTGAAAGATGAGCCAGTGCAGGGCAAAGAGGTTCCTCTGGAATGGACTGAGACATCTGGGGGACTCTTGGAATGGTGGTACGACCATGGAATTCCTCTCGGCTTTCCTGTGGAGAGTGCCTCCTCTTGAGATGCGACGGGATCGCCGGGAATTCTTTCCCGTTGAAAGCAAGGAAAGGATCCCTCATCTCGAGCTCCGAGGGGGAAACGGGGCTCTTCTGGATGTGGGCGGGACCATCGTGCTTCCTCTCGAGTGGAGACGGGTATGGCGGTGAACTTCTTGAGTTGCAGCAAGGGTGTGAAAAACCCTTTCGAAGTTCCAGAGGTTAGGTGTCATTCGTCTCCAGACGCCTCATCGGAAATAGGCCTCATCTCGCCTGGAAGGTAGAACTTCCTGGATTTTCTCGAGTTGCGGCAGGTGTTGTCGAGTTACGACGGGGACCTCAGGGACCCGCCCTGGTGGCCTCAGGAGAGGCCAATCCCCATGCGAGTTGCTAGGGGGCCTCTCGGGATTCCTCTCCCGTCGATACCGGGGCCAAAAACCTTGTGTGGAGTCAGGGCCGGAACCGAGGATTCCTCTCAGGGGCTGACATGGATCTTTGGGTACTCCTGGAGTCTCCCCAGCGGAGTGAGGCCTCGTCTCGAGTGGGGGCATGCACGTGCGCTTTCCTTCCAGTCTGTAACAGCAATGTCACGCTTCCCGTCGCGTGGATCAAAGGATCTGTGGTTTTCCCTCGAGGCTTTCCCTCGAGGCTTTCCCACAGGGCTGTCCCACGTGCCACCGTGTTGTGAGTCGATCCTCGGCGTGAAAGATGAGCCAGTGCAGGGCAAAGAGGTTCCTCTGGAATGGACTGAGACATCTGGGGGACTCTTGGAATGGTGGTACGACCATGGAGTTCCTCTCGCCTTTCCTGTTGAGAGTGCCTCCTCTTGAGATGCGACGGGAACGCCGGGAATTCTTTCCCGTTGAAAGCAGGGAAAGGATCCCTCATCTCGAGCTACGAGGGGCAAACGGGGCTCCTCTGGATGTGGGCGGGACCATCGTGCTTCCTCTCGAGTGGAGACGGGTATGGCGGTGAACTTCTTGAGTTGCAGCAAGGGTGTGAAAGACCCTTTCGAAGTTCCAGAGGTTAGGTGTCATTAGTCTCCAGACGCCTCATCGGAAATAGGCCTCATCTCGCCTGGAAGGGAGAACTTCCTGGATTTTCTCGAGTTGCGGCAGGTGTTCCCGAGTTACGACGGGGACCTCTGGGACCCGCCCTGGTGGCCTCAGGACAGGCCAGTCCCCATGCGAGTTGCTAGGGGGCCTCTCGGGATTCCTCTCCCATCGATACCGTGGCCAAAAACCTTGTGTGGAGTCAGGGGCGGAACCGAGGATTCCTCTCAGGGGCTGACATGGACCTTTGGGTACTCCTGGAGTCTCCCCAGCGGAGTCAGGCCTCGTCTCGAGTGGGGGCATGCACGTGCGCTTTCCTTCCAGGCTGTAGCAGCAATGTCACGCTTCCCGTCGCGTGGATCAAAGGATCTGTGGTTTTCCCTCGAGGCTTTCCCTCGAGGCTTTCCCACAGGGCTGTCCCACGTGCCACCGTGGTGTGAGTCGATCCTCGGCGTGAAAGATGATCTAGTGCAGGGCAAAGAGGTTCCTCTGGAATGGACTGAGACATCTGGGGGACTCTTGGAATGGTGGTACGACCATGGAGTTCCTCTCGCCTTTCCTGTTGAGAGTGCCTCCTCTTGAGATGCGAGAGGAACGCCGGGAATTCTTTCCCGTTGAAAGCAGGGAAAGGATCCCTCATCTCGAGCTACGAGGGGCAAACGGGGCTCCTCTGGATGTGGGCGGGACCATCGTGCTTCCTCTCGAGTGGAGACGGGTATGGCGGTGAACTTCTTGAGTTGCAGCAAGGGTGTGAAAGACCCTTTCGAAGTTCCAGAGGTTAGGTGTCATTAGTCTCCAGACGCCTCATCGGAAATAGGCCTCATATCGCCTGGAAGGGAGAACTTCCTGGATTTTCTCGAGTTGCGGCAGGTGTTCTCGAGTTACAACGGGGACCTCAGGGACCCGCCCTGGTGGCCTCAGGATAGGCCAGTCCCCATGCGAGTTGCTAGGGGGCCTCTCGGGATTCCTCTCCCGTCGATTCCGGGGCCAAAATCCTTGTGTGGAGTCAGGGCCGGAACCGAGGATTCCTCTCAGGGGCTGACATGGATCTTTGGGTACTTCTGGAGTCTCCCCAGGGGATTCAGGCCTCGTCTCGAGTGGGGGCATGCACGTGCGCTTTCCTTCCAGGCTGTAGCAGCAATGTCACGCTTCCCGTCGCGTGGATCAAAGGATCTGTGGTTTTCCCTCGAGGCTTTCCCTCGAGGCTTTCCCACAGGGCTGTCCCACGTGCCACCGTGGTGTGAGTCGATCCTCGGCGTGAAAGATGAGCCAGTGCAGGGCAAAGAGGTTCCTCTGGAATGGACTGAGACATCTGGGGGACTCTTGGAATGGTGGTACGACCATGGAGTTCCTCTCGGCTTTCCTGTGGAGAGTGCCTCCTCTTGAGATGCGACGGGATCGCCGGGAATTCTTTCCCGTTGAAAGCAAGGAAAGGATCCCTCATCTCGAGCTCCGAGGGGGAAACGGGGCTCTTCTGGATGTGGGCGGGACCATCGTGCTTCCTCTCGAGTGGAGACGGGTATGGCGGTGAACTTCTTGAGTTGCAGCAAGGGTGTGAAAAACCCTTTCGAAGTTCCAGAGGTTAGGTGTCCTTCGTCTCCAGACGCCTCATCGGAAATAGGCCTCATCTCGCCTGGAAGGTAGAACTTCCTGGATTTTCTCGAGTTGCGGCAGGTGTTGTCGAGTTACGACGGGGACCTCAGGGACCCGCCCTGGTGGCCTCAGGAGAGGCCAGTCCCCATGCGAGTTGCTAGGGGGCCTCTCGGGATTCCTCTCCCGTCGATACCGGGGCCAAAAACCTTGTGTGGAGTCAGGGCCGAAACCGAGGATTCCTCTCAGGGGCTGACATGGATCTTTGGGTACTTCTGGAGTCTCCCCAGCGGAGTCAGGCCTCGTCTCGAGTGGGGGCATGCACGTGCGCTTTCCTTCCAGGCTGTAGCAGCAATGTCACGCTTCCCGTCGCGTGGATCAAAGGATCTGTGGTTTTCCCTCGAGGCTTTCCCTCGAGGCTTTCCCACAGGGCTGTCCCACGTGCCACCGTGGTGTGAGTCGATCCTCGGCGTGAAAGATGAGCCAGTGCAGGGCAAAGAGGTTCCTCTGGAATGGACTGAGACATCTGGGGGACTCTTGGAATGGTGGTACGACCATGGAGTTCCTCTCGCCTTTCCAGTTGAGAGTGCCTCCTCTTGAGATGCGATGGGAACGCCGGGAATTCTTTCCCGTTGAAAGCAGGGAAAGGATTCCTCATCTCGAGCTACGAGGGGGAAACGGGGCTCCTCTGGATGTGGGCGGGACCATCGTGCTTCCTCTCGAGTGGACACGGGTATGGCGGTGAACTTCTTGAGTTGCAGCAAGGGTGTGAAAGACCCTTTCGAAGTTCCAGAGGTTAGGTGTCATTCGTCTCCAGACGCCTCATCGGAAATAGGCCTCATCTCGCCTGGAAGGTAGAACTTCCTGGATTTTCTCGAGTTGCGGCAGGTGTTCTCGAGTTACGACGGGGACCTCAGGGACCCGCCCTGGTGGCCTCAGGAGAGGCCAGTCCCCATGCGAGTTGCTAGGGGGCCTCTCGGGATTCCTCTCCCGTCGATACCGGGGCCAAAAACCTTGTGTGGAGTCAGGGCCGGAACCGAAGATTCCTCTCAGGGGCTGACATGGATCTTTGGGTACTCCTGGAGTCTCCCCAGCAGAGTGAGGCCTCGTCTCGAGTGGGGGCATGCACGTGCGCTTTCCTTCCAGGCTGTAGCAGCAATGTCACGCTTCCCGTCGCGTGGATCAAAGGATCTGTGGTTTTCCCTCGAGGCTTTCCCTCGAGGCTTTCCCACAGGGCTGTCCCACGTGCCACCGTGGTGTGAGTCGATCCTCGGTGTGAAAGATGAGCCAGTGCAGGGCAAAGAGGTTCCTCTGGAATGGACTGAGACATCTGGGGGACTCTTGGAATGGTGGTACGACCATGGAGTTCCTCTCGCCTTTCCTGTTGAGAGTGCCTCCTCTTGAGATGCGACGGGAACGCCGGGAATTCTTTCCCGTTGAAAGCAGGGAAAGGATCCCTCATCTCGAGCTACGAGGGGCAAACGGGGCTCCTCTGGATGTGGGCGGGACCATCGTGCTTCCTCTCGACTGGAGACGGGTATGGCGGTGAACTTCTTGAGTTGCAGCAAGGGTGTGAAAGACCCTTTCGAAGTTCCAGAGGTTAGGTGTCATTAGTCTCCAGACGCCTCATCGGAAATAGGCCTCATCTCGCCTGGAAGGGAGAACTTCCTGGATTTTCTCGAGTTGCGGCAGGTGTTCCCGAGTTACGACGGGGACCTCTGGGAACCGCCCTGGTGGCCTCAGGAGAGGCCAGTCCCCATGCGAGTTGCTAGGGGGCCTCTCGGGATTCCTCTCCCGTCGATACCGGGGCCAAAAACCTTGTGTGGGGTCAGGGCCGGAACCGAGGATTCCTCTCAGGGGCTGACATGGATCTTTGGGTACTTCTGGAGTCTCCCCAGGGGAGTCAGGCCTCGTCTCGATTGGGGGCATGCACGTGCGCTTTCCTTCCAGGCTGTAGCAGCAATGTCACGCTTCCCGTCTCGTGGATCAAAGGATCTGTGGTTTTCACTCGAGGCTTTCCCTCGAGGCTTTCCCACAGGGCTGTCCCACGTGCCACCGTGGTGTGAGTCGATCCTCGGCGTGAAAGATGAGCCAGTGCAGGGCAAAGAGGTTCCTCTGGAATGGACTGAGACATCTGGGGGACTCTTGGAATGGTGGTACGACCATGGAGTTCCTCTCGGCTTTCCTGTGGAGAGTGCCTCCTCTTGAGATGCGACGGGATCGCCGGGAATTCTTTCCCGTTGAAAGCAGGGAAAGGATCCCTCATCTCGAGCTCCGAGGGGGAAACGGGGCTCTTCTGGATGTGGGCGGGACCATCGTGCTTCCTCTCGAGTGGAGACGGGTATGGCGGTGAACTTCTTGAGTTGCAGCAAGGGTGTGAAAGACCCTTTCGAAGTTCCAGAGGTTAGGTTTCATTAGTCTCCAGACGCCTCATCGGAAATAGGCCTCATCTCGCCTGGAAGGGAGAACTTCCTGGATTTTCTCGAGTTGCGGCAGGTTATCCAGAGTTACGACGGGGACCTCAGGGACCCGCCCTGGTGGCCTCAGGAAAGGCCAGTCCCCATGCAAGTTGCTAGGGGGCCTTTCGGGATTCCTCTCCCGTCGATACCGGGGCCAAAAACCTTGTGTGGAGTCAGGGCTGGAACCGAGGATTCCTCTCAGGAGCTGACATGGATCTTTGGGTACTTCTGGAGTCCCACCAGGGGAGTCAGGCCTCTTCTCGATTGGGGGCATGCACGTGTGCTTTCCTTCCAGGCTGTAGCAGCAATGTCACGCTTCCCGTCGCGTGGATCAAAGGATCTGTGGTTTTCCCTCGAGGCTTTCCCACAGGGATGTCCCACGTGCCACCGTGGTGTGAGTCGATCCTCGGCGTGAAAGATGAGCCAGTGCAGGGCAAAGAGGTTCCTCTGGAATTGACTGAGACATCTGGGGGACTCTTGGAATGGTGGTACGACCATGGAGTTCCTCTCGCCTTTCCTGTTGAGAGTGCCTCCTCTTGAGATGCGACGGGAACGCCGGGAATTCTTTCCCGTTGAAAGCAGGGAAAGGATCCCTCATCTCGAGCTCCGAGGGGGAAATGGGGCTCCTCTGGATGTGGGCGGGACCATCGTGCTTCCTCCCGAGTGGACACGGGTATGGCGGTGAACTTCTTGAGTTGCAGCAAGGGTGTGAAAGACCCTTTCGAAGTTCCAGAGTTTAGGTGTCATTAGTCTGCAGACGCCTCATCGGAAATAGGCCTCATCTCGCCTGGAAGGGAGAACTTCCTGGATTTTCTCGAGTTGCGGCAGGTGTTCTCGAGTTACGACGGGGACCTCAGAGACCCGCCCTGGTGGCCTCAGGAGAGGCCAGTCCCCATGCGAGTTGCTAGGGGGCCTCTCGGGATTCCTCTCCCGTCGATACCGGGGCCAAAACCTTGTGTGGAGTCAGGGCCGGAACCGAGCATTCCTCTCAGGGGTGACATGGATCTTTGGGTACTTCTGGAGTCTCCCCAGGGGAGTCAGGCCTCGTCTCGAGTGGGGGCATGCACGTGCGCTTTCCTTCCAGGCTGTAGCAGCAATGTCACGCTTCCCGTCGCGTGCATCAAAGGATCTGTGGTTTTCCCTCGAGGCTTTCCCGCAGGGCTGTCCCACGTGCCACCGTGGTGTGAGTCGATGCTCGGCGTGAAAGATGAGCCAGGGCAGGGCAAAGAGGTTCCTCTGGAATGGACTGAGACATCTGGGGGACTCTTGGAATGGTGGTACGACCATGGAGTTCCTCTCGCCTTTCCTGTTGAGAGTGCCTCCTCTTGAGATGCGACGGGAACGCCGGGAATTCTTTCCCGTTGAAAGCAGGGAAAGGATCCCTCATCTCGAGCTACGAGGGGGAAACGGGGCTCCTCTGGATGTGGGTGGGACCATCGTGCTTCCTCTCGAGTGGAGACGGGTATGGCGGTGAACTTCTTGAGTTGCAGCAAGGGTGTGAAAGACCCTTTCGAAGTTCCAGAGGTTAGGTGTCATTAGTCTCCAGACGCCTCATCGGAAATAGGCCTCATCTCGCCTGGAAGGGAGAACTTCCTGGATTTTCTCGAGTTGCGGCAGGTGTTCTCGAGTTACGACGGGGACCTCAGGGACCCGCCCTGGTGGCCTCAGGATAGGCCAGTCCCCATGCGAGTTGCTAGGGGGCCTCTCGGATTCCTCTCCCGTCGATACCGGGGCCAAAAACCTTGTGTGGAGTCAGGGCCGGAACCGAGGATTCCTCTCAGGGGCTGACATGGATCTTTGGGTACTTGTGGAGTCTCCCCAGGGGAGTCAGGCCTCGTCTCGAGTGGGGGCATGCACGTGCGCTTTCCTTCCAGGCTGTAGCAGCAATGTCACGCTTCCCGTCGCGTGGATCAAAGGATCTGTGGTTTTCCCGCGAAGCTTTCCCTCGAGGCTTTCCCACAGGGCTGTCCCACGTGCCACCGTGGTGTGAGTCGATCCTCGGCGTGAAAGATGAGCCAGTGCAGGGCAAAGAGGTTCCTCTGGAATGGACTGAGACATCTGGGGGACTCTTGGAATGGTGGTACGACCATGGAGTTCCTCTCGCCTTTCCTGTTGAGAGTGCCTCCTCTTGAGATGCGATGGGAACGCCGGGAATTCTTTCCCGTTGAAAGCAGGGAAAGGATCCCTCATCTCGAGCTACGAGGGGGAAACGGGGCTCCTCTGGATGTGGGCGGGACCATCGTGCTTCCTCTCGAGTGGACACGGGTATGGCGGTGAACTTCTTGAGTTGCAGCAAGGGTGTGAAAGACCCTTTCGAAGTTCCAGAGGTTAGGTGTCATTCGTCTCCAGACGCCTCATCGGAAATAGGCCTCATCTGGCCTGGAAGGTAGAACTTCCTGGATTTTCTCGAGTTGCGGCATGTGTTGTCGAGTTACGACGGGGACCTCAGGGACCCGCCCTGGTGGCCTCAGGAGAGGCCAGTCCCCATGCGAGTTGCTAGAGGGCCTCTCGGGATTCCTCTCCCGTCGATACCGGGGCCAAAAACCTTGTGTGGAGTCAGGGCCGGAACCAAGGATTCCTCTCAGGGGCTGACATGGATCTTTGGGTACTTCTGGAGTCTCCCCAGCGGAGTCAGGCCTCGTCTCGAGTGGGGGCATGCACGTGCGCTTTCCTTCCAGGCTGTAGCAGCAATGTCACGCTTCCCGTCGCGTGGATCAAAGGATCTGTGGTTTTCCCTCGAGGCTTTCCCTCGAGGCTTTCCCACAGGGCTGTCCCACGTGCCACCGTGGTGTGAGTCGATCCTCGGCGTGAAAGATAAGCCAGTGCAGGGCAAAGAGGTTCCTCTGGAATGGACTGAGACATCTGGGAGACTCTTGGAATGGTGGTACGACCATGGAGTTCCTCTCGCCTTTCCAGTTGAGAGTGCCTCCTCTTGAATGCGATGGGAACGCCGGGAATTCTTTCCCGTTGAAAGCAGGGAAAGGATCCCTCATCTCGAGCTACGAGGGGGAAACGGGGCTCCTCTGGATGTGGGCGGGACCATCATGCTTCCTCTCGAGTGGACACGGGTATGGCGGTGAACTTCTTGAGTTGCAGCAAGGGTGTGAAAGACCCTTTCGAAGTTCCAGAGGTTAGGTGTCATTCGTCTCCAGACGCCTCATCGGAAATAGGCCTCATCTGGCCTGGAAGGTAGAACTTCCTGGATTTTCTCGAGTTGCGGCAGGTGTTGTCGAGTTACGACGGGGACCTCAGGGACCCGCCCTGGTGGCCTCAGGAGAGGCCAGTCCCCATGCGAGTTGCTAGGGGGCCACTCGGGATTCCTCTCCCGTCGATACCGGGGCCAAAAACCTTGTGTGGAGTCAGGGCCGGAACCAAGGATTCCTCTCAGGGGCTGACATGGATCTTTGGGTACTTCTGGAGTCTCCCCAGCGGAGTCAGGCCTCGTCTCGAGTGGGGGCATGCACGTGCGCTTTCCTTCCAGGCTGTAGCAGCAATGTCACGCTTCCCGTCGCGTGGATCAAAGGATCTGTGGTTTTCCCTCGAGGCTTTCCCTCGAGGCTTTCCCACAGGGCTGTCCCACGTGCCACCGTGGTGTGAGTCGATCCTCGGCGTGAAAGATAAGCCAGTGCAGGGCAAAGAGGTTCCTCTGGAATGGACTGAGACATCTGGGGGACTCTTGGAATGGTGGTACGACCATGGAGTTCCTCTCGCCTTTCCTGTTGAGAGTGCCTCCTCTTGAGATGCGACGGGAACGCCGGGAATTCTTTCCCGTTGAAAGCAGGGAAAGGATCCCTCATCTCGAGCTCCGAGGGGGAAACGGGGCTCCTCTGGATGTGGGCGGGACCATCGTGCTTGCTCTCGAGTGGAGACGGGTATGGCGGTAAACTTCTTGAGTTGCAGCAAGGGTGTGAAAGACCCTTTCGAAGTTCCAGAGGTTAGGTGTCATTAGTCTCCAGACGCCTCATCGGAAATAGGCCTCATCTCGCCTGGAAGGGAGAACTTTCTGGATTTTCTCGAGTTGCGGCAGGTGTTCTCGAGTTACGACGGGGACCTCAGGGACCCGCCCTGGTGGCCTCAGGAGAGGCCAGTCCCCATGCGAGTTGCTAGGGGGCCTCTCGGGATTCCTCTCCCGTCGATACCGGGTCCAAAAACCTTGTGTGGAGTCAGGGCCGGAACCGAGGATTCCTCTCAGGTGCTGATATGGATCTTTGGGTATTTCTGGAGTCTCCCCAGGGGAGTCAGGCCTCGTCTCGAGTGGGGGCATGCACGTGCGCTTTCCTTCCAGGCTGTAGCAGCAATGTCACGCTTCTCGTCGCGTGGATCAAAGGGTCTGTGGTTTTCCCTCGAGGCTTTCCCTCGAGGCTTTCCACAGGGCTGTCCCACGTGCCACCGTGGTGTGAGTCGATCCTCGGCGTGAAAGATGAGCCAGTGCAGGGCAAAGAGGTTCCTCTGGAATGGACTGAGACATCTGGGGGACTCTTGGAATGGTGGTACGACCATGGAGTTCCTCTCGCCTTTCCTGTTGAGAGTGCCTCCTCTTGAGATGCGACGGGAACGCCGGGAATTCTTTCCCGTTGAAAGCAGGGAAAGGATCCCTCATCTCGAGCTCCGAGGGGGAAACGGGGCTCCTCTGGATGTGGGCGGGACCATCGTGCTTCCTCTCGAGTGGAGACGGGTATGGCGGTGAACTTCTTGAGTTGCAGCAAGGGTGTGAAAGACCCTTTCGAAGTTCCAGAGGTTAGGTGTCATTAGTCTCCAGACGCCTCATCGGAAATAGGCCTCATCTCGCCTGGAAGGGAGAACTTCCTGGATTTTCTCGAGTTGCGGCAGGTGTTCTCGAGTTACGACGGGGACCTCAGGGACCCGCCCTGGTGGCCTCAGGAGAGGCCAGTCCCCATGCTAGTTGCTAGGGGGCCTCTCGGGATTCCTCTCCCGTCGATACCGGGGCCAAGAACCTTGTGTGGAGTCAGGGCCGGAACCGAGGATTCCTCTCAGGGGCTGACATGGATCTTTGGGTACTTCTGGAGTCCCACCAGGGGAGTCAGGCCTCTTCTCGATTGGGGGCATGCACGTGTGCTTTCCTTCCAGGCTGTAGCAGCAATGTCACGCTTCCCGTCGCGTGGATCAAAGGATCTGTGGTTTTCCCTCGAGGCTTTCCCACAGGGATGTCCCACGTGCCACCGTGGTGTGAGTCGATCCTCGGCGTGAAAGATGAGCCAGTGCAGGGCAAAGAGGTTCCTCTGGAATTGACTGAGACATCTGGGGGACTCTTGGAATGGTGGTACGACCATGGAGTTCCTCTCGCCTTTCCTGTTGAGAGTGCCTCCTCTTGAGATGCGACGGGAACGCCGGGAATTCTTTCCCGTTGAAAGCAGGGAAAGGATCCCTCATCTCGAGCTCCGAGGGGGAAATGGGGCTCCTCTGGATGTGGGCGGGACCATCGTGCTTCCTCCCGAGTGGACACGGGTATGGCGGTGAACTTCTTGAGTTGCAGCAAGGGTGTGAAAGACCCTTTCGAAGTTCCAGAGTTTAGGTGTCATTAGTCTGCAGACGCCTCATCGGAAATAGGCCTCATCTCGCCTGGAAGGGAGAACTTCCTGGATTTTCTCGAGTTGCGGCAGGTGTTCTCGAGTTACGACGGGGACCTCAGAGACCCGCCCTGGTGGCCTCAGGAGAGGCCAGTCCCCATGCGAGTTGCTAGGGGGCCTCTCGGGATTCCTCTCCCGTCGATACCGGGGCCAAAACCTTGTGTGGAGTCAGGGCCGGAACCGAGCATTCCTCTCAGGGGTGACATGGATCTTTGGGTACTTCTGGAGTCTCCCCAGGGGAGTCAGGCCTCGTCTCGAGTGGGGGCATGCACGTGCGCTTTCCTTCCAGGCTGTAGCAGCAATGTCACGCTTCCCGTCGCGTGCATCAAAGGATCTGTGGTTTTCCCTCGAGGCTTTCCCGCAGGGCTGTCCCACGTGCCACCGTGGTGTGAGTCGATGCTCGGCGTGAAAGATGAGCCAGGGCAGGGCAAAGAGGTTCCTCTGGAATGGACTGAGACATCTGGGGGACTCTTGGAATGGTGGTACGACCATGGAGTTCCTCTCGCCTTTCCTGTTGAGAGTGCCTCCTCTTGAGATGCGACGGGAACGCCGGGAATTCTTTCCCGTTGAAAGCAGGGAAAGGATCCCTCATCTCGAGCTACGAGGGGGAAACGGGGCTCCTCTGGATGTGGGTGGGACCATCGTGCTTCCTCTCGAGTGGAGACGGGTATGGCGGTGAACTTCTTGAGTTGCAGCAAGGGTGTGAAAGACCCTTTCGAAGTTCCAGAGGTTAGGTGTCATTAGTCTCCAGACGCCTCATCGGAAATAGGCCTCATCTCGCCTGGAAGGGAGAACTTCCTGGATTTTCTCGAGTTGCGGCAGGTGTTCTCGAGTTACGACGGGGACCTCAGGGACCCGCCCTGGTGGCCTCAGGATAGGCCAGTCCCCATGCGAGTTGCTAGGGGGCCTCTCGGATTCCTCTCCCGTCGATACCGGGGCCAAAAACCTTGTGTGGAGTCAGGGCCGGAACCGAGGATTCCTCTCAGGGGCTGACATGGATCTTTGGGTACTTGTGGAGTCTCCCCAGGGGAGTCAGGCCTCGTCTCGAGTGGGGGCATGCACGTGCGCTTTCCTTCCAGGCTGTAGCAGCAATGTCACGCTTCCCGTCGCGTGGATCAAAGGATCTGTGGTTTTCCCTCGAGGCTTTCCCTCGAGGCTTTCCCACAGGGCTGTCCCACGTGCCACCGTGGTGTGAGTCGATCCTCGGCGTGAAAGATAAGCCAGTGCAGGGCAAAGAGGTTCCTCTGGAATGGACTGAGACATCTGGGAGACTCTTGGAATGGTGGTACGACCATGGAGTTCCTCTCGCCTTTCCAGTTGAGAGTGCCTCCTCTTGAATGCGATGGGAACGCCGGGAATTCTTTCCCGTTGAAAGCAGGGAAAGGATCCCTCATCTCGAGCTACGAGGGGGAAACGGGGCTCCTCTGGATGTGGGCGGGACCATCATGCTTCCTCTCGAGTGGACACGGGTATGGCGGTGAACTTCTTGAGTTGCAGCAAGGGTGTGAAAGACCCTTTCGAAGTTCCAGAGGTTAGGTGTCATTCGTCTCCAGACGCCTCATCGGAAATAGGCCTCATCTGGCCTGGAAGGTAGAACTTCCTGGATTTTCTCGAGTTGCGGCAGGTGTTGTCGAGTTACGACGGGGACCTCAGGGACCCGCCCTGGTGGCCTCAGGAGAGGCCAGTCCCCATGCGAGTTGCTAGGGGGCCTCTCGGGATTCCTCTCCCGTCGATACCGGGGCCAAAAACCTTGTGTGGAGTCAGGGCCGGAACCGAGGATTCCTCTCAGGGGCTGACATGGATCTTTGGGTACTCCTGGAGTCTCCCCAGCGGAGTCAGGCCTCGTCTCGAGTGGGGGCATGCACGTGCGCTTTCCTTCCAGGCTGTAGCAGCAATGTCACGCTTCCCGTCGCGTGGATCAAAGGATCTGTGGTTTTCCCTCGAGGCTTTCCCTCGAGGCTTTCCCACAGGGCTGTCCCACGTGCCACCGTGGTGTGAGTCGATCCTCGGCGTGAAAGATGAGCCAGTGCAGGGCAAAGAGGTTCCTCTGGAATGGACTGAGACATCTGGGGGACTCTTGGAATGGTGGTACGACCATGGAGTTCCTCTCGCCTTTCCTGTTGAGAGTGCCTCCTCTTGAGATGCGACGGGGACGCTGGGAAATCTTTCCCGTTGAAAGCAGGGAAAGGATCCCTCATCTCGAGCTACGAGGGGGAAACGGGGCTCCTCTGGATGTGGGCGCGACCATCGTGCTTCCTCTCGAGTGGACACGGGTATGGCGGTGAACTTCTTGAGTTGCAGCAAGGGTGTGAAAGACCCTTTCGAAGTTCCAGAGGTTAGGTGTCATTCGTCTCCAGACGCCTCATCGGAAATAGGCCTCATCTGGCCTGGAAGGTAGAACTTCCTGGATTTTCTCGAGTTGCGGCAGGTGTTGTCGAGTTACGACGGGGACCTCAGGGACCCGCCCTGGTGGCCTCAGGAGAGGCCAGTCCCCATGCGAGTTGCTAGGGGGCCACTCGGGATTCCTCTCCCGTCGATACCGGGGCCAAAAACCTTGTGTGGAGTCAGGGCCGGAACCAAGGATTCCTCTCAGGGGCTGACATGGATCTTTGGGTACTTCTGGAGTCTCCCCAGCGGAGTCAGGCCTCGTCTCGAGTGGGGGCATGCACGTGCGCTTTCCTTCCAGGCTGTAGCAGCAATGTCACGCTTCCCGTCGCGTGGATCAAAGGATCTGTGGTTTTCCCTCGAGGCTTTCCCTCGAGGCTTTCCCACAGGGCTGTCCCACGTGCCACCGTGGTGTGAGTCGATCCTCGGCGTGAAAGATAAGCCAGTGCAGGGCAAAGAGGTTCCTCTGGAATGGACTGAGACATCTGGGAGACTCTTGGAATGGTGGTACGACCATGGAGTTCCTCTCGCCTTTCCAGTTGAGAGTGCCTCCTCTTGAATGTGATGGGAACGCCGGGAATTCTTTCCCGTTGAAAGCAGGGAAAGGATCGCTCATCTCGAGCTACGAGGGGCAAACGGGGCTCCTCTGGATGTGGGCGGGACCATCATGCTTCCTCTCGAGTGGACACGGGTATGGCGGTGAACTTCTTGAGTTGCAGCAAGGGTGTGAAAGACCCTTTCGAAGTTCCAGAGGTTAGGTGTCATTCGTCTCCAGACGCCTCATCGGAAATAGGCCTCATCTGGCCTGGAAGGTAGAACTTCCTGGATTTTCTCGAGTTGCGGCAGGTGTTGTCGAGTTACGACGGGGACCTCAGGGACCCGCCCTGGTGGCCTCAGGAGCGGCCAGTCCCCATGCGAGTTGCTAGGGGGCCTCTCGGGATTCCTCTCCCGTCGATACCGGGGCCAAAAACCTTGTGTGGAGTCAGGGCCGGAACCGAGGATTCCTCTCAGGGGCTGACATGGATCTTTGGGTACTCCTGGAGTCTCCCCAGCGGAGTGAGGCCTCGTCTCGAGTGGGGGCATGCACGTGCGCTTTCCTTCCAGGCTGTAACAGCAATGTCACGCTTCCCGTCGCGTGG
Organism: Capricornis sumatraensis; assembly: GCF_032405125.1. NCBI lineage: Eukaryota > Metazoa > Chordata > Mammalia > Artiodactyla > Bovidae > Capricornis > Capricornis sumatraensis. The sequence goes on along the minus strand of NW_027184617.1, from coordinate 2,680,281 downwards.
ATCAAAGGATCTGTGGTTTTCCCTCGAGGCTTTCCCTCGAGGCTTTCCCACAGGGCTGTCCCACGTGCCACCGTGGTGTGAGTCGATCCTCGGCGTGAAAGATGAGCCAGTGCAGGGCAAAGAGGTTCCTCTGGAATGGACTGAGACATCTGGGGGACTCTTGGAATGGTGGTACGACCATGGAGTTCCTCTCGCCTTTCCTGTTGAGAGTGCCTCCTCTTGAGATGCGACGGGAACGCCGGGAATTCTTTCCCGTTGAAAGCAGGGAAAGGATCCCTCATCTCGAGCTACGAGGGGCAAACGGGGCTCCTCTGGATGTGGGCGGGACCATCGTGCTTCCTCTCGAGTGGAGACGGGTATGGCGGTGAACTTCTTGAGTTGCAGCAAGGGTGTGAAAGACCCTTTCGAAGTTCCAGAGGTTAGGTGTCATTAGTCTCCAGACGCCTCATCGGAAATAGGCCTCATCTCGCCTGGAAGGGAGAACTTCCTGGATTTTCTCGAGTTGCGGCAGGTGTTCCCGAGTTACGACGGGGTCCTCTGGGACCCGCCCTGGTGGCCTCAGGACAGGCCAGTCCCCATGCGAGTTGCTAGGGGGCCTCTCGGGTTTCCTCTCCCGTCGATACCGTGGCCAAAAACCTTGTGTGGAGTCAGGGCCGGAACCGAGGATTCCTCTCAGGGGCTGACATGGACCTTTGGGTACTCCTGGAGTCTCCCCAGCGGAGTCAGGCCTCGTCTCGAGTGGGGGCATGCACGTGCGCTTTCCTTCCAGGCTGTAGCAGCAATGTCACGCTTCCCGTCGCGTGGATCAAAGGATCTGTGGTTTTCCCTCGAGGCTTTCCCTCGAGGCTTTCCCACAGGGCTGTCCCACGTGCCACCGTGGTGTGAGTCGATCCTCGGCGTGAAAGATGAGCCAGTGCAGGGCAAAGAGGTTCCTCTGGAATGGACTGAGACATCTGGGGGACTCTTGGAATGGTGGTACGACCATGGAGTTCCTCTCGCCTTTCCTGTTGAGAGTGCCTCCTCTTGAGATGCGACAGGAACGCCGGGAATTCTTTCCCGTTGAAAGCAGGGAAAGGATCCCTCATCTCGAGCTACGAGGGGCAAACGGGGCTCCTCTGGATGTGGGCGGGACCATCGTGCTTCCTCTCGAGTGGAGACGGGTATGGCGGTGAACTTCTTGAGTTGCAGCAAGGGTGTGAAAGACCCTTTCGAAGTTCCAGAGGTTAGGTGTCATTAGTCTCCAGACGCCTCATCGGAAATAGGCCTCATATCGCCTGGAAGGGAGAACTTCCTGGATTTTCTCGAGTTGCGGCAGGTGTTCTCGAGTTACAACGGGGACCTCAGGGACCCGCCCTGGTGGCCTCAGGATAGGCCAGTCCCCATGCGAGTTGCTAGGGGGCCTCTCGGGATTCCTCTCCCGTCGATACCGGGGCCAAAAACCTTGTGTGGAGTCAGGGCCGGAACCGAGGATTCCTCTCAGGGGCTGACATGGATCTTTGGGTACTTGTGGAGTCTCCCCAGGGGAGTCAGGCCTCGTCTCGAGTGGGGGCATGCACGTGCGCTTTCCTTCCAGGCTGTAGCAGCAATGTCACGCTTCCCGTCGCGTGGATCAAAGGATCTGTGGTTTTCCCTCGAGGCTTTCCCTCGAGGCTTTCCCACAGGGCTGTCCCACGTGCCACCGTGGTGTGAGTCGATCCTCGGCGTGAAAGATGAGCCAGTGCAGGGCAAAGAGGTTCCTCTGGAATGGACTGAGACATCTGGGGGACTCTTGGAATGGTGGTACGACCATGGAGTTCCTCTCGCCTTTCCTGTTGAGAGTGCCTCCTCTTGAGATGCGATGGGAACGCCGGGAATTCTTTCCCGTTGAAAGCAGGGAAAGGATCCCTCATCTCGAGCTACGAGGGGGAAACGGGGCTCCTCTGGATGTGGGCGGGACCATCATGCTTCCTCTCGAGTGGACACGGGTATGGCGGTGAACTTCTTGAGTTGCAGCCAGGGTGTGAAAGACCCTTTCGAAGTTCCAGAGGTTAGGTGTCATTCGTCTCCAGACGCCTCATCGGAAATAGGCCTCATCTCGCCTGGAAGGTAGAACTTCCTGGATTTTCTCGAGTTGCGGCAGGTGTTGTCGAGTTACGACGGGAACCTCAGGGACCCGCCCTGGTGGCCTCAGGAGAGGCCAGTCCCCATGCGAGTTGCTAGGGGGCCTCTCGGGATTCCTCTCCCGTCGATACCGGGGCCAAAAACCTTGTGTGGAGTCAGGGCCGGAACCGAGGATTCCTCTCAGGGGCTGACATGGATCTTTGGGTACTTCTGGAGTCTCCCCAGGGGATTCAGGCCTCGTCTCGAGTGGGGGCATGCACGTGCGCTTTCCTTCCAGGCTGTAGCAGCAATGTCACGCTTCCCGTCGCGTGGATCAAAGGATCTGTGGTTTTCCCTCGAGGCTTTCCCTCGAGGCTTTCCCACAGGGCTGTCCCACGTGCCACCGTGGTGTGAGTCGATCCTCGGCGTGAAAGATGAGCCAGTGCAGGGCAAAGAGGTTCCTCTGGAATGGACTGAGACATCTGGGGGACTCTTGGAATGGTGGTACGACCATGGAGTTCCTCTCGCCTTTCCAGTTGAGAGTGCCTCCTCTTGAGATGCGATGGGAACGCCGGGAATTCTTTCCCGTTGAAAGCAGGGAAAGGATCCCTCATCTCGAGCTACGAGGGGGAAACGGGGCTCCTCTGGATGTGGGCGGGACCATCGTGCTTCCTCTCGAGTGGACACGGGTATGGCGGTGAACTTCTTGAGTTGCAGCAAGGGTGTGAAAGACCCTTTCGAAGTTCCAGAGGTTAGGTGTCATTCGTCTCCAGACGCCTCATCGGAAATAGGCCTCATCTCGCCTGGAAGGTAGAACTTCCTGGATTTTCTCGAGTTGCGGCAGGTGTTGTCGAGTTACGACGGGGACCTCAGGGACCCGCCCTGGTGGCCTCAGGAGAGGCCAGTCCCCATGCGAGTTGCTAGGGGGCCTCTCGGGATTCCTCTCCCGTCGATACCGGGGCCAAAAACCTTGTGTGGAGTCAGGGCCGGAACCGAGGATTCCTCTCAGGGGCTGACATGGATCTTTGGGTACTCCTGGAGTCTCCCCAGCGGAGTGAGGCCTCGTCTCGAGTGGGGGCATGCACGTGCGCTTTCCTTCCAGGCTGTAACAGCAATGTCACGCTTCCCGTCGCGTGGATCAAAGGATCTGTGGTTTTCCCTCGAGGCTTTCCCTCGAGGCTTTCCCACAGGGCTGTCCCACGTGCCACCGTGTTGTGAGTCGATCCTCGGCGTGAAAGATGAGCCAGTGCAGGGCAAAGAGGTTCCTCTGGAATGGACTGAGACATCTGGGGGACTCTTGGAATGGTGGTACGACCATGGAGTTCCTCTCGCCTTTCCTGTTGAGAGTGCCTCCTCTTGAGATGCGACGGGAACGCCGGGAATTCTTTCCCGTTGAAAGCAGGGAAAGGATCCCTCATCTCGAGCTACGAGGGGCAAACGGGGCTCCTCTGGATGTGGGCGGGACCATCGTGCTTCCTCTCGAGTGGAGACGGGTATGGCGGTGAACTTCTTGAGTTGCAGCAAGGGTGTGAAAGACCCTTTCGAAGTTCCAGAGGTTAGGTGTCATTAGTCTCCAGACGCCTCATCGGAAATAGGCCTCATCTCGCCTGGAAGGGAGAACTTCCTGGATTTTCTCGAGTTGCGGCAGGTGTTCCCGAGTTACGACGGGGACCTCTGGGACCCGCCCTGGTGGCCTCAGGACAGGCCAGTCCCCATGCGAGTTGCTAGGGGGCCTTTCGGGATTCCTCTCCCGTCGATACCGTGGCCAAAAACCTTGTGTGGAGTCAGGGGCGGAACCGAGGATTCCTCTCAGGGGCTGACATGGACCTTTGGGTACTCCTGGAGTCTCCCCAGCGGAGTCAGGCCTCGTCTCGAGTGGGGGCATGCACGTGCGCTTTCCTTCCAGGCTGTAGCAGCAATGTCACGCTTCCCGTCGCGTGGATCAAAGGATCTGTGGTTTTCCCTCGAGGCTTTCCCTCGAGGCTTTCCCACAGGGCTGTCCCACGTGCCACCGTGGTGTGAGTCGATCCTCGGCGTGAAAGATGAGCTAGTGCAGGGCAAAGAGGTTCCTCTGGAATGGACTGAGACATCTGGGGGACTCTTGGAATGGTGGTACGACCATGGAGTTCCTCTCGCCTTTCCTGTTGAGAGTGCCTCCTCTTGAGATGCGAGAGGAACGCCGGGAATTCTTTCCCGTTGAAAGCAGGGAAAGGATCCCTCATCTCGAGCTACGAGGGGCAAACGGGGCTCCTCTGGATGTGGGCGGGACCATCGTGCTTCCTCTCGAGTGGAGACGGGTATGGCGGTGAACTTCTTGAGTTGCAGCAAGGGTGTGAAAGACCCTTTCGAAGTTCCAGAGGTTAGGTGTCATTAGTCTCCAGACGCCTCATCGGAAATAGGCCTCATATCGCCTGGAAGGGAGAACTTCCTGGATTTTCTCGAGTTGCGGCAGGTGTTCTCGAGTTACAACGGGGACCTCAGGGACCCGCCCTGGTGGCCTCAGGATAGGCCAGTCCCCATGCGAGTTGCTAGGGGGCCTCTCGGGATTCCTCTCCCGTCGATTCCGGGGCCAAAAACCTTGTGTGGAGTCAGGGCCGGAACCGAGGATTCCTCTCAGGGGCTGACATGGATCTTTGGGTACTTCTGGAGTCTCCCCAGGGGATTCAGGCCTCGTCTCGAGTGGGGGCATGCACGTGCGCTTTCCTTCCAGGCTGTAGCAGCAATGTCACGCTTCCCGTCGCGTGGATCAAAGGATCTGTGGTTTTCCCTCGAGGCTTTCCCTCGAGGCTTTCCCACAGGGCTGTCCCACGTGCCACCGTGGTGTGAGTCGATCCTCGGCGTGAAAGATGAGCCAGTGCAGGGCAAAGAGGTTCCTCTGGAATGGACTGAGACATCTGGGGGACTCTTGGAATGGTGGTACGACCATGGAGTTCCTCTCGGCTTTCCTGTGGAGAGTGCCTCCTCTTGAGATGCGACGGGATCGCCGGGAATTCTTTCCCGTTGAAAGCAAGGAAAGGATCCCTCATCTCGAGCTCCGAGGGGGAAACGGGGCTCTTCTGGATGTGGGCGGGACCATCGTGCTTCCTCTCGAGTGGAGACGGGTATGGCGGTGAACTTCTTGAGTTGCAGCAAGGGTGTGAAAGACCCTTTCGAAGTTCCAGAGGTTAGGTGTCATTCGTCTCCAGACGCCTCATCGGAAATAGGCCTCATCTCGCCTGGAAGGTAGAACTTCCTGGATTTTCTCGAGTTGCGGCAGGTGTTGTCGAGTTACGACGGGGACCTCAGGGACCCGCCCTGGTGGCCTCAGGAGAGGCCAGTCCCCATGCGAGTTGCTAGGGGGCCTCTCGGGATTCCTCTCCCGTCGATACCGGGGCCAAAAACCTTGTGTGGAGTCAGGGCCGAAACCGAGGATTCCTCTCAGGGGCTGACATGGATCTTTGGGTACTTCTGGAGTCTCCCCAGCGGAGTCAGGCCTCGTCTCGAGTGGGGGCATGCACGTGCGCTTTCCTTCCAGGCTGTAGCAGCAATGTCACGCTTCCCGTCGCGTGGATCAAAGGATCTGTGGTTTTCCCTCGAGGCTTTCCCTCGAGGCTTTCCCACAGGGCTGTCCCACGTGCCACCGTGGTGTGAGTCGATCCTCGGCGTGAAAGATGAGCCAGTGCAGGGCAAAGAGGTTCCTCTGGAATGGACTGAGACATCTGGGGGACTCTTGGAATGGTGGTACGACCATGGAGTTCCTCTCGCCTTTCCTGTTGAGAGTGCCTCCTCTTGAGATGCGACGGGAACGCCGGGAATTCTTTCCCGTTGAAAGCAGGGAAAGGATCCCTCATCTCGAGCTACGAGGGGCAAACGGGGCTCCTCTGGATGTGGGCGGGACCATCGTGCTTCCTCTCGACTGGAGACGGGTATGGCGGTGAACTTCTTGAGTTGCAGCAAGGGTGTGAAAGACCCTTTCGAAGTTCCAGAGGTTAGGTGTCATTAGTCTCCAGACGCCTCATCGGAAATAGGCCTCATCTCGCCTGGAAGGGAGAACTTCCTGGATTTTCTCGAGTTGCGGTAGGTGTTCCCGAGTTACGACGGGGACCTCTGGGAACCGCCCTGGTGGCCTCAGGAGAGGCCAGTCCCCATGCGAGTTGCTAGGGGGCCTCTCGGGATTCCTCTCCCGTCGATACCGGGGCCAAAAACCTTGTGTGGAGTCAGGGCCGGAACCGAGGATTCCTCTCAGGGGCTGACATGGATCTTTGGGTACTTCTGGAGTCTCCCCAGGGGAGTCAGGCCTCGTCTCGAGTGGGGGCATGCACGTGCGCTTTCCTTCCAGGCTGTAGCAGCAATGTCACGCTTCCCGTCTCGTGGATCAAAGGATCTGTGGTTTTCACTCGAGGCTTTCCCTCGAGGCTTTCCCACAGGGCTGTCCCACGTGCCACCGTGGTGTGAGTCGATCCTCGGCGTGAAAGATGAGCCAGTGCAGGGCAAAGAGCTTCCTCTGGAATGGACTGAGACATCTGGGGGACTCTTGGAATGGTGGTACGACCATGGAGTTCCTCTCGGCTTTCCTGTGGAGAGTGCCTCCTCTTGAGATGCGACGGGATCGCCGGGAATTCTTTCCCGTTGAAAGCAGGGAAAGGATCCCTCATCTCGAGCTCCGAGGGGGAAACGGGGCTCTTCTGGATGTGGGCGGGACCATCGTGCTTCCTCTCGAGTGGAGACGGGTATGGCGGTGAACTTCTTGAGTTGCAGCAAGGGTGTGAAAGACCCTTTCGAAGTTCCAGAGGTTAGGTTTCATTAGTCTCCAGACGCCTCATCGGAAATAGGCCTCATCTCGCCTGGAAGGGAGAACTTCCTGGATTTTCTCGAGTTGCGGCAGGTTATCCAGAGTTACGACGGGGACCTCAGGGACCCGCCCTGGTGGCCTCAGGAAAGGCCAGTCCCCATGCAAGTTGCTAGGGGGCCTTTCGGGATTCCTCTCCCGTCGATACCGGGGCCAAAAACCTTGTGTGGAGTCAGGGCTGGAACCGAGGATTCCTCTCAGGAGCTGACATGGATCTTTGGGTACTTCTGGAGTCCCACCAGGGGAGTCAGGCCTCTTCTCGATTGGGGGCATGCACGTGTGCTTTCCTTCCAGGCTGTAGCAGCAATGTCACGCTTCCCGTCGCGTGGATCAAAGGATCTGTGGTTTTCCCTCGAGGCTTTCCCACAGGGCTGTCCCACGTGCCACCGTGGTGTGAGTCGATCCTCGGCGTGAAAGATGAGCCAGTGCAGGGCAAAGAGGTTCCTCTGGAATGGACTGAGACATCTGGGGGACTCTTGGAATGGTGGTACGACCATGGAGTTCCTCTCGCCTTTCCTGTTGAGAGTGCCTCCTCTTGAGATGCGACGGGAACGCCGGGAATTCTTTCCCGTTGAAAGCAGGGAAAGGATCCCTCATCTCGAGCTCCGAGGGGGAAATGGGGCTCCTCTGGATGTGGGCGGGACCATCGTGCTTCCTCCCGAGTGGACACGGGTATGGCGGTGAACTTCTTGAGTTGCAGCAAGGGTGTGAAAGACCCTTTCGAAGTTCCAGAGTTTAGGTGTCATTAGTCTGCAGACGCCTCATCGGAAATAGGCCTCATCTCGCCTGGAAGGGAGAACTTCCTGGATTTTCTCGAGTTGCGGCAGGTGTTCTCGAGTTACGACGGGGACCTCAGAGACCCGCCCTGGTGGCCTCAGGAGAGGCCAGTCCCCATGCGAGTTGCTAGGGGGCCTCTCGGGATTCCTCTCCCCTCGATACCGGGGCCAAAACCTTGTGTGGAGTCAGGGCCGGAACCGAGCATTCCTCTCAGGGGTGACATGGATCTTTGGGTACTTCTGGAGTCTCCCCAGGGGAGTCAGGCCTCGTCTCGAGTGGGGGCATGCACGTGCGCTTTCCTTCCAGGCTGTAGCAGCAATGTCACGCTTCCCGTCGCGTGCATCAAAGGATCTGTGGTTTTCCCTCGAGGCTTTCCCGCAGGGCTGTCCCACGTTCCACCGTGGTGTGAGTCGATGCTCGGCGTGAAAGATGAGCCAGGGCAGGGCAAAGAGGTTCCTCTGGAATGGACTGAGACATCTGGGGGACTCTTGGAATGGTGGTACGACCATGGAGTTCCTCTCGCCTTTCCTGTTGAGAGTGCCTCCTCTTGAGATGCGACGGGAACGCCGGGAATTCTTTCCCGTTGAAAGCAGGGAAAGGATCCCTCATCTCGAGCTAAGAGGGGGAAACGGGGCTCCTCTGGATGTGGGTGGGACCATCGTGCTTCCTCTCGAGTGGAGACGGGTATGGCGGTGAACTTCTTGAGTTGCAGCAAGGGTGTGAAAGACCCTTTCGAAATTCCAGAGGTTACGTGTCAGTCTCCAGATGCCTCATCGGAAATAGACCTCATCTCGCCTGGAAGGGAGAACTTCCTGGATTTTCTCGAGTTGCGGCAGGTGTTCTCGAGTTACGACGGGTACCAAAGGGACCCGCCCTGATGGCCTCAGGAGAGGCCAGTCCCCATGCGAGTTTTTAGGGGGCCTCTCGGGATTCCTCTCCCGTCGATACTAGGGCCAAAAACCTTGTGTGGAGTCAGGGCCGGAACCGAGGATTCCTCACAGGGGTGACATGGATCTTTGGGTACTTCTGGAGTCTCCCCAGGGGAGTCAGGCCTCGTCTCGAGTGGGGGCATGCACGTGCGCTTTCCTTCCAGGCTGTAGCAGCAATGTCACGCTTCCCGTCGCGTGCATCAAAGGATCTGTGGTTTTCCCTCGAGGCTTTCCCTCGAGGCTTTCCCGCAGGGCTGTCCCACGTGCCACCGTGGTGTGAGTCGATCCTCGGCGTCAAAGATGAGCCAGTGCAGGGCAAAGAGGTTCCTCTGGAATGGACTGAGACATCTGGGGGACTCTTGGAATGGTGGTACGACCATGGAGTTCCTCTCGCCTTTCCTGTTGAGAGTGCCTCCTCTTGAGATGCGACGGGAACGCCGGGAATTCTTTCCCGTTGAAAGCAGGGAAAGGATCCCTCATCTCGAGCTCCGAGCAGAAAACGGGGCTCCTCTGGATGTGGGCGGGACCATCGTGCTTCCTCTCGAGTGGAGACGGGTATGGCGGTGAACTTCTTGAGTTGCAGCAAGGGTGTGAAAGACCCTTTCGAAGTTCCAGAGGTTAGGTGTCATTAGTCTCCAGACGCCTCATCGGAAATAGGCCTCATCTCGCCTGGAAGGGAGAACTTCCTGGATTTTCTCGAGTTGCGGCAGGTGTTCTCGAGTTACGACGGGGATCTCAGGGACCCGCCCTGGTGGCCTCAAGAACAGCCAGTCCCCATGCGAGTTGCTAGGGGGCCTCTCGGGATTCCTCTCCCGTCGATACCGGGGCCAAAAACCTTGTGTGGAGTCAGGGCCGGAACCGAGGATTCCTCTCAGGGGCTGACATGGATCTTTGGGTACTTCTGGAGTCTCCCCAGGGGAGTCAGGCCTCGTCTCGAGTGGGGGCATGCACGTGTGCTTTCCTTCCAGGCTGTAGCAGCAATGTCACGCTTCCCATCGCGAGGATTAAAGGATCTGTGGTTTTCCCTCGAGGCTTTCCCTCGAGGCTTTCCCACAGGGCTGTCCCACGTGCCACCGTAGTGTGAGTCGATCCTAGGCGTGAAAGATGAGCCAGTGCAGGGCAAAGAGGTTCCTCTGGAATGGACTGAGACATCTGGGGGACTCTTGGAATGGTGGTACGACCATGGAGTTCCTCTCGCCTTTCCTGTTGAGAGTGCCTCCTCTTGAGCTGCGACGGGAATGCCGGGAATTCTTTCCCGTTGGAAGCAGGGAAAGGATCCCTCATCTCGAGCTCCGAGGGGGAAACGTGGCTCCTCTGTATGTGGGCGGGACCATCGTGCTTTCTCTCGTGTGGAGACGGGTATGGCGGTAAACTTCTTGAGTTGCAGCAAGGGTGTGAAAGACCCTTTCGAAGTTCCAGAGGTTAGGTGTCATTAGTCTCCAGACGCCTCATCGGAAATAGGCCTCATCTCGCCTGGAAGGGAGAACTTCCTGGATTTTCTCGAGTTGCGGCAGGTGTTCTCGAGTTACGACGGGGACCTCAGGGACCCGCCCTTGTGGCCTCAGGAGAGGCCAGTCCCCATGCAAGTTGCTAGGGGGCCTCTCGGGATTCCTCTCCCGTCGATACCGGGGCCAAAAACCTTGTGTGGAGTCAGGGCCGGAACCGAGGATTCCTCTCAGGGGCTGACATGGATCTTTGGGTACTTCTGGAGTCTCCCCAGGGGAGTCAGGCCTCGTCTCGAGTGGGGGCATGCACGTGTGCTTTCCTTCCAGGCTGTAGCAGCAATGTCACGCTTCCCGTCGCGTCGATCAAAGGATCTGTGGTTTTCCCTCGAGGCTTTCCCTCGAGGCTTTCCCACAGGGCTGTCCCACGTGCCACCGTGGTGTGAGTCGATCCTCGGCGTGAAAGATGAGCCAGTGCAGGGCAAAGAGGTTCCTCTGGAATGGACTGAGACATCTGGGGGACTCTTGGAATGGTGGTACGACCATGGAGTTCCTCTCGCCTTTCCTGTGGAGAGTGCCTCCTCTTGAGATGCGCCGGGAACGCCGGGAATTCTTTCCCGTTGAAAGCAGGGAAAGGATCCCTCTTCTCGAGCTACGAGGGGGAAACAGGGCTCCTCTGGATGTGGGCGGGACCATCGTGCTTCCTCTCGAGTGGAGACGGGTATGGCGGTGAACTTCTTGAGTTGCAGCAAGGGTGTGAAAGACCCTTTCGAAGTTCCAGAGGTTAGGTGTCATTAGTCTCCAGAAGCCTCATCGGAAATAGGCCTCATCTAGCCTGGAAGGGAGAACTTCCTGGATTTTCTCGAGGTGCGGCAGGTGTTCTCGAGTTACGACGGGTACCACAGGGACCCGCCCTGATGGCCTCAGGAACGGCCAGTCTCCATGCGAGTTGCTAGGGGGCCTCTCGGGATTCCTCTCCCGTCGATACCGGGGCCAAAAACCTTGTGTGGAGTCAGGGCCGGAACCGAGGATTCCTCTCAGGGGCTGACATGGATCTTTGGGTACTTCTAGAGTCTCCCCAGGGGAGTCAGGCCTCGTCTCGAGTGGGGGCATGCACGTGCGCTTTCCTTCCAGGCTGTAGCAGCAATGTCACGCTTCCCGTCTTGTGGATCAAAGGATCTGTGGTTTTCCCTCGAGGCTTTCCCTCGAGGCTTTCCCACATGGCTGTCCCACGTGCCACCGTGGTGTGAGTCGATCCTCGGCGTGAAAGATGAGCCAGTGCAGGGCAAAGAGGTTCCTCTGGAATGGACTGAGACATCTGGGGGACTCTTGGAATGGTGGTACGACCATGGAGTTCCTCTCGCCTTTCCTGTTGAGAGTGCCTCCTCTTGAGATGCGACGGGAATGCCGGGAATTCTTTCCCGTTGAAAGCAGGGAAAGGATCCCTCATCTCGAGCTCCGAGGGGGAAACGGGGCTCATCTGGATGTGGGCGGGACCATCGTGCTTTCTCTCGTGTGGAGACGGGTATGGCGGTAAACTTCTTGAGTTGCAGCAAGGGTGTGAAAGACCCTTTCGAAGTTCCAGAGGTTAGGTGTCATTAGTCTCCAGACGCCTCATCGGAAATAGGCCTCATCTCGCCTGGAAGGGAGAACTTCCCGGATTTTCTCGAGGTGGGGCCGGTGTTCTCGAGTTACGACGGGGACCTCAGGGACCCGCCCTGGTGGCCTCAGGAAAGGCCAGTCCCCATGCAAGTTGCTAGGGGGCCTTTCGGGATTCCTCTCCCGTCGATACCGGGGCCAAAAACCTTGTGTGGAGTCAGGGCTGGAACGGAGGATTCCTCTCAGGAGCTGACATGGATCTTTGGGTACTTCTGGAGTCCCACCAGGGGAGTCAGGCCTCTTCTCGATTGGGGGCATGCACGTGTGCTTTCCTTCCAGGCTGTAGCAGCAATGTCACGCTTCCCGTCGCGTGGATCAAAGGATCTGTGGTTTTCCCTCGAGGCTTTCCCACAGGGCTGTCCCACGTGCCACCGTGGTGTGAGTCGATCCTCGGCGTGAAAGATGAGCCAGTGCAGGGCAAAGAGGTTCCTCTGGAATGGACTGAGACATCTGGGGGACTCTTGGAATGGTGGTACGACCATGGAGTTCCTCTCGCCTTTCCTGTTGAGAGTGCCTCCTCTTGAGATGCGACGGGATCGCCGGGAATTCTTTCCCGTTGAAAGCAGGGAAAGGATCCCTCATCTCGAGCTCCGAGGGGGAAATGGGGCTCCTCTGGATGTGGGCGGGACCATCGTGCTTCCTCCCGAGTGGACACGGGTATGGCGGTGAACTTCTTGAGTTGCAGCAAGGGTGTGAAAGACCCTTTCGAAGTTCCAGAGTTTAGGTGTCATTAGTCTGCAGACGCCTCATCGGAAATAGGCCTCATCTCGCCTGGAAGGGAGAACTTCCTGGATTTTCTCGAGTTGCGGCAGGTGTTCTCGAGTTACGACGGGGACCTCAGAGACCCGCCCTAGTGGCCTCAGGAGAGGCCAGTCCCCATGCGAGTTGCTAGGGGGCCTCTCGGGATTCCTCTCCCGTCGATACCGGGGCCAAAAGCCTTGTGTGGAGTCAGGGCCGGAACCGAGCATTCCTCTCAGGGGTGACATGGATCTTTGGGTACTTCTGGAGTCTCCCCAGGGGAGTCAGGCCTCGTCTCGAGTGGGGGCATGCACGTGCGCTTTCCTTCCAGGCTGTAGCAGCAATGTCACGCTTCCCGTCGCGTGCATCAAAGGATCTGTGGTTTTCCCTCGAGGCTTTCCCGCAGGGCTGTCCCACGTGCCACCGTGGTGTGAGTCGATCCTCGGCGTGAAAGATGAGCCAGGGCAGGGCAAAGAGGTTCCTCTGGAATGGACTGAGACATCTGGGGGACTCTTGGAATGGTGGTACGACCATGGAGTTCCTCTCGCCTTTCCTGTTGAGAGTGCCTCCTCTTGAGATGCGACGGGAACGCCGGGAATTCTTTCCCGTTGAAAGCAGGGAAAGGATCCCTCATCTCGAGCTACGAGGGGGAAACGGGGCTCCTCTGGATGTGGGTGGGACCATCGTGCTTCCTCTCGAGTGGAGACGGGTATGGCGGTGAACTTCTTGAGTTGCAGCAAGGGTGTGAAAGACCCTTTCGAAATTCCAGAGGTTACGTGTCAGTCTCCAGATGCCTCATCGGAAATAGACCTCATCTCGCCTGGAAGGGAGAACTTCCTGGATTTTCTCGAGGTGCGGCAGGTGTTCTCGAGTTACGACGGGTACCAAAGGGACCCGCCCTGATGGCCTCAGGAGAGGCCAGTCCCCATGCGAGTTGCTAGGGGGCCTCTCGGGATTCCTCTCCCGTCGATACTAGGGCCAAAAACCTTGTGTGGAGTCAGGGCCGGAACCGAGGATTCCTCACAGGGGTGACATGGATCTTTGGGTACTTCTGGAGTCTCCCCAGGGGAGTCAGGCCTCGTCTCGAGTGGGGGCATGCACGTGCGCTTTCCTTCCAGGCTGTAGCAGCAATGTCACGCTTCCCGTCGCGTGCATCAAAGGATCTGTGGTTTTCCCTCGAGGCTTTCCCTCGAGGCTTTCCCGCAGGGCTGTCCCACGTGCCACCGTGGTGTGAGTCGATCCTCGGCGTCAAAGATGAGCCAGTGCAGGGCAAAGAGGTTCCTCTGGAATGGACTGAGACATCTGGGGGACTCTTGGAATGGTGGTACGACCATGGAGTTCCTCTCGCCTTTCCTGTTGAGAGTGCCTCCTCTTGAGATGCGACGGGAACGCCGGGAATTCTTTCCCGTTGAAAGCAGGGAAAGGATCCCTCATCTCGAGCTCCGAGCAGAAAACGGGGCTCCTCTGGATGTGGGCGGGACCATCGTGCTTCCTCTCGAGTGGAGACGGGTATGGCGGTGAACTTCTTGAGTTGCAGCAAGGGTGTGAAAGACCCTTTCGAAGTTCCAGAGGTTAGGTGTCATTAGTCTCCAGACGCCTCATCGGAAATAGGCCTCATCTCGCCTGGAAGGGAGAACTTCCTGGATTTTCTCGAGTTGCGGCAGGTGTTCTCGAGTTACGACGGGGACCTCAGGGACCCGCCCTGGTGGCCTCAGGAGAGGCCAGTCCCCATGCGAGGTGCTAGGGGGCCTATCGGGATTCCTCTCCCGTCGATACCGGGGCCAAAAACCTTGTGTGCAGTCAGGGCCGGAACCGAGGATTCCTCTCAGGGGCTGACATGGATCTTTGGGTACTTCTGGAGTCTCCCCAGGGGAGTCAGGCCTCGTCTCGAGTGGGGGCATGCACGTGCGCTTTCCTTCCAGGCTATAGCAGCAATGTCACGCTTCCCGTCGCGTGGATCAAAGTATCTGTGGTTTTCCCTCTAGGCTTTCCCTCGAGGCTTTCCCACAGGGCTGTCCCACGTGCCACCGTGGTTTGAGTCGATTCTCGGCGTGAAAGATGAGCCAGTGCAGGGCAAAGAGGTTCCTCTGGAATGGACTGAGACATCTGGGGGACTCTTGGAATGGTGGTACGACCATGGAGTTCCTCTCGCCTTTCCTGTTGAGAGTGCCTCCTCTTGAGATGCGACGGGAATGCCGGGAATTCTTTCCCGTTGAAAGCAGGGAAAGGATCCCACATCTCGAGCTACGAGGTGGAAACGGGGCTCCTCTGGATGTGGGCGGGACCATCGTGCTTTCTCTCGTGTGGAGACGGGTATGGCGGTAAACTTCTTGAGTTGCAGCAAGGGTGTGAGAGACCCTTTCGAAGTTCCAGAGGTTAGGTGTCATTAGTCTCCAGACGCCTCATCGGAAATAGGCCTCATCTCGCCTGGAAGGGAGAACTTCCTGGATTTTCTCGAGTTGCGGCAGGTGTTTTCGAGTTACGACGGGGACCTCAGGGACCCGCCCTGGTGGCCTCAGGAGAGGCCAGTCCCCATGCGAGTTGCTAGGGGGCCTCTCGGGATTCCTCTCCCGTCGATACCGGGGCCAAAAACCTTGTGTGGAGTCAGGGCCGGAACCGAGGATTCCTCTCAGGGGCTGACATGGATCTTTGGGTACTTCTGGAGTCTCCCCAGGGGAGTCAGGCCTCGTCTCGAGTGGGGGCATGCACGTGTGCTTTCCTTCCAGGCTGTAGCAGCAATGTCACGCTTCCCGTCGCGTGGATCAAAGGATCTGTGGTTTTCCCTCGAGGCTTTCCCTCGAGGCTTTCCCACAGGGCTGTCCCACGTGCCACCGTGGTGTGAGTCGATCCTCGGCGTGAAAGATGAGCCAGTGCAGGGCAAAGAGGTTCCTCTGGAATGGACTGAGACATCTGGGGGACTCTTGGAATGGTGGTACGACCATGGAGTTCCTCTCGCCTTTCCTGTTGAGAGTGCCTCCTCTTGAGATGCGACGGGAACGCCGGGAATTCTTTCCCGTTGAAAGCAGGGAAAGGATCCCTCATCTCGAGCTACGAGGGGGAAACGGGGCTCCTCGGGATGTGGGCGGGACCATCGTGCTTCCTCTCGAGTGGACACGGGTATGTCGGTGAACTTCTTGAGTTGCAGCAAGGGTGTGAAAGACCCTTCCGAAGTTCCAGAGGTTAGGTGTCATTAGTCTCCAGACGCCTCATCGGAAATAGGCCTCATCTCGCCTGGAAGGGAGAACTTCCTGGATTTTCTCGAGGTGCGGCAGGTGTTTTCGAGTTACGACGGGTACCACAGGGACCCGCCCTGATGGCCTCAGGAGAGGCCAGTCCCCATGCGAGTTGCTAGGGGGCCTCTCGGGATTCCTCTCCCGTCGATACCGGCGCCAAAAACCGTGTGTGGAGTCAGGGCCAGAACCGAGGATTCCTCTCAGGGGCTGACATGGATCTTTGGGTACTTCTGGAGTCTCCCCAGGGGAGTCAGGCCTCGTCTCGAGTGGGGGCATGCACGTGCGCTTTCCTTCCTGGCTGTAGCAGCAATGTCACGCTTCCCGTCGCGTGGATCAAAGGATCTGTGGTTTTCCCTCGAGGCTTTCCCTCGAGGCTTTCCCACAGGGCTGTCCCACGTGCCACCGTGGTGTGAGTCGATCCTCGGCGTGAAAGATGAGCCAGTGCAGGGCAAAGAGGTTCCTCTGGAATGGACTGAGACATCTGGGGGACTCTTGGAATGGTGGTACGACCATGGAGTTCCTCTCGCCTTTCCTGTGGAGAGTGCCTCCTCTTGAGATGCGCCGGGAACGCCGGGAATTCTTTCCCGTTGAAAGCAGGGAAAGGATCCCTCTTCTCGAGCTACGAGGGGGAAACAGGGCTCCTCTGGATGTGGGCGGGACCATCGTGCTTCCTCTCGAGTGGAGACGGGTATGGCGGTGAACTTCTTGAGTTGCAGCAAGGGTGTGAAAGAGCCTTTCGAAGTTCCAGAGGTTAGGTGTCATTAGTCTCCAGAAGCCTCATCGAAATAGGCCTCATCTAGCCTGGAAGGGAGAACTTCCTGGATTTTCTCGAGGTGCGGCAGGTGTTCTCGAGTTACGACGGGTACCACAGGGACCCGTCCTGATGGCCTCAGGAACGGCCAGTCTCCATGCGAGTTGCTAGGGGGCCTCTCGGGATTCCTCTCCCGTCGATACCGGGGCCAAAAACCTTGTGTGGAGTCAGGGCCGGAACCGAGGATTCCTCTCAGGGGCTGACATGGATCTTTGGGTACTTCTAGAGTCTCCCCAGGGGAGTCAGGCCTCGTCTCGAGTGGGGGCATGCACGTGCGCTTTCCTTCCAGGCTGTAGCAGCAATGTCACGCTTCCCGTCTTGTGGATCAAAGGATCTGTGGTTTTCCCTCGAGGCTTTCCCTCGAGGCTTTCCCACAGGGCTGTCCCACGTGCCACCGTGGTGTGAGTCGATCCTCGGCGTGAAAGATGAGCCAGTGCAGGGCAAAGAGGTTCCTCTGGAATGGACTGAGACATCTGGGGGACTCTTGGAATGGTGGTACGACCATGGAGTTCCTCTCGCCTTTCCTGTTGAGAGTGCCTCCTCTTGAGATGCGACGGGAATGCCGGGAATTCTTTCCCGTTGAAAGCAGGGAAAGGATCCCTCATCTCGAGCTCCGAGGGGGAAACGGGGCTCCTCTGGATGTGGGCGGGACCATCGTGCTTTCTCTCGTGTGGAGACGGGTATGGCGGTAAACTTCTTGAGTTGCAGCAAGGGTGTGAAAGACCGTTTCGAAGTTCCAGAGGTTAGGTGTCATTAGTCTCCAGACGCCTCATCGGAAATAGGCCTCATCTCGCCTGGAAGGGAGAACTTCCCGGATTTTCTCGAGGTGCGGCCGGTGTTCTCGAGTTACGACGGGGACCTCAGGGACCCGCCCTGGTGGCCTCAGGAAAGGCCAGTCCCCATGCAAGTTGCTAGGGGGCCTTTCGTGATTCCTCTCCCGTCGATACCGGGGCCAAAAACCTTGTGTGGAGTCAGGGCTGGAACCGAGGATTCCTCTCAGGAGCTGACATGGATCTTTGGGTACTTCTGGAGTCCCACCAGGGGAGTCAGGCCTCTTCTCGATTGGGGGCATGCACGTGTGCTTTCCTTCCAGGCTGTAGCAGCAATGTCACGCTTCCCGTCGCGTGGATCAAAGGATCTGTGGTTTTCCCTCGAGGCTTTCCCACAGGGCTGTCCCACGTGCCACCGTGGTGTGAGTCGATCCTCGGCGTGAAAGATGAGCCAGTGCAGGGCAAAGAGGTTCCTCTGGAATGGACTGAGACATCTGGGGGACTCTTGGAATGGTGGTACGACCATGGAGTTCCTCTCGCCTTTCCTGTTGAGAGTGCCTCCTCTTGAGATGCGACGGGAACGCCGGGAATTCTTTCCCGTTGAAAGCAGGGAAAGGATCCCTCATCTCGAGCTCCGAGGGGGAAATGGGGCTCCTCTGGATGTGGGCGGGACCATCGTGCTTCCTCCCGAGTGGACACGGGTATGGCGGTGAACTTCTTGAGTTGCAGCAAGGGTGTGAAAGACCCTTTCGAAGTTCCAGAGTTTAGGTGTCATTAGTCTGCAGACGCCTCATAGGAAATAGGCCTCATCTCGCCTGGAAGGGAGAACTTCCTGGTTTTTCTCGAGTTGCGGCAGGTGTTCTCGAGTTACGACGGGGACCTCAGAGACCCGCCCTGGTGGCCTCAGGAGAGGCCAGTCCCCATGCGAGTTGCTAGGGGGCCTCTCGGGATTCCTCTCCCGTCGATACCGGGGCCAAAAGCCTTGTGTGGAGTCAGGGCCGGAACCGAGCATTCCTCTCAGGGGTGACATGGATCTTTGGGTACTTCTGGAGTCTCCCCAGGGGAGTCAGGCCTCGTCTCGAGTGGGGGCATGCACGTGCGCTTTCCTTCCAGGCTGTAGCAGCAATGTCACGCTTCCCGTCGCGTGCATCAAAGGATCTGTGGTTTTCCCTCGAGGCTTTCCCGCAGGGCTGTCCCACGTGCCACCGTGGTGTGAGTCGATCCTCGGCGTGAAAGATGAGCCAGGGCAGGGCAAAGAGGTTCCTCTGGAATGGACTGAGACATCTGGGGGACTCTTGGAATGGTGGTACGACCATGGAGTTCCTCTCGCCTTTCCTGTTGAGAGTGCCTCCTCTTGAGATGCGACGGGAACGCCGGGAATTCTTTCCCGTTGAAAGCAGGGAAAGGATCCCTCATCTCGAGCTACGAGGGGGAAACGGGGCTCCTCTGGATGTGGGTGGGACCATCGTGCTTCCTCTCGAGTGGAGACGGGTATGGCGGTGAACTTCTTGAGTTGCAGCAAGGGTGTGAAAGACCCTTTCCAAATTCCAGAGGTTACGTGTCAGTCTCCAGATGCCTCATCGGAAATAGACCTCATCTCGCCTGGAAGGGAGAACTTCCTGGATTTTCTCGAGGTGCGGCAGGTGTTCTCGAGTTACGACGGGTACCAAAGGGACCCGCCCTGATGGCCTCAGGAGAGGCCAGTCCCCATGCGAGTTGCTAGGGGGCCTCTCGGGATTCCTCTCCCGTCGATACTAGGGCCAAAAACCTTGTGTGGAGTCAGGGCCGGAACCGAGGATTCCTCACAGGGGTGACATGGATCTTTGGGTACTTCTGGAGTCTCCCCAGGGGAGTCAGGCCTCGTCTCGAGTGGGGGCATGCACGTGCGCTTTCCTTCCAGGCTGTAGCAGCAATGTCACGCTTCCCGTCGCGTGCATCAAAGGATCTGTGGTTTTCCCTCGAGGCTTTCCCTCGAGGCTTTCCCGCAGGGCTGTCCCACGTGCCACCGTGGTGTGAGTCGATCCTCGGCGTCAAAGATGAGCCAGTGCAGGGCAAAGAGGTTCCTCTGGAATGGACTGAGACATCTGGGGGACTCTTGGAATGGTGGTACGACCATGGAGTTCCTCTCGCCTTTCCTGTTGAGAGTGCCTCCTCTTGAGATGCGACGGGAACGCCGGGAATTCTTTCCCGTTGAAAGCAGGGAAAGGATCCCTCATCTCGAGCTCCGAGCAGAAAACGGGGCTCCTCTGGATGTGGGCGGGACCATCGTGCTTCCTCTCGAGTGGAGACGGGTATGGCGGTGAACTTCTTGAGTTGCAGCAAGGGTGTGAAAGACCCTTTCGAAGTTCCAGAGGTTAGGTGTCATTAGTCTCCAGACGCCTCATCGGAAATAGGCCTCATCTCGCCTGGAAGGGAGAACTTCCTGGATTTTCTCGAGTTGCGGCAGGTGTTCTCGAGTTACGACGGGGATCTCAGGGACCCGCCCTGGTGGCCTCAAGAACAGCCAGTCCCCATGCGAGTTGCTAGGGGGCCTCTCGGGATTCCTCTCCCGTCGATACCGGGGCCAAAAACCTTGTGTGGAGTCAGGGCCAGAACCGAGGATTCCTCTCAGGGGCTGACATGGATCTTTGGGTACTTCTGGAGTCTCCCCAGGGGAGTCAGGCCTCGTCTCGAGTGGGGGCATTCACGTGTGCTTTCCTTCCAGGCTGTAGCAGCAATGTCACGCTTCCCGTCGCGTGGATCAAAGGATCTGTGGTTTTCCCTCGAGGCTTTCCCTCGAGGCTTTCCCACAGGGCTGTCCCACGTGCCACCGTGGTGTTAGTCGATCCTCGGCATGAAAGATGAGCCAGTGCAGGGCAAAGAGGTTCCTCTGGAATGGACTCAGACATCT
Source organism: Capricornis sumatraensis (assembly GCF_032405125.1). Classification (NCBI taxonomy): domain Eukaryota; kingdom Metazoa; phylum Chordata; class Mammalia; order Artiodactyla; family Bovidae; genus Capricornis; species Capricornis sumatraensis. The sequence continues at coordinate 2,660,125 of NW_027184617.1, read as the reverse complement.
GGGGGACTCTTGGAATGGTGGTACGACCATGGAGTTCCTCTCGCCTTTCCTGTTGAGAGTGCCTCCTCTTGAGATGCGACAGGAATGCCGGGAATTCTTTCCCGTTGAAAGCAGGGAAAGGATCCCTCATCTCTAGCTACGAGGGGGAAACGGGGCTCCTCTGGATGTGGGCGGGACCATCGTGCTTCCTCTCGAGTGGAGACGGGTAAGGAGGTGAACTTCTTGAGTAGCAGCAAGGGTGTGAAAGACCCTTTCGAAGTTCCAGAGGTTGGGTGTCATTAGTCTCCAGACGCCTCATCGGAAATAGGCCTCATCTCGCCTGGAAGAGAGAACTTCCTGGATTTTCTCGAGTTGCGGCAGGTGTTCTCGAGTTACGACGGGGACCTCAGGGACCCGCCCTGGTGGCCTCAGGAGAGGCCAGTCCCCATGCGAGGTGCTAGGGGGCCTATCGGGATTCCTCTCCCGTCGATACCGGGGCCAAAAACCTTGTGTGCAGTCAGGGCCGGAACCGAGGATTCCTCTCAGGGGCTGACATGGATCTTTGGGTACTTCTGGAGTCTCCCCAGGGGAGTCAGGCCTCGTCTCGAGTGGGGGCATGCACGTGCGCTTTCCTTCCAGGCTGTAGCAGCAATGTCACGCTTCCCGTCTCGTGGATCAAAGGATCTGTGGTTTTCCCTCGAGGCTTTCCCACAGGGCTGTCCCACGTGCCACCGTGGTGTGAGTCGATCCTCGGCGTGAAAGATGAGCCAGTGCAGTGCAAAGAGGTTCCTCTGGAATGGACTGAGACATCTGGGGGACTCTTGGAATGGTGGTACGACCATGGAGTTCCTCTCGCCTTTCCTGTTGAGAGTGCCTCCTCTTGAGATGCGACGGGAACGCCGGGAATTCTTTCCCGTTGAAAGCAGGGAAAGGATCCCTCATCTCGAGCTACGAGGGGGAAACGGGGCTCCTCTGGATGTGGGCGGGACCATCGTGCTTCCTCTCGAGTGGAGACGCATATGGCGGTGAACTACTTGAGTTGCAGCAAGGGTGTGAAAGACCCTTTCGAAGTTCCAGAGTTTAGGTGTCATTAGTCTCCAGACGCCTCATCGGAAATAGGCCTCATCTCGCCTGGAAGGGAGAACTTCCTGGATTTTCTCGAGTTGCGGCAGGTGTTCTCGAGTTACGACGGGGACCTCAGGGACCCGCCCTGGTGGCCTCAGGAGAGGCCAATCCCCATGGGAGTTGCTAGGGGGCCTCTCGGGATTCCTCTCCCGTCGATACCGGGGCCAAAAACCTTGTGTGGAGTCAGGGGCGGAACCGAGGATTCCTCTCAGGGGCTGACATGGATCTTTGGGTATTTCTGGAGTCTCCCCAAGGGAGTCAGGGCTCGTCTCGAGTTGGGGCATGCACGTGCGCTTTCCTTCCAGGCTGTAGCAGCAATGTCACGCTTCCCGTCGCATGGATCAAAGGATCTGTGGTTTTCCCTCGAGGCTTTCCCTCGAGGCTTTCCCACAGGGCTGTCCCACGTGCCACCGTGGTGTGAGTCGATCCTCGGCGTGAAAGATGAGCCAGTGCAGGGCAAAGAGGTTCCTCTGGAATGGACTGAGACATCTGGGGGACTCGTGGAATGGTGGTACGACCATGGAGTTCCTCTCGCCTTTCCTGTTGAGAGTGCCACCACTTGAGATGCGACGGGAACGCCGGGAATTCTTTCCCGTTGAAAGCAGGGAAAGGATCCCTCATTTCGAGCCACGAGGGGGAAACGGGGCTCCTCTGGATGTGGGCGGGACCATCGTGCTTCCTCTCGAGTGGAGACGGGTATGGCGGTGAACTTCTTGAGTTGCAGCAAGGGTGTGAAAGACCCTTTCGAAGTCCCAGAGGTTAGGTGTCATTAGTCTCCAGACGCCTCATCGGAAATAGGCCTCATCTCGCCTGGAAGGGAGAACTTCCTGGATTTTCTCGAGTTGCGGCAGGTGTTCTCGAGTTACAACGGGGACCTCAGGGACCCGCCCTGGTGGCCTCAGGAGAGGCCAGTCCCCATGCGAGTTGCTAGGGGGCCTCTCGGGATTCCTCTCCCGTCGATACCGGGGTTAAAATCCTTGTGTGGAGTCAGGGCCGGAACCGAGGATTCCTCTCAGGGGCTGACATGGATCTTTGGGTACTTCTGGAGTCTCCCCAGGGGAGTCAGGCCTCGTCTCGAGTCGGGGCATGCACGTGCGCTTTACTTCCAGGCTGTAGCAGCAATGTCACGCTTCCCGTCGCGTGGATCAAAGGATCTGTGGTTTTCCCTCGAGGCTTTCCCACAGGGCTGTCCCACGTGCCACCGTGGTGTGAGTCGATCCTCGGCGTGAAAGATGAGCCAGTGCAGGGCAAAGAGGTTCCTCTGGAATGGACTGAGACATCTGGGGGACTCTTGGAATGGTGGTACGACCATGGAGTTCCTCTCGCCTTTCCTGTGGAGAGTGCCTCCTCTTGAGATGCGCCGGGAACGCCGGGAATTCTTTCCCGTTGAAAGCAGGGAAAGGATCCCTCTTCTCGAGCTACGAGGGGGAAACAGGGCTCCTCTGGATGTGGACGGGACCATCGTGCTTCCTCTCGAGTGGAGACGGGTATGGCGGTGAACTTCTTGAGTTGCAGCAAGGGTGTGAAAGAGCCTTTCGAAGTTCCAGAGGTTAGGTGTCATTAGTCTCCAGAAGCCTCATCGAAATAGGCCTCATCTAGCCTGGAAGGGAGAACTTCCTGGATTTTCTCGAGGTGCGGCAGGTGTTCTCGAGTTACGACGGGTACCACAGGGACCCGCCCTGATGGCCTCAGGAACGGCCAGTCTCCATGCGAGTTGCTAGGGGGCCTCTCGGGATTCCTCTCCCGTCGATACCGGGGCCAAAAACCTTGTGTGGAGTCAGGGCCGGAACCGAGGATTCCTCTCAGGGGCTGACATGGATCTTTGGGTACTTCTAGAGTCTCCCCAGGGGAGTCAGGCCTCGTCTCGAGTGGGGGCATGCACGTGCGCTTTCCTTCCAGGCTGTAGCAGCAATGTCACGCTTCCCGTCTTGTGGATCAAAGGATCTGTGGTTTTCCCTCGAGGCTTTCCCTCGAGGCTTTCCCACAGGGCTCTCCCACGTGCCACCGTGGTGTGAGTCGATCCTCGGCGTGAAAGATGAGCCAGTGCAGGGCAAAGAGGTTCCTCTGGAATGGACTGAGACATCTGGGGGACTCTTGGAATGGTGGTACGACCATGGAGTTCCTCTCGCCTTTCCTGTTGAGAGTGCCTCCTGTTTAGATGCGACGGGAATGCCGGGAATTCTTTCCCGTTGAAAGCAGGGAAAGGATCCCTCATCTCGAGCTCCGAGGGGGAAACGGGGCTCCTCTGGATGTGGGCGGGACCATCGTGCTTTCTCTCGTGTGGAGACGGGTATGTCGGTAAACTTCTTGAGTTGCAGCAAGGGTGTGAAAGACCCTTTCGAAGTTCCAGAGGTTAGGTGTCATTAGTCTCCAGACGCCTCATCGGAAATAGGCCTCATCTCGCCTGGAAGGGAGAACTTCCCGGATTTTCTCGAGGTGCGGCCGGTGTTCTCGAGTTACGACGGGGACCTCAGGGACCCGCCCTGGTGGCCTCAGGAAAGGCCAGTCCCCATGCAAGTTGCTAGGGGGCCTTTCGGGATTCCTCTCCCGTCGATACCGGGGCCAAAAACCTTGTGTGGAGTCAGGGCTGGAACCGAGGATTCCTCTCAGGAGCTGACATGGATCTTTGGGTACTTGTGGAGTCCCACCAGGGGAGTCAGGCCTCTTCTCGATTGGGGGCATGCACGTGTGCTTTCCTTCCAGGCTGTAGCATCAATGTCACGCTTCCCGTCGCGTGGATCAAAGGATCTGTGGTTTTCCCTCGAGGCTTTCCCACAGGGCTGTCCCACGTGCCACCGTGGTGTGAGTCGATCCTCGGCGTGAAAGATGAGCCAGTGCAGGGCAAAGAGGTTCCTCTGGAATGGACTGAGACATCTGGGGGACTCTTGGAATGGTGGTACGACCATGGAGTTCCTCTCGCCTTTCCTGTTGAGAGTGCCTCCTCTTGAGATGCGACGGGAACGCCGGGAATTCTTTCCCGTTGAAAGCAGGGAAAGGATCCCTCATCTCGAGCTCCGAGGGGGAAATGGGGCTCCTCTGGATGTGGGCGGGACCATCGTGCTTCCTCCCGAGTGGACACGGGTATGGCGGTGAACTTCTTGAGTTGCAGCAAGGGTGTGAAAGACCCTTTCGAAGTTCCAGAGTTTAGGTGTCATTAGTCTGCAGACGCCTCATCGGAAATAGGCCTCATCTCGCCTGGAAGGGAGAACTTCCTGGATTTTCTCGAGTTGCGGCAGGTGTTCTCGAGTTACGACGGGGACCTCAGAGACCCGCCCTGGTGGCCTCAGGAGAGGCCAGTCCCCATGCGAGTTGCTAGGGGGCCTCTCGGGATTCCTCTCCCGTCGATACCGGGGCCAAAAGCCTTGTGTGGAGTCAGGGCCGGAACCGAGCATTCCTCTCAGGGGTGACATGGATCTTTGGGTACTTCTGGAGTCTCCCCAGGGGAGTCAGGCCTCGTCTCGAGTGGGGGCATGCACGTGCGCTTTCCTTCCAGGCTGTAGCAGCAATGTCACGCTTCCCGTCGCGTGGATCAAAGGATCTGTGGTTTTCCCTCGAGGCTTTCCCTCGAGGCTTTCCCACAGGGCTGTCCCACGTGCCACCGTGGTGTTAGTCGATCCTCGGCATGAAAGATGAGCCAGTGCAGGGCAAAGAGGTTCCTCTGGAATGGACTCAGACATCTGGGGGACTCTTGGAATGGTGGTACGACCATGGAGTTCCTCTCGCCTTTCCTGTTGAGAGTGCCTCCTCTTTAGATGCGACAGGAATGCCGGGAATTCTTTCCCGTTGAAAGCAGGGAAAGGATCCCTCATCTCTAGCTACGAGGGGGAAACGGGGCACCTCTGGATGTGGGCGGGACCATCGTGCTTCCTCTCGAGTGGAGACGGGCAAGGAGGTGAACTTCTTGAGTAGCAGCAAGGGTGTGAAAGACCCTTTCGAAGTTCCAGAGGTTAGGTGTCATTAGTCTCCAGACGCATCATCGGAAATAGGCCTCATCTCGCCTGGAAGGGAGAACTTCCTGGATTTTCTCGAGTTGCGGCAGGTGTTCTCGAGTTACGACGGGGACCTCAGGGACCCGTCCTGGTGGCCTCAGGAGAGGCCAGTCCCCATGCGAGGTGCTAGGGGGCCTATCGGGATTCCTCTCCCGTCGATACCGGGGCCAAAAACCTTGTGTGCAGTCAGGGCCGGAACCGAGGATTCCTCTCAGGGGCTGACATGGATCTTTGGGTACTTCTGGAGTCTCCCCAGGGGAGTCAGGCCTCGTCTCGAGTGGGGGCATGCACGTGCGCTTTCCTTCCAGGCTGTAGCAGCAATGTCACGCTTCCCGTCGCGTGGATCAAAGGATCTGTGGTTTTCCCTCGAGGCTTTCCCACAGGGCTGTCCCACGTGCCCCCGTGGTGTGAGTCGATCCTCGGCGTGAAAGATGAGCCAGTGCAGGGCAAAGAGGTTCCTCTGGAATGGACTGAGACATCTGGGGGACTCTTGGAATGGTGGTACGACCATGGAGTTCCTCTCGCCTTTCCTGTTGAGAGTGCCTCCTCTTGAGATGCGACGGGAACGCCGGGAATTCTTTCCCGTTGAAAGCAGGGAAAGGATCCCTCATCTCGAGCTACGAGGGGGAAACGGGGCTCCTCTGGATGTGGGCGGGACCATCGTGCTTCCTCTCGAGTGGAGACGCATATGGCGGTGAACTTCTTGAGTTGCAGCAAGGGTGTGAAAGACCCTTTCGAAGTTCCAGAGTTTAGGTGTCATTAGTCTCCAGACGCCTCATCGGAAATAGGCCTCATCTCGCCTGGAAGGGAGAACTTCCTGGATTTTCTCGAGTTGCGGCAGGTGTTCTCGAGTTACGACGGGGACCTCAGGGACCCGCCCTGGTGGCCTCAGGAGAGGCCAATCCCCATGGGAGTTGCTAGGGGGCCTCTCGGGATTCCTCTCCCGTCGATACCGGGGCCAAAAACCTTGTGTGGAGTCAGGGGCGGAACCGAGGATTCCTCTCAGGGGCTGACATGGATCTTTGGGTATTTCTGGAGTCTCCCCAATGGAGTCAGGGCTCGTCTCGAGTTGGGGCATGCACGTGCGCTTTCCTTCCAGGCTGTAGCAGCAATGTCACGCTTCCCGTCGCATGGATCAAAGGATCTGTGGTTTTCCCTCGAGGCTTTCCCTCGAGGCTTTCCCACAGGGCTGTCCCTCGTGCCACCGTGGTGTGAGTCGATCCTCGGCGTGAAAGATGAGCCAGTGCAGGGCAAAGAGGTTCCTCTGGAATGGACTGAGACATCTGGGGGACTCGTGGAATGGTGGTACGACCATGGAGTTCCTCTCGCCTTTCCTGTTGAGAGTGCCTCCTCTTGAGATGCGACGGGAACGCCGGGAATTCTTTCCCGTTGAAAGCAGGGAAAGGATCCCTCATTTCGAGCCACGAGGGGGAAACGGGGCTGCTCTGGATGTGGGCGGGACCATCGTGCTTCCTCTCGAGTGGAGACGGGTATGGCGGTGAACTTCTTGAGTTGCAGCAAGGGTGTGAAAGACCCTTTCGAAGTCCCAGAGGTTAGGTGTCATTAGTCTCCAGACGCCTCATCGGAAATAGGCCTCATCTCGCCTGGAAGGGAGAACTTCCTGGATTTTCTCGAGTTGCGGCAGGTGTTCTCGAGTTACAACGGGGACCTCAGGGACCCGCCCTGGTGGCCTCAGGAGAGGCCAGTCCCCATGCGAGTTGCTAGGGGGCCTCTCGGGATTCCTCTCCCGTCGATACCGGGGTTAAAATCCTTGTGTGGAGTCAGGGCCGGAACCGAGGATTCCTCTCAGGGGCTGACATGGATCTTTGGGTACTTCTGGAGTCTCCCCAGGGGAGTCAGGCCTCGTCTCGAGTCGGGGCATGCACGTGCGCTTTACTTCCAGGCTGTAGCAGCAATGTCACGCTTCCCGTCGCGTGGATCAAAGGATCTGTGGTTTTCCCTCGAGGCTTTCCCACAGGGCTGTCCCACGTGCCACCGTGGTGTGAGTCGATCCTCGGCGTGAAAGATGAGCCAGTGCAGGGCAAAGAGGTTCCTCTGGAATGGACTGAGACATCTGGGGGACTCTTGGAATGGTGGTACGACCATGGAGTTCCTCTCGCCTTTCCTGTTGAGAGTGCCTCCTCTTGAGATGCGACGGGAACGCCGGGAATTCTTTCCCGTTGAAAGCAGGGAAAGGATCCCTCATCTCGAGCTACGAGGGGGAAACGGGGCTCCTCTGGATGTGGGCGGGACCATCGTGCTTCCTCTCGAGTGGAGACGCATATGGCGGTGAACTTCTTGAGTTGCAGCAAGGGTGTGAAAGACCCTTTCGAAGTTCCAGAGTTTAGGTGTCATTAGTCTCCAGACGCCTCATCGGAAATAGGCCTCATCTCGCCTGGAAGGGAGAACTTCCTGGATTTTCTCGAGTTGCGGCAGGTGTTCTCGAGTTACGACGGGGACCTCAGGGACCCGCCCTGGTGGCCTCAGGAGAGGCCAGTCCCCATGGGAGTTGCTAGGGGGCCTCTCGGGATTCCTCTCCCGTCGATACCGGGGCCAAAAACCTTGTGTGGAGTCAGGGGCGGAACCGAGGATTCCTCTCAGGGGCTGACATGGATCTTTGGGTATTTCTGGAGTCTCCCCAAGGGAGTCAGGCCTCGTCTCGAGTTGGGGCATGCACGTGCGCTTTCCTTCCAGGCTGTAGCAGCAATGTCACGCTTCCCGTCGCATGGATCAAAGGATCTGTGGTTTTCCCTCGAGGCTTTCCCTCGAGGCTTTCCCACAGGGCTGTCCCACGTGCCACCGTGGTGTGAGTCGATCCTCGGCGTGAAAGATGAGCCAGTGCAGGGCAAAGAGGTTCCTCTGGAATGGACTGAGACATCTGGGGGACTCGTGGAATGGTGGTACGACCATGGAGTTCCTCTCGCCTTTCCAGTTGAGAGTGCCACCTCTTGAGATACGACGGGAACGCCGGGAATTCTTTCCCGTTGAATGCAGGGAAAGGATCCCTCATTTCGAGCCACGAGGGGGAAACGGGGCTCCTCTGGATGTGGGCGGGACCATCGTGCTTCCTCTCGAGTGGAGACGGGTATGGCGGTGAACTTCTTGAGTTGCAGCAAGGGTGTGAAAGACCCTTTCGAAGTCCCAGAGGTTAGGTGTCATTAGTCTCCAGACGCCTCATCGGAAATAGGCCTCATCTCGCCTGGAAGGGAGAACTTCCTGGATTTTCTCGAGTTGCGGCAGGTGTTCTCGAGTTACAACGGGGACCTCAGGGACCCGCCCTGGTGGCCTCAGGAGAGGCCAGTCCCCATGCGAGTTGCTAGGGGGCCTCTCGGGATTCCTCTCCCGTCGATACCGGGGTCAAAAACCTTGTGTGGAGTCAGGGCCGGAACGGAGGATTCCTCTCAGGGGCTGACATGGATCTTTGGGTACTTCTGGAGTCTCCCCAGGGGAGTCAGGCCTCGTCTCGAGTCGGGGCATGCACGTGCGCTTTACTTCCAGGCTGTAGCAGCAATGTCACGCTTCCCGTGGCGTGGATCAAAGTATCTGTGGTTTTCCCTCGAGGCTTTCCCACAGGGCTGTCCCACGTGCCACCGTGGTGTGAGTCGATCCTCGGCGTGAAAGATGAGCCAGTGCAGTGCAAAGAGGTTCCTCTGGAATGGACTGAGACATCTGGGGGACTCTTGGAATGGTGGTACGACCATGGAGTTCCTCTCGCCTTTCCTGTTGAGAGTGCCTCCTCTTGAGATGCGACGGGAATGCCGGGAATTCTTTCCCGTTGAAAGCAGGGAAAGGATCCCTCATCTCGAGCTACGAGGGGGAAACGGGGCTCCTCTGGATGTGGGCGGGACCATCGTGCTTCCTCTCGAGTGGAGACGGGTATGGCGGTGAACTTCTTGAGTTGCAGCAAGGGTGTGAAAGAGCCTTTCGAAGTTCCAGAGGTTAGGTGTCATTAGTCTCCAGACGACTCATCGGAAATAGGCCTCATCTCGCCTGGAAGGGAGAACTTCCTGGATTTTCTCGAGTTGCGGCAGGTGTTCTCGAGTTACGACGGGGACCTCAGGGACCCGCCCTGGTGGCCTCAGGAGAGGCCAGTCCCCATGCGAGGTGCTAGGGGGCCTCTCGGGATTCCTCTCCCGTCGATACCGGGGCCAAAAACCTTGTGTGGAGTCAGGGCCGGAACCGAGGATTCCTCTCAGGGGCTGACATGGATCTTTGGGTACTTCTGGAGTCTCCCCAGGGGAGTCAGGCCTCGTCTCGAGTGGGGGCATGCACGTGGGCTTTCCTTCCAGGCTGTAGCAGCAATGTCACGCTTCCCGTGGCGTGGATCAAAGGATCTGTGGTTTTCCCTCGAGGCTTTCCCACAGGGCTGTCCCACGTGCCACAGTGGTGTGAGTCGATCCTCGGCGTGAAAGATGAGCCAGTGCAGGGCAAAGAGGTTCCTCTGGAATGGACTGAGACATCTGGGGGACTCTTGGAATGGTGGTACGACCATGGAGTTCCTCTCGCCTTTCCTGTTGAGAGTGCCTCCTCTTGAGATGCGACGGGAACGCCGGGAATTCTTTCCCGTTGAAAGCAGGGAAAGGATCCCTCATCTTGAGCTACGAGGGGGAAACGGGGCTCCTCTGGATGTGGGCGGGACCATCGTGCTTCCTCTCGAGTGGAGACGGGTATGGCGGTGAACTTCTTGAGTTGCAGCAAGGGTGTGAAAGACCCTTTCGAAGTTCGAGAGGTTAGGTGTCATTAGTCTCCAGACGCCTCATCGGAAATAGGCCTCATCTCGCCTGGAAGGGAGAACTTCCTGGATTTTCTCGAGTTGCGGCAGGTGTTCTCGAGTTACGACGGGGACCTCAGGGACCCGCCCTGGTGGCCTCAGGAGAGGCCAATCCCCATGCGAGGTGCTAGGGGGCCTCTCGGGATTCCTCTCCCGTCGATACCGGGGACAAAAACCTTTTGTGCAGTCAGGGCCGGAACCGAGGATTCCTCTCAGGGGCTTATATGGATCTTTGGGTACTTCTGGAGTCTCCCCACGGGAGTCAGGCCTCGTCTCGAGTGGGGGCATGCACGTGCGCTTTCCTTCCAGGGTGTAGCAGCAATGTCACGCTTCCCGTCGCGTGGATCAAAGGATCTGTGGTTTTCCCTCGAGGCTTTCCCACAGGGCTGTCCCGCGTGCCACCGTGGTGTGAGTCGATCCTCGGCGTGAAAGATGAGCCAGTGCAGGGCAAAGAGGTTCCTCTGGAATGGACTGAGACATCTGGGGGACTCGTGGAATGGTGGTACGACCATGGAGTTCCTCTCGCCTTTCCTGTTGAGAGTGCCACCTCTTGAGATACGACGGGAACGCCGGGAATTCTTTCCCGTTGAAAGCAGGGAAAGGATCCCTCATTTCGAGCCACGAGGGGGAAACGGGGCTCCTCTGGATGTGGGCGGGACCATCGTGCTTCCTCTCGAGTGGAGACGGGTATGGCGGTGAACTTCTTGAGTTGCAGCAAGGGTGTGAAAGACCCTTTCGAAGTCCCAGAGGTTAGGTGTCATTAGTCTCCAGACGCCTCATCGGAAATAGGCCTCATCTCGCCTGGAAGGGAGAACTTCCTGGATTTTCTCGAGTTGCGGCAGGTGTTCTCGAGTTACAACGGGGACCTCAGGGACCCGCCCTGGTGGCCTCAGGAGAGGCCAGTCCCCATGCGAGTTGCTAGGGGGCCTCTCGGGATTCCTCTCCCGTCGATACCGGGGTCAAAAACCTTGTGTGGAGTCAGGGCCGGAACCGAGGATTCCTCTCAGGGGCTGACATGGATCTTTGGGTACTTCTGGAGTCTCCCCAGGGGAGTCAGGCCTCGTCTCGAGTCGGGGCATGCACGTGCGCTTTACTTCCAGGCTGTAGCAGCAATGTCACGCTTCCCGTGGCGTGGATCAAAGTATCTGTGGTTTTCCCTCGAGGCTTTCCCACAGGGCTGTCCCACGTGCCACCGTGGTGTGAGTCGATCCTCGGCGTGAAAGATGAGCCAGTGCAGTGCAAAGAGGTTCCTCTGGAATGGACTGAGACATCTGGGGGACTCTTGGAATGGTGGTACGACCATGGAGTTCCTCTCGCCTTTCCTGTTGAGAGTGCCTCCTCTTGAGATGCGACGGGAACGCCGGGAATTCTTTCCCGTTGAAAGCAGCGAAAGGATCCCTCATCTCGAGCTACGAGGGGGAAACGGGGCTCCTCTGGATGTGGGCGGGACCATCGTGCTTCCTCTCGAGTGGAGACGGGTATGGCGGTGAACTTCTTGAGTTGCAGCAAGGGTGTGAAAGACCCTTTCGAATTTCCAGAGGTTAGGTGTCATTAGTCTCCAGACGACTCATCGGAAATAGGCCTCATCTCGCCTGGAAGGGAGAACTTCCTGGATTTTCTCGAGTTGCGGCAGGTGTTCTCGAGTTACGACGGGGACCTCAGGGACCCGCCCTGGTGGCCTCAGGAGAGGCCAGTACCCATGCGAGGTGCTAGGGGGCCTCTCGGGATTCCTCTCCCGTCGATACCGGGGCCAAAAACCTTGTGTGGAGTCAGGGCCGGAACCGAGGATTCCTCTCAGGGGCTGACATGGATCTTTGGGTACTTCTGGAGTCTCCCCAGGGGAGTCAGGCCTCGTCTCGAGTGGGGGCATGCACGTGGGCTTTCCTTCCAGGCTGTAGCAGCAATGTCACGCTTCCCGTGGCGTGGATCAAAGGATCTGTGGTTTTCCCTCGAGGCTTTCCCACAGGGCTGTCCCACGTGCCACCGTGGTGTGAGTCGATCCTCGGCGTGAAAGATGAGCCAGTGCAGGGCAAAGAGGTTCCTCTGGAATGGACTGAGACATCTGGGGGACTCTTGGAATGGTGGTACGACCATGGAGTTCCTCTCGCCTTTCCTGTTGAGAGTGCCTCCTCTTGAGATGCGACGGGAACGCCGGGAATTCTTTCCCGTTGAAAGCAGGGAAAGGATCCCTCATCTTGAGCTACGAGGGGGAAACGGGGCTCCTCTGGATGTGGGCGGGACCATCGTGCTTCCTCTCGAGTGGAGACGGGTATGGCGGTGAACTTCTTGAGTTGCAGCAAGGGTGGGAAAGACCCTTTCGAAGTTCGAGAGGTTAGGTGTCATTAGTCTCCAGACGCCTCATCGGAAATAGGCCTCATCTCGCCTGGAAGGGAGAACTTCCTGGATTTTCTCGAGTTGCGGCAGGTGTTCTCGAGTTACGACGGGGACCTCAGGGACCCGCCCTGGTGGCCTCAGGAGAGGCCAATCCCCATGCGAGGTGCTAGGGGGCCTCTCGGGAATCCTCTCCCGTCGATACCGGGGCCAAAAACCTTTTGTGCAGTCAGGGCCGGAACCGAGGATTCCTCTCAGGGGCTTATATGGATCTTTGGGTACTTCTGGAGTCTCCCCACGGGAGTCAGGCCTCGTCTCGAGTGGGGGCATGCACGTGCGCTTTCCTTCCAGGGTGTAGCAGCAATGTCACGCTTCCCGTCGCGTGGATCAAAGGATCTGTGGTTTTCCCTCGAGGCTTTCCCTCGAGGCTTTCCCACAGGGCTGTCCCACGTGCCTCCGTGGTGTGAGTCTATCCTCGGCGTGAAAGATGAGCCAGTGCAGGGCAAAGAGGTTCCTCTGGAATGGACTGAGACATCTGGGGGACTCTAGGAATGGTGGTAGGACCATGGAGTTCCTCTCGCCTTTCCTGTTGAGAGTGCCTCCTCTTGAGATGCGACGGGAACGCCGGGAATTCTTTCCCGTTGAAAGCAGGGAAAGGATCCCTCATCTCGAGCTACGAGGGGGAAACGGGGCTCCTCTGGATGTGGGCGGGACCATCGTGCTTCCTCTCGAGTGGAGACGGGTATGGCGGTGAACTTCTTGAGTTGCAGCAAGGGTGTGAAAGACCCTTTCGAATTTCCAGAGGTTAGGTGTCATTAGTATCCAGACGACTCATCGGAAATAGGCCTCATCTCGCCTGGAAGGGAGAACTTCCTGGATTTTCTCGAGTTGCGGCAGGTGTTCTCGAGTTACGACGGGGACCTCAGGGACCCGCCCTGGTGGCCTCAGGATAGGCCAGTACCCATGCGAGGTGCTAGGGGGCCTCTCGGGATTCCTCTCCCGTCGATACCGGGTCCAAAAACCTTGTGTGGAGTCAGGGCCGGAACCGAGGATTCCTCTCAGGGGCTGACATGGATCTTTGGGTACTTCTGGAGTCTCCCCAGGGGAGTCAGGCCTCGTCTCGAGTGGGGGCATGCACGTGCGCTTTCCTTACAGGCTGTAGCAGCAATGTCACGCTTCCCGTGTCGTGGATCAAAGGATCTGTGGTTTTCCCTCGAGGCTTTCCCACAGGGCTGTCCCACGTGCCACCGTGGTGTGAGTCGATCCTCGGCGTGAAAGATGAGCCAGTGCAGGGCAAAGAGGTTCCTCTGGAATGGACTGAGACATCTGGGGGACTCTTGGAATGGTGGTACGACCATGGAGTTCCTCTCGCCTTTCCTGTTGAGAGTGCCTCCTCTTGAGATGCGACGGGAACGCCGGGAATTCTTTCCCGTTGAAAGCAGGGAAAGGATCCCTCATCTTGAGCTACGAGGGGGAAACGGGGCTCCTCTGGATGTGGGCGGGACCATCGTGCTTCCTCTCGAGTGGAGACGGGTATGGCGGTGAACTTCTTGAGTTGCAGCAAGGGTGTGAAAGACCCTTTCGAAGTTCGAGAGGTTAGGTGTCATTAGTCTCCAGACGCCTCATCGGAAATAGGCCTCATCTCGCCTGGAAGGGAGAACTTCCTGGATTTTCTCGAGTTGCGGCAGGTGTTCTCGAGTTACGACGGGGACCTCAGGGACCCGCCCTGGTGGCCTCAGGAGAGGCCAGTCCCCATGCGAGGTGCTAGGGGGCCTCTCGGGATTCCTCTCCCGTCGATACCGGGGCCAAAAACCTTGTGTGCAGTCAGGGCCGGAACCGAGGATTCCTCTCAGGGGCTGACATGGATCTTTGGGTACTTCTGGAGTCTCCCCACGGGAGTCAGGCCTCGTCTCGAGTGGGGGCATGCACGTGCGCTTTCCTTCCAGGCTGTAGCAGCAATGTCACGCTTCCCGTCGCGTGGATCAAAGGATCTGTGGTATTCCCTCGAGGCTTTCCCTCGAGGCTTTCCCACAGGGCTGTCCCACGTGCCACCGTGGTGTGAGTCGATCCTCGACGTGAAAGATGAGCCAGTGCAGGGCAAAGAGGTTCCTCTGGAATGGACTGAGACATCTGGGGGACTCTTGGAATGGTGGTACGACCATGGAGTTCCTCTCGCCTTTCCTGTTGAGAGTGCCTCCTCTTGAGATACGACGGGAACACCGGGAATACTTTCCCGTTGAAAGCAGGGAAAGGATCCCTCATCTCGAGCTAAGAGGGGGAAACGGGGCTCCTCTGGATGTGGGCGGGACCATCGTGCTTCCTCTCGAGTGGAGACGGGTATGGCGGTGAACTTCTTGAGTTGCAGCAAGGGTGTGAAAGACCCTTTCGAAGTTCGAGAGGTTAGGTGTCATTAGTCTCCAGACGCCTCATCGGAAATAGGCCTCATCTCGCCTGGAAGGGAGAACTTCCTGGATTTTCTCGAGTTGCGGCAGGTGTTCTCGAGTTACGACGGGGACCTCAGGGACCCGCCCTGGTGGCCTCAGGAGAGGCCCGTCCCCATGCGAGGTGCTAGGGGGCCTCTCGGGATTCCTCTCCCGTCGATACCAAGGCCAAAAACCTTGTGTGGAGTCAGGGTCGGAACCGAGGATTCCTCTCAGGGGCTTATATGGATCTTTGGGTACTTCTGGAGTCTCGCCAGGGGAGACAGGCCTCGTCTCGAGTGGGGGCATGCACGTGCGCTTTCCTTCCAGGCTGTAGCAGCAATGTCACGCTTCCCGTCGCGTGGATCAAAGGATCTGTGGTTTTCCCTCGAGGCTTTCCCTCGAGGCTTTCCCACAGGGCTGTCCCACGTGCCTCCGTGGTGTGAGTCGATCCTCGACGTGAAAGATGAGCCAGTGCAGGGCAAAGAGGTTCCTCTGGAATGGACTGAGACATCTGGGGGACTCTTGGAATGGTGGTACGACCATGGAGTTCCTCTCGCCTTTCCTGTTGAGAGTGCCTCCTCTTGAGATACGACGGGAACACCGGGAATTCTTTCCCGTTGAAAGCAGGGAAAGGATCCCTCATCTCGAGCTAAGAGGGGGAAACGGGGCTCCTCTGGATGTGGGCGGGACCATCGTGCTTCCTCTCGAGTGGAGACGCGTATGGCGGTGAACTTCTTGAGTTGCAGCAAGGGTGTGAAAGACCCTTTCGAAGTTCGAGAGTTTAGGTGTCATTAGTCTCCAGACGCCTCATCGGAAATAGGCCTCATCTCGCCTGGAAGGGAGAACTTCCTGGATTTTCTCGAGTTGCGGCAGGTGTTCTCGAGTTACGACGGGGACCTCAGGGACCCGCCCTGGTGGCCTCAGGAGAGGCCAGTCCCCATGCGAGGTGCTAGGGGGCCTCTCGGGATTCCTCTCCCGTCGATACCAAGGCCAAAAACCTTGTGTGGAGTCAGGGTCGGAACCGAGGATTCCTCTCAGGGGCTTATATGGATCTTTGGGTACTTCTGGAGTCTCGCCAGGGGAGACAGGCCTCGTCTCGAGTGGGGGCATGCACGTGCGCTTTCCTTCCAGGCTGTAGCAGCAATGTCACGCTTCCCGTCGCGTGGATCAAAGGATCTGTGGTTTTCCCTCGAGGCTTTCCCTCGAGGCTTTCCCACAGGGCTGTCCCACGTGCCTCCGTGGTGTGAGTCGATCCTCGGCGTGAAAGATGAGCCAGTGCAGGGCAAAGAGGTTCCTCTGGAATGGACTGAGACATCTGGGGGACTCTAGGAATGGTGGTACGACCAAGGAGTTCCTCTCGCCTTTCCTGTTGAGAGTGCCTCCTCTTGAGATGCGACGGGAACGCCGGGAATTCCTTCCCGTTGAAAGCAGGAAAGGATCCCTCATCTCGAGCTCCGAGAGGGAAACGGGGCTCCTCTGGATGTGGGCGGGACCATCGTGCTTCCTCTCGAGTGGAGACGGGTATGGCGGTGAACTTCTTGAGTTGCAGCAAGGGTGTGAAAGACCCTTTCGAAATTCCAAAAGTTAGGTGTCATTAGTCTCCAGACGCCTCATCGGAAATAGGCCTCATCTCGCCTGGAAGGGAGAACTTCCTGGATTTTCTCGAGTTGCGGCAGGTGTTCTCGAGTTACGACGGGGACCTCAGGGACCCGCCCTGGTGGCCTCAGGAGAGGCCAGTCCACATGCGAGGTGCTAGGGGGCCTCTCGGGATTCCTCTCCCGTCGATACCGGGGCCAAAAAGCTTGTGTGGAGTCAGGGCCGGAACCGAGGATTCCTCTCAGGGGCTGACATGGATCTTTGGGTACTTCTGGAGTCTCCCCAGGGGAGTCAGGCCTCGACTCGAGTGGGGGCATGCACGTGCGCTTTCCTTCCAGGCTGTAGCAGCAATGTCACGCTTCCTGTCGCGTGGATCAAAGGATCTGTGGTTTTCCCTCGAGGCTTTCCCTCGAGGCTTTCCCACAGGGCTGTCCCACGTGCCACCGTGGTATGAGTCGATCCTCGGCGTGAAAGATGAGCCAGTGCAGGGCAAAGAGGTTCCTCTGGAATGGACTGAGACATCTTCGGGACTCCTTGAATGGTGGTACGACCATGGAGTTCCTCTCGCCTTTCCTGTTGAGAGTGCCTCCTCTTGAGATGCGACGGGAACGCCGGGAATTCTTTCCGGTCTAAAGCAGGGAAAGGTTCCCTCATCTCGAGATACGAGGGGGAAACGGGGCTCCTCTGGATGTGGGCGGGACCATCGTGTTTCCTCTCGAGTGGAGACGGGTATGGCGGTGAACTTCTTGAGTTGCAGCAAGGGTGTGAAAGACCCTTTCGAAGTTCCAGAGGTTAGGTGTCATTAGTCTCCAGACGCCTCATCGGAAATAGGCCTCATCTCGCCTGAAAAAGAGAACTTCCTGGATTTTCTCGAGTTGCGGCAGGTGTTCTCGAGTTACGACGGGGACCTCAGGGACCCGCCCTGGTGGCCTCAGGAGAGGCCAGTCCCCATGCGAGGTGCTAGGGGGCCTCTCGGGATTCCTCTCCCGTCGATACCGGGGCCAAAAACCTTGTGTGGAGTCATGGCCAGAACCGAGGATTCCTCTCAGGGGCTGACATGGATCTTTGGGTACTTCTGGAGTCTCCCCAGGGGAGTTAGGCCTCTTCTCGAGTGGGGGCATGCACGTGCGCTTTCTTTCCCGGCTGTAGCAGCAATGTCACGCTTCCCGTGGCGTGTATCAAAGGATCTGTGGTTTTCCCTCGAGGCTTTCCCACAGGGCTGTCCCACGTGCCACCGTGGTGTGAGTCGATCCTCGGCGTGAAAGATGAGCCAGTGCAGGGCAAAGAGGTTCCTCTGGAATGGACTGAGACATCTGGGGGACTCTTGGAATGGTGGTACGACCATGGAGTTCCTCTCGCCTTTCCTGTTGAGAGTGCCTCCTCTTGAGATGCGACGGGAACGCCTTGAAATCTTCCCCGTTGAAAGCAGGGAAAGGATCCCTCATCTCGAGCTCCGAGGGGGAAACGGGGCTCCTTTGGATGTGGGCGGGACCATCGTGCTTCCTCTCGAGTGGAGACGGGTATGGCGGTGAACTTCTTGAGTTGCAGCAAGGGTGTGAAAGACCCTTTCGAAGTTCCAGAGGTTAGGTGTCATTAGTCTCCAGACGCCTCATCGGAAATAGGCCTCATCTCGCCTGGAAGGGAGAACTTCCTGGATTTTCTCGAGTTGGGGCAGGTGTTCTCGAGTTACGACGGGGACCTCAGGGACCCGCCCTGGTGGCCTCAGGAGAGGCCAGTCCCTATGCGAGTTGCTAGGGGGCCTCTCGGGATTCCTCTCCCGTCGATACCGGGGCCAAAAACATTGTATGGAGTCAGGGCCGGAACCGAGGATTCCTCTCAGGGGCTGACATGGATCTTTGGGTTCTTCTGGAGTCCACCCAGGGGAGTCAGGCCTCGTCTCGAGTGGGGGCATGCACGTGCGCTTTCCTTCCAGGCTGTAGCAGCAATGTCACGCTTCCAGTCGCGTGGATCAAAGGATCTGTGGTTTTCCCTCGAGGCTTTCCCTCGAGGCTTTCCCACAGGGCTGTCCCACGTGCCACCGTGGTGTGAGTCGATCCTCGGCGTGAAAGATGAGCCAGTGCAGGGCAAAGAGTTTCCTCTGGAATGGACTGAGACATCTGGGGGACTCTTGGAATGGTGGTACGACCATGGAGTTCCTCTCGCCTTTCCTGTTGAGAGTGCCTCCTCTTGAGATGCGACGGGAACGCCGGGAATTCTTTCCCGTTGAAAGCAGGAAAAGGATCCCTTATCTCGAGCTACGAGGGGGAAACGGGGCTCCTCTGGATGTGGGCGGGACCATAGTGCTTCCTCTCTAGTGGAGACGGGTATGGTGGTGAACTTCTTGAGTTGCAGCAAGGGTGTGAAAGACCCTTTCGAAGTTCCAGAGGTTAGGTGTCATTAGTCTCCAGACGCCACATAAGAAATAGGCCTCATCTCGCCAGGAAGGGAGAACTTCCTGGATTTTCTCGAGTTGCGGCAGGTGTTCTCGAGTTACGACGGGGACCTCAGGAACCCGCCCTGGTGGCCTCAGGAGAGGCCAGTCCCTATGCGAGTTGCTAGGGGGCCTCTCGGGATTCCTCTCCCGTCGATACCGGGGCCAAAAACCTTGTATGGAGTCAGGGCCGGAACCGAGGATTCCTCTCAGGGGCTGACATGGATCTTTGGGTACTTCTGGAGTCTCCCCAGGGGAGTCAGGCCTCGTCTCGAGTGGGGGCATGCACGTGCGCTTTCCTTCCAGGCTGTAGCAGCAATGTCACGCTTCCCGTCGCGTGGATCAAAGGATCTGTGGTTTTCCCTCGAGGCTTTCCCTCGAGGCTTTCCCACAGGGCTGTCCCACGTGCCTCCGTGGTGTGAGTCGATCCTCGACGTGAAAGATGAGCCAGTGCAGGGCAAAGAGGTTCCTCTGGAATGGACTGAGACATCTGGGGGACTCTTGGAATGGTGGTACGACCATGGAGTTCCTCTCGCCTTTCCTGTTGAGAGTGCCTCCTCTTGAGATACGACGGGAACACCGGGAATTCTTTCCCGTTGAAAGCAGGGAAAGGATCCCTCATCTCGAGCTAAGAGGGGGAAACGGGGCTCCTCTGGATGTGGGCGGGACCATCGTGCTTCCTCTCGAGTGGAGACGCGTATGGCGGTGAACTTCTTGAGTTGCAGCAAGGGTGTGAAAGACCCTTTCGAAGTTCGAGAGGTTAGGTGTCATTAGTCTCCAGACGCCTCATCGGAAATAGGCCTCATCTCGCCTGGAAGGGAGAACTTCCTGGATTTTCTCGAGTTGCGGCAGGTGTTCTCGAGTTACGACGGGGACCTCAGGGACCCGCCCTGGTGGCCTCATGAGAGGCCAGTCCCCATGCGAGGTGCTAGGGGGCCTCTCGGGATTCCTCTCCCGTCGATACCAAGGCCAAAAACCTTGTGTGGAGTCAGGGTCGGAACCGAGGATTCCTCTCAGGGGCTTATATGGATCTTTGGGTACTTCTGGAGTCTCGCCAGGGGAGACAGGCCTCGTCTCGAGTGGGGGCATGCACGTGCGCTTTCCTTCCAGGCTGTAGCAGCAATGTCACGCTTCCCGTCGCGTGGATCAAAGGATCTGTGGTTTTCCCTCGAGGCTTTCCCTCGAGGCTTTCCCACAGGGCTGTCCCACGTGCCTCCGTGGTGTGAGTCGATCCTCGGCGTGAAAGATGAGCCAGTGCAGGGCAAAGAGGTTCCTCTGGAATGGACTGAGACATCTGGGGGACTCTAGGAATGGTGGTAAGACCAAGGAGTTCCTCTCGCCTTTCCTGTTGAGAGTGCCTCCTCTTGAGATGCGACGGGAACGCCGGGAATTCCTTCCCGTTGAAAGCAGGAAAGGATCCCTCATCTCGAGCTCCGAGAGGGAAACGGGGCTCCTCTGGATGTGGGCGGGACCATCGTGCTTCCTCTCGAGTGGAGACGGGTATGGCGGTGAACTTCTTGAGTTGCAGCAAGGGTGTGAAAGACCCTTTCGAAATTCCAAAAGTTAGGTGTCATTAGTCTCCAGACGCCTCATCGGAAATAGGCCTCATCTCGCCTGGAAGGGAGAACTTCCTGGATTTTCTCGAGTTGCGGCAGGTGTTCTCGAGTTACGACGGGGACCTCAGGGACCCGCCCTGGTGGCCTCAGGAGAGGCCAGTCCCCATGCGAGGTGCTAGGGGGCCTCTCGGGATTCCTCTCCCGTCGATACCGGGGCCAAAAAGCTTGTGTGGAGTCAGGGCCGGAACCGAGGATTCCTCTCAGGGGCTGACATGGATCTTTGGGTACTTCTGGAGTCTCCCCAGGGGAGTCAGGCCTCGACTCGAGTGGGGGCATGCACGTGCGCTTTCCTTCCAGGCTGTAGCAGCAATGTCACGCTTCCTGTCGCGTGGATCAAAGGATCTGTGGTTTTCCCTCGAGGCTTTCCCTCGAGGCTTTCCCACAGGGCTGTCCCACGTGCCACCGTGGTATGAGTCGATCCTCGGCGTGAAAGATGAGCCAGTGCAGGGCAAAGAGGTTCCTCTGGAATGGACTGAGACATCTTCGGGACTCCTTGAATGGTGGTACGACCATGGAGTTCCTCTCGCCTTTCCTGTTGAGAGTGCCTCCTCTTGAGATGCGACGGGAACGCCGGGAATTCTTTCCGGTCTAAAGCAGGGAAAGGTTCCCTCATCTCGAGATACGAGGGGGAAACGGGGCTCCTCTGGATGTGGGCGGGACCATCGTGCTTCCTCTCGAGTGGAGACGGGTATGGCGGTGAACTTCTTGAGTTGCAGCAAGGGTGTGAAAGACCCTTTCGAAGTTCCAGAGGTTAGGTGTCATTAGTCTCCAGACGCCTCATCGGAAATAGGCCTCATCTCGCCTGAAAAAGAGAACTTCCTGGATTTTCTCGAGTTGCGGCAGGTGTTCTCGAGTTACGACGGGGACCTCAGGGACCCGCCCTGGTGGCCTCAGGAGAGGCCAGTCCCCATGCGAGGTGCTAGGGGGCCTCTCGGGATTCCTCTCCCGTCGATACCGGGGCCAAAAACCTTGTGTGGAGTCATGGCCAGAACCGAGGATTCCTCTCAGGGGCTGACATGGATCTTTGGGTACTTCTGGAGTCTCCCCAGGGGAGTTAGGCCTCTTCTCGAGTGGGGGCATGCACGTGCGCTTTCTTTCCCGGCTGTAGCAGCAATGTCACGCTTCCCGTGGCGTGTATCAAAGGATCTGTGGTTTTCCCTCGAGGCTTTCCCACAGGGCTGTCCCACGTGCCACCGTGGTGTGAGTCGATCCTCGGCGTGAAAGATGAGCCAGTGCAGGGCAAAGAGGTTCCTCTGGAATGGACTGAGACATCTGGGGGACTCTTGGAATGGTGGTACGACCATGGAGTTCCTCTCGCCTTTCCTGTTGAGAGTGCCTCCTCTTGAGATGCGACGGGAACGCCTTGAAATCTTCCCCGTTGAAAGCAGGGAAAGGATCCATCATCTCGAGCTCCGAGGGGGAAACGGGGCTCCTTTGGATGTGGGCGGGACCATCGTGCTTCCTCTCGAGTGGAGACGGGTATGGCGGTGAACTTCTTGAGTTGCAGCAAGGGTGTGAAAGACCCTTTCGAAGTTCCAGAGGTTAGGTGTCATTAGTCTCCAGACGCCTCATCGGAAATAGGCCTCATCTCGCCTGGAAGGGAGAACTTCCTGGATTTTCTCGAGTTGGGGCAGGTGTTCTCGAGTTACGACGGGGACCTCAGGGACCCGCCCTGGTGGCCTCAGGAGAGGCCAGTCCCTATGCGAGTTGCTAGGGGGCCTCTCGGGATTCCTCTCCCGTCGATACCGGGGCCAAAAACATTGTATGGAGTCAGGGCCGGAACCGAGGATTCCTCTCAGGGGCTGACATGGATCTTTGGGTTCTTCTGGAGTCCACCCAGGGGAGTCAGGCCTCGTCTCGAGTGGGGGCATGCACGTGCGCTTTCCTTCCAGGCTGTAGCAGCAATGTCACGCTTCCAGTCGCGTGGATCAAAGGATCTGTGGTTTTCCCTCGAGGCTTTCCCTCGAGGCTTTCCCACAGGGCTGTCCCACGTGCCACCGTGGTGTGAGTCGATCCTCGGCGTGAAAGATGAGCCAGTGCAGGGCAAAGAGTTTCCTCTGGAATGGACTGAGACATCTGGGGGACTCTTGGAATGGTGGTACGACCATGGAGTTCCTCTCGCCTTTCCTGTTGAGAGTGCCTCCTCTTGAGATGCGACGGGAACGCCGGGAATTCTTTCCCGTTGAAAGCAGGAAAAGGATCCCTTATCTCGAGCTACGAGGGGGAAACGGGGCTCCTCTGGATGTGGGCGGGACCATAGTGCTTCCTCTCTAGTGGAGACGGGTATGGTGGTGAACTTCTTGAGTTGCAGCAAGGGTGTGAAAGACCCTTTCGAAGTTCCAGAGGTTAGGTGTCATTAGTCTCCAGACGCCACATAAGAAATAGGCCTCATCTCGCCAGGAAGGGAGAACTTCCTGGATTTTCTCGAGTTGCGGCAGGTGTTCTCGAGTTACGACGGGGACCTCAGGAACCCGCCCTGGTGGCCTCAGGAGAGGCCAGTCCCTATGCGAGTTGCTAGGGGGCCTCTCGGGATTCCTCTCCCGTCGATACCGGGGCCAAAAACCTTGTATGGAGTCAGGGCCGGAACCGAGGATTCCTCTCAGGGGCTGACATGGATCTTTGGGTACTTCTGGAGTCTCCCCAGGGGAGTCAGGCCTCGTCTCGAGTGGGGGCATGCACGTGCACTTTCCTTCCAGGCTGTAGCAGCAATGTCAGGCTTCCCGTCGCGTGGATCAAAGGATCTGTGGTTTTCCCTCGAGGCTTTCCCACAGGGCTGTCCCACGTGCCACCGTGGTGTGAGTCGATCCTCGGCGTGAAAGATGAGCCAGTGCAGGACAAAGAGGTTCCTCTGGAATGGACTGAGATATCTGGGGGACTCTTGGAATGGTGGTATGACCATGGAGTTCCTCTCCCCTTTCCTGTTGAGAGTGCCTCCTCTTGAGATGCGACGGGAACGCCGGGAACTCTTTCCCTTTGAAACCAGGGAAAGGATCCCTCATCTCGAGCTACGAGGAGAAAACGGGGCTCCTCTGGATGAGGGCGGGACCATCGTGCTTCATCTCGAGTGGAGACGGGTATGGCGGTGAACTTCTTGAGTTGCAGCAAGGGTGTGAAAGACCCTTTAGAAGTTCCAGAGGTTACGTGTCAGTCTCCAGATGCCTCATCGGAAATAGACCTCTTCTCGCCTGGAAGGGAGAACTTCCTGGATTTTCTCGAGGTGCGGCAGGTGTTCTCGAGTTACGACGGGTACCAAAGGGACCCGCCCTGATGGCCTCAGGAGAGGCCAGTCCCCATGCGAGTTGCTAGGGTGCCTCTCGGGATTCCTCTCCCGTCGATACTAGGGCCAAAAACCTTGTGTGGAGTCAGGGCCGGAACCGAGGATTCCTCACAGGGGTGACATGGATCTTTGGGTACTTCTGGAGTCTCCCCAGGGGAGTCAGGCCTCGTCTCGAGTGGGGGCATGCACGTGCGCTTTCCTTCCAGGCTGTAGCAGCAATGTCACGCTTCCCGTCGCGTGCATCAAAGGATCTGTGGTTTCCCTCGAGGCTTTCCCTCGAGGCTTTCCCGCAGGGCTGTCCCACGTGCCACCGTGGTGTGAGTCGATCCTCGGCGTCAAAGATGAGCCAGTGCAGGGCAAAGAGGTTCCTCTGGAATGGACTGAGACATCTGGGGGACTCTTGGAAT
This sequence comes from Capricornis sumatraensis, assembly GCF_032405125.1. NCBI lineage: Eukaryota > Metazoa > Chordata > Mammalia > Artiodactyla > Bovidae > Capricornis > Capricornis sumatraensis. The sequence goes on along the minus strand of NW_027184617.1, from coordinate 2,636,180 downwards.
GGTGGTACGACCATGGAGTTCCTCTCGCCTTTCCTGTTGAGAGTGCCTCCTCTTGAGATGCGACGGGAACGCCGGGAATTCTTTCCCGTTGAAAGCAGGGAAAGGATCCCTCATCTCGAGCTACGAGGGGGAAACGGGGCTCCTCTGTATGTGGGCGGGACCATCGTGCTTCCTCTCGAGTGGAGACGCATATGGCGGTGAACTTCTTGAGTTGCAGCAAGGGTGTGAAACACCTTTTCGAAGTTCCAGAGTTTAGGTGTCATTAGTCTCCAGACGCCTCATCGGAAATAGGCCTCATCTCGCCTGGAAGGGAGAACTTCCTGGATTTTCTCGAGTTGCGGCAGGTGTTCTCGAGTTACGACGGGGACCTCAGGGACCCGCCCTGGTGGCCTCAGGAGAGGCCAGTCCCCATGGGAGTTGCTAGGGGGCCTCTCGGGATTCCTCTCCCGTCGATACCGGGGCCAAAAACCTTGTGTGGAGTCAGGGGCGGAACCGAGGATTCCTCTCAGGGGCTGACATGGATCTTTGGGTATTTCTGGAGTCTCCCCAAGGGAGTCAGGGCTCGTCTCGAGTTGGGGCATGCACGTGCGCTTTCCTTCCAGGCTGTAGCAGCAATGTCACGCTTCCCGTCGCATGGATCAAAGGATCTGTGGTTTTCCCTCGAGGCTTTCCCTCGAGGCTTTCCCACAGGGCTGTCCCACGTGCCACCGTGGTGTGAGTCGATCCTCGGCGTGAAAGATGAGCCAGTGCAGGGCAAAGAGGTTCCTCTGGAATGGACTGAGACATCTGGGGGACTCTTGGAATGGTGGTACGACCATGGAGTTCCTCTCGCCTTTCCTGTTGAGAGTGCCTCCTCTTGAGATGCGACGGGAACGCCGGGAATTCTTTCCCGTTGAAAGCAGGGAAAGGATCCCTCATCTCGAGCTACGAGGGGGAAACGGGGCTCCTCTGGATGTGGGCGGGACCATCGTGCTTCCTCTCGAGTGGAGACGCATATGGCGGTGAACTTCTTGAGTTGCAGCAAGGGTGTGAAAGACCCTTTCGAAGTTCCAGAGTTTAGGTGTCATTAGTCTCCAGACGCCTCATCGGAAATAGGCCTCATCTCGCCTGGAAGGGAGAACTTCCTGGATTTTCTCGAGTTGCGGCAGGTGTTCTCGAGTTACGACGGGGACCTCAGGGACCCGCCCTGGTGGCCTCTGGAGAGGCCAGTCCCCATGGGAGTTGCTAGGGGGCCTCTCGGGATTCCTCTCCCGTCGATACCGGGGCCAAAAACCTTGTGTGGAGTCAGGGGCGGAACCGAGGATTCCTCTCAGGGGCTGACATGGATCTTTGGGTATTTCTGGAGTCTCCCCAAGGGAGTCAGGGCTCGTCTCGAGTTGGGGCATGCACGTGCGCTTTCCTTCCAGGCTGTAGCAGCAATGTCACGCTTCCCGTCGCATGGATCAAAGGATCTGTGGTTTTCCCTCGAGGCTTTCCCTCGAGGCTTTCCCACAGGGCTGTCCCACGTGCCACCGTGGTGTGAGTCGATCCTCGGCGTGAAAGATGAGCCAGTGCAGGGCAAAGAGGTTCCTCTGGAATGGACTGAGACATCTGGGGGACTCGTGGAATGGTGGTACGACCATGGAGTTCCTCTCGCCTTTCCTGTTGAGAGTGCCACCTCTTGAGATGCGACGGGAACGCCGGGAATTCTTTCCCGTTGAAAGCAGGGAAAGGATCCCTCATTTCGAGCCACGAGGGGGAAACGGGGCTCCTCTGGATGTGGGCGGGACCATCGTGCTTCCTCTCGAGTGGAGACGGGTATGGCGGTGAACTTCTTGAGTTGCAGCAAGGGTGTGAAAGACCCTTTCGAATTTCCAGAGGTTAGGTGTCATTAGTCTCCAGACGACTCATCGGAAATAGGCCTCATCTCGCCTGGAAGGGAGAACTTCCTGGATTTTCTCGAGTTGCGGCAGGTGTTCTCGAGTTACGACGGGGACCTCAGGGACCCGCCCTGGTGGCCTCAGGATAGGCCAGTACCCATGCGAGGTGCTAGGGGGCCTCTCGGGATTCCTCTCCCGTCGATACCGGGGCCAAAAACCTTGTGTGGAGTCAGGGCCGGAACCGAGGATTCCTCTTAGGGGCTGACATGGATCTTTGGGTACTTCTGGAGTCTCCCCAGGGGAGTCAGGCCTCGTCTCGAGTGGGGGCATGCACGTGCGCTTTCCTTACAGGCTGTAGCAGCAATGTCACGCTTCCCGTGGCGTGGATCAAAGGATCTGTGGTTTTCCCTCGAGGCTTTCCCACAGGGCTGTCCCACGTGCCACCGTGGTGTGAGTCGATCCTCGGCGTGAAAGATGAGCCAGTGCAGGGCAAAGAGGTTCCTCTGGAATGGACTGAGACATCTGGGGGACTCTTGGAATGGTGGTACGACCATGGAGTTCCTCTCGCCTTTCCTGTTGAGAGTGCCTCCTCTTGAGATGCGACGGGAACGCCGGGAATTCTTTCCCGTTGAAAGCAGGGAAAGGATCCCTCATCTTGAGCTACGAGGGGGAAACGGGGCTCCTCTGGATGTGGGCGGGACCATCGTGCATCCTCTCGAGTGGAGACGGGCAAGGCGGTGAACTTCTTGAGTTGCAGCAAGGGTGTGAAAGACCCTTTCGAAGTTCGAGAGGTTAGGTGTCATTAGTCTCCAGACGCCTCATCGGAAATAGGCCTCATCTCGCCTGGAAGGGAGAACTTCCTGGATTTTCTCGAGTTGCGGCAGGTGTTCTCGAGTTACGACGGGGACCTCAGGGACCCGCCCTGGTGGCCTCAGGAGAGGCCAGTCCCCATGCGAGGTGCTAGGGGGCCTCTCGGGATTCCTCTCCCGTAGATACCGGGGCCAAAAACCTTGTGTGCAGTCAGGGCCGGAACCGAGGATTCCTCTCAGGGGCTGACATGGATCTTTGGGTACTTCTGGAGTCTCCCCACGGGAGTCAGGCCTCGTCTCGAGTGGGGGCATGCACGTGCGCTTTCCTTCCAGGCTGTAGCAGCAATGTCACGCTTCCCGTCGCGTGGATCAAAGGATCTGTGGTATTCCCTCGAGGCTTTCCCTCGAGGCTTTCCCACAGGGCTGTCCCACGTGCCACCGTGGTGTGAGTCGATCCTCGGCGTGAAAGATGAGCCAGTGCAGGGCAAACAGGTTCCTCTGGAATGGACTGAGACATCTGGGGGACTCTTGGAATGGTGGTACGACCATGGAGTTCCTCTCGCCTTTCCTGTTGAGAGTGCCTCCTCTTGAGATACGACGGGAACACCGGGAATACTTTCCCGTTGAAAGCAGTGAAAGGATCCCTCATCTCGAGCTAAGAGGGGGAAACGGGGCTCCTCTGGATGTGGGCGGGACCATCGTGCTTCCTCTCGAGTGGAGACGGGTATGGCGGTGAACTTCTTGAGTTGCAGCAAGGGTGTGAAAGACCCTTTCGAAGTTCGAGAGGTTAGGTGTCATTAGTCTCCAGACGCCTCATCGGAAATAGGCCTCATCTCGCCTGGAAGGGAGAACTTCCTGGATTTTCTCGAGTTGCGGCATGTGTTCTCGAGTTACGACAGGGACCTCAGGGACCCGCCCTGGTGGCCTCAGGAGAGGCCCGTCCCCATGCGAGGTGCTAGGGAGCCTCTCGGGATTCCTCTCCCGTCGATACCAAGGCCAAAAACCTTGTGTGGAGTCAGGGTCGGAACCGAGGATTCCTCTCAGGGGCTTATATGGATCTTTGGGTACTTCTGGAGTCTCGCCAGGGGAGTCAGGCCTCGACTCGAGTGGGGGCATGCACGTGCGCTTTCCTTCCAGGCTGTAGCAGCAATGTCACGCTTCCCGTCGCGTGGATCAAAGGATCTGTGGTTTTCCCTCGAGGCTTTCCCTCGAGGCTTTCCCACAGGGCTGTCCCACGTGCCACCGTGGTGTGAGTCGATCCTCGGCGTGGAAGATGAGCCAGTGCAGGGCAAAGAGGTTCCTCTGGAATGGACTGAGACATCTGGGGAACTCTTGGAATGGTGGTACGACCATGGAGTTCCTCTCGCCTTTCCTGTTGAGAGTGCCTCCTCTTGAGATGCGATGGGAACGCCGGGAATTCTTCCCCGTTGAAAGCAGGGAAAGGATCCCTCATCTCGAGCTCCGAGGGGGAAACGGGGCTCCTTTGGATGTGGGCGGGTCCATCATGCTTCCTCTCGAGTGGAGACGGGTATGGCGGTGAACTTCTTGAGTTGCAGCAAGGGTGTGAAAGACCCTTTCGAAGTTCCAGAGGTTAGGTGTCATTAGTCTCCAGACGCCTCATCGGAAATAGGCCTCATCTCGCCTGGAAGGGAGAACTTCCTGGATTTTCTCGAGATGCGGCAGGTGTTCTCGAGTTACGACTGGGACCTCAGGGACCCGCCCTGGTGGCCTCAGGAGAGGCCAGTCCCCATGCGAGTTGCTAGGGGGCCTCGCGGGATTCCTCTCCCGTCGATACCGGGGCCAAAAACCTTGTGTGGAGTCAGGGCCGGAAACGAGGATTCCTCTCAGGGGCTGACATGGATCTTTGGGTACTTCTGGAGTCTCCGCAGGGGAGTCAGGCCTCGTCTCGTGTGGGGGCATGCACGTGCGTTTTCTTTCCAGGCTGTAGCAGCAATGTCACGCTTCCCTTCGCGTGGATCAAAGGATCTGTGGTTTTCCCTCGAGGCTTTCCCACAGGGCTGTCCCACGTGCCACCGTGGTGTGAGTCGATCCTCGGCGTGAAAGATGAGCCAGTGCAGGGCAAAGAGGTTCCTCTGGAATGGACTGAGACATCTGGGGGACTCTTGGAATGGTGGTACGACCATGGAGTTCCTCTCGCCTTTCCTGTTGAGAGTGCCTCCTCTTGAGATGCGACGGGAACTCCGGGAATTCTTTCCCGTAGAAAGCAGGCAAAGGATCCCTCATCTCGAGCTACGAGGGGGAAACGGGGCTCCTCTGGATGTGGGCGGGACCATCGTGCTTCCTCTCGAGTGGAGACGGGTATGGCAGTGAACTTCTTGAGTTGCAGCAAGGGTGTGAAAGACCCTTTCGAAGTTCCAGAGGTTAGGTGTCATTAGTCTCCAGACGCCTCATCGGAAATAGGCCTCATCTCGCCTGGAAGGGAGAACTTCCTGGATTTTCTCGAGTTGCGGCAGGTGTTCTCGAGTTACGACGGGGACCTCAGGGACCCGCCCTGGTGGCCTCAGGAGTGGCCACTCACCATGCGAGTTGCTAGGGGGCCTCTCGGGATTCCTCTCCCGTCGATACCGGGTCCAAAAACCTTGTGTGGAGTCAGGGCCAGAACCGAGGATTCCTCTCAGGGGCTGATATGGATCTTTGGGTACTGCTGGAGTCTTGCCAGGGGAGACAGGCCTCGTCTCGTGAGGGGGCATGCACGTGCACTTTCCTTCCAGGCTGTAGCAGCAATGTCACGCTTCCCGTCGCGTGGATCAAAGGATCTGTGGTTTTCCCTCGAGGCTTTCCCTTGAGGCTTTCCCACAGGGCTGTCCCACGTGCCACCGTGGTGTGAGTCGATCCTCGGCGTGAAAGATGAGCCAGTGCAGGGCAAAGAGTTTCCTCTGGAATGGACTGAGACATCTGGGGGACTCTTGGAATGGTGGTACGACCATGGAGTTCCTCTCGCCTTTCCTGTTGAGAGTGCCTCCTCTTGAGATGCGACGGGAACGCCGGGAATTCTTTCCCGTTGAAAGCAGGAAAAGGATCCCTCATCTCGAGCTACGAGGGGGAAACGGGGCTCCTCTGGATGTGGGCGGGACCATCGTGCTTCCTCTCGAGTGGAGACGGGTATGGTGGTGAACTTCTTGAGTTGCAGCAAGGGTGTGAAAGACCCTTTCCAAGTTCCAGAGGTTAGGTGTCATTAGTCTCCAGACGCCTCATCAGAAATAGGCCTCATCTCGCCTGGAAGGGAGAACTTCCTGGATTTTCTCGAGTTGGGGCAGGTGTTCTCGAGTTACGACGGGGACCTCAGGGACCCGCCCTGGTGGCCTCAGTAGAGGCCAGTCCCCATGCGAGTTGCTAGGGGGCCTCTCGGGATTCCTCTCCCGTCGATACCGGGGCCAAAAACCTTGTGTGGAGTCAGGGCCGGAACCGAGGATTCCTCTCAGGGGCTGACATGGATCTTTGGGTACTTCTGGAGTCTCCCCAGGGGAGTCAGGCCTCGTCTCGAGTGGGGGCATGCACGTGCGCTTTCCTTCCAGGCTGTAGCAGCAATGTCACGCTTCCCTTCGCGTGGATCAAAGGATCTGTGGTTTTCCCTCGAGGCTTTCCCTCGAGGCTTTCCCTCAGGGCTGTCCCACGTGCCACCGTGGTGTGAGTCGATCCTCGGCATGAAAGATGAGCCAGTGCCGGGCAAAGAGTTTCCTCTGCAATGGACTGAGACATCTGGGGGACTCTTGGAATGGTGGTACGACCATGGAGTTCCTCTCGCCTTTCCTGTTGAGAGTGCCTCCTCTTGAGATGCGACGGGAATGACGGGAATACTTTCCCGTTGAAAGCAGGGAAAGGATCCCTCATCTCGAGCTACGAGGGGGAAACGGGGCTCCTCTGGATGTGGGCGGGACCATCGTGCTTCCTCTCGAGTGGAGACGGGTATGGCGGTGAACTTCTTGAGTTGCAGCAAGGGTGTGAAAGACCCTTTCGAAGTTCCAGAGGTTAGGTGTCATTAGTCTCCAGACGCCTCATCAGAAATAGGCCTCATCTCGCCTGGAAGGGAGAACTTCCTGGATTTTCTCGAGTTGCGGCAGGTGTTCTCGAGTTACGACGGGGACCTCAGGGACCCGCCCTGGTGGCCTCAGGAAAGGCCAGTCCCCATGCGAGTTGCTAGGGGGCCTCTCGGGATTCCTCTCCCGGCGATACCGGGGCCAAAAACCTTGTGTGGAGTCAGGGCCGGAAACGAGGATTCCTCTCAGGGGCTGACATGGATCTTTGGGTACTTCTGGAGTCTCCCCAGGGGAGTCAGGCCTCGTCTCGAGTGGGGGCATGCACGTGCGTTTTCTTTCCATGCTGTAGCAGCAATGTCACGCTTCCCATCGCGTGGATCAAAGGATCTGTGGTTTTCCCTCGAGGCTTTCCCACAGGGCTGTCCCACGTGCCACCGTGGTGTGAGTCGATCCTCGGCGTGAAAGATGAGCCAGTGCACGGCAAAGAGGTTCCTCTGGAATGGACTGAGACATCTGGGGGACTCTTGGAATGGTGGTACGACCATGGAGTTCCTCTCGCCTTTCCTGTTGAGAGTGCCTCCTCTTGAGATGCGATGGGAACGCCGGGAATTCTTTCCCGTTGAAAGCAGGCAAAGGATCCCTCATCTCGAGCTACGAGGGGGAAACGGGGCTCCTCTGGATGTGGGCGGGACCATCCTGCTTCCTCTCGAGTGGAGACGGGTATGGAAGTGAACTTCTTGAGTTGCAGCAAGGGTGTGAAAGACCCTTTCGAAATTCCAGAGGTTAGGTGTCATTAGTCTCCAGACGCCTCATCGGAAATAGGATTCTTCTCGCCTGGAAGGGAGAACTTCCTGGATTTTCTCGAGATGCGGCAGGTGTTCTCGAGTTACGACGGGGACCTCAGGGACCCGCCCTGGTGGCCTCAGGAGAGGCCAGTCCACATGCGAGTTGCTAGGGGGCCTCTCGGAATTCCTCTCCCGTCGATACCGGGGCCAAAAACCTTGTGTGGAGTCAGGGCCGGAACCGAGGATTCCTCTCAGGGGCTGACATGGATCTTTGGGTACTTCTGGAGTCTCCGCAGGGGAGTCAGGCCTCGTCTCGAGTGGGGGCATGCACGTGCGCTATCCTTCCAAGCTGTAGCAGCAATGTCACGCTTCTCGACCCGTCGATCAAAGGATCTGTGGTTTTCCCTCCAGGCTTTCCCACAGGGCTGTCCCACGTGCCACCGTGGTGTGAGTCGATCTTCGGCGTGAAAGATGAGCCAGTGCAGGGCAAAGAGGTTCCTCTGGAATGGACTGATACATCTGGGGGACTCTTGGAATGGTGGTACGATCATGGAGTTCCTCTCGCCTTTCCTGTTGAGAGTGCCTCCTCTTGAGATGCGACGGGAACGCCTGGAATTCTTTCCCGTTGAAAGCAGGGAAAGGATCCCTCATCTCGAGCTACGAGGGGGAAACGGGGCTCCTCTGGATGTGGGCGGGACCATCGTGCTTCCTCTCGAGTGGAGACGGGTATGGCGGTGAACTTCTTGAGTTGCAGCAAGGGTGTGAAAGACCCTTTCGAAGTTCCAGAGGTTAGGTGTCATTAGTCTCCAGAAGCCTCATCGGAAATAGGCCTCATCTCGCCTGGAAGGGAGAACTTCCTGGATTTTCTCGAGTTGCAGCAGGTGTTCTCGAGTTACGACGTGGACCTCAGGGACCCTCCCTGGTGGCCTCAGGAAAGGCCAGTCCCCATGCGAGTTGCTAGGGGGCCTCTCGGGATTCCTCTCCCGTCGATACCGGTGCCAAATACCTTGTGTGGAGTCAGGGCCGGAACCGAGGATTCCTCTCAGGGGCTGACATGGATCTTTGGGTACTTCTGGAGTCTCCCCAGGGGAGTCAGGCCTCGTCTCGAGTGGGGGCATGCACGTGTGCTTTCCTTCCAGGCTGTAGCAGCAATGTCACGCTTCCCGTCGCGTGGATCAAAGGATCTGTGATTTTCCCTCGAGGCTTTCCCTCGAGGCTTTCCCACAGGGCTGTCCCACGTGCCTCCGTGGTGTGAGTCGATCCTCTGCGTGAAAGATGAGCCAGTGCAGGGCAAAGAGCTTCCTCTGGAATGGACTGAGACATCTGGGGGACTCTTGGAATGGTGGTACGACCATGGAGTTCCTCTCGCCTTTCCTGTTGAGAGTGCCTCCTCTTGAGATGCGACGGGAACGCCGGGAATTCTTTCCCGTTGAAAGCAGGCAAAGGATCCCTCATCTCGAGCTACGAGGGGGAAACGGGGCTCCTCTGGATGTGGGCGGGACCATCCTGCTTCCTCTCTAGTGGAGACGGGTATGGAAGTGAACTTCTTGAGTTGCAGCAAGGGTGTGAAAGACCCTTTCGAAGTTCCAGAGGTTAGGTGTTATTAGTCTCCAGACGCCTCATCGGAAATAGGCCTCATCTCGCCTGGAAGGGAGAACTTCCTGGATTTTCTCGAGATGCGGCAGGTGTTCTCGAGTTACGACGGGGACCTCAGGGACCCGCCCTGGTGGCCTCAGGAGAGGCCAGTCCACATGCGAGTTGCTAGGGGGACTCGCGGGATTCCTCTCCCGTCGATACCGGGGCCAAAAACCTTGTGTGGAGTCAGGGCCGGAACCGAGGATTCCTCTCAGGGGCTGACATGGATCTTTGGGTACTTCTGGAGTCTCCGCAGGGGAGTCAGGCCTCGTCTCGAGTGGGGGCATGCACGTGCGTTTTCTTTCCAGGCTGTAGCAGCAATGTCACGCTTCCCGTCGCGTGGATCAAAGGATCTGTGGTTTTCCCTCGAGGCTTTCCCACAGGGCTGTCCCACGTGCCACCGTGGTGTGAGTCGATCCTCGGCGTGAAAGATGAGCCAGTGCAGGGCAAAGAGGTTCCTCTGGAATGGACTGAGACATCTGGGGGACTCTTGGAATGGTGGTACGACCATGGAGTTCCTCTCGCCTTTCCTGTTGAGAGTGCCTCCTCTTGAGATGCGACGGGAACGCCGGGAATTCTTTCCCGTTGAAAGCAGGGAAAGGATCCCTCATCTCGAGCTCCGAGGGGGAAACGGGGCTCCTCTGGATGTGGGCGGGACCATCGTGCTTCCTCTCTAGTGGAGACGGGTATTGCCGGGGTCCAGCCCCGGTGGATCCAGGGAATTCGAAGGGTGGACGGCGTTGGCGTGGAAAGACTTGTTTATTTATTAATATAAGATTAGATTAAGAAACTGTAGTGCAGTAGGAAGATTAAGTGGAGAAAGAGGGCTGAATAGCTTGGTTTACGCGGAAGACCAATAAAATTCCAGACAAGGAATTTGCACCATCTACGTTGGGCCACCGGTGCCCGCTTCAATATCTAAGGGTGCCTCGCCTTAAGCTCCCTTTCTCGCGGATCTTAATAACCAGGGCAAATAATTAGACCTGGCGAGCCTCCGCGCCCCAGATGGAAATTCAGCCTGAAATTAAAGTAAAGAGCAGAGGGAAGAAAAGGGAGAGAAAAAGAGAGAGAGAGAGAGACACGGGGGGAGCCATATTCCCAAGACACCAGGCCGAGACTAGTCCGAGAAACTGGTCTGAGAATCTGGTCCCGTCCTTTATTGTTCAGAAGGCCTTTTATACTTTTGATAAAACATGGAGATCAATGGGTAACACAAAGTTATGCAGCGTTAGCAGTCCAGACTCTTATCAAAACCAGGCTTTTCTCTCTGCATACCTAATTGTATACACAAGTCTTAGGTAATTTACATCATCTTCCAACCAAAAGGGCCAATTAACATTTTACAGCCTTTTTTCTGATAAGGGTTTGTCAACCACAAGACTTATTTGTGTTGATCTTCCCAAGGTCTGGTGCCACTCTCGGAAAGCACTAAAGAAAGTTACATTCTTAGACAGCAAGGATACAGCAACTTATAACAAGTAGAGGGAGTGCAGTGATTTATAGCAAAAGAGAAGCAATTAACTCAAAAGTCTAGTGTTGCTAACATCAAAACTACTATGTATCTTTTTCTACATCCTGCTTACATTAACATCCTTCCAGGTGCCTAAAAGATAAAGAATAAGGAGGTCTGGCAGCAATCCTTGAGTCAACAGTGAAAACCCTCTACCAATATAATTTTTAACTCTTTAGAAAAGGCTCTGTATCTTTAAGATGCTTTTAAGCTTTGTGCCTCCCGCGGTTGGGGGGCTGTAAGCAATTCACAAGCTGTAAGCTTTGTGCCTCTCGCGGTTGGGGGGCTGTAAGCAATTCACAAGCTGTAAGAGGTCTGGGGAACCTGTTAGGCAGACTAGAGAGCTATCAGAGGGGTTTAACTGAAACATCCCTTTCAAATGCAGAAGACTAAAACCCTGAATTGACTTTTTTCCAGAGAATATCAGAAAAGTGGAAAAGCAGAGCACAAAAGCCGGCAGATTTTTGCTGGGGTACATGCTTAGGAATATCCAGAGGGGTCCCTGAAGTCTGAGCACGCCTTGCGTATGTCAGCTTCCTTCCTCATGACCTTGTCACGGGCGGGATTCCTCACACTGGCTTCCGGCAACTCCCCCTTCTTTATTAGTTTTTTAAAAAAATTAGGTGCAGTTCAGTCGCGAGATTCCGAATGCTCTGCCGAAGAGTCCTGACAACACAAGGAAGCACGATTACAAGGAGCAGGATTATGGCACCCACAGCAGCATAGCTAGAGACAGTAGTCAGAAGAGTTTTTCCAGAAATGAAGTCAGAGAAGGTGTGGAAAAAGTCATTGGCTTCTCCTGCGGCGGTAAAATCTAATCGGGAGTGTTCCAAGGGCTGAATCTGATTATGAAGTTTCCCTAAATCTAAACTAATATCTGAGCTGTTCCAGACACCTAAAATATGATTTTTGACCCTCTCCCATTTAAAATCTGTCTCATTTACTTTCAGGGATGTAACACATATCCACCGGTAATCGGCATGACATGAAAGAGCCAATTTCATTTTCAGACTCTGTAATTCATTCCCAATATGCATTACTGCTTCTTCTAAGGCATCAATCCTTATTTCTAGCTTCCTATCTATAATTTCCTGGGTTGCCAGCGTTAGAGAAACATTTTTGGATACGGTGTCAACATATTGGGCAGTATACACTTGTTGAGACAATGATAATGCCGCCACAGTAACAGAAGTAATTGCGGTTATCAAAGCTGATATTCCCAAAACAAGTAAGCCCACAAACCGTCGTGTTCGCATTAAATCTTGTAGCTGTTGCAGTACAGCTAGGCCATGGTTATCATACCAATACGTGGCTACAGTTACAGGTACCATGAGATAGGGCGGACGTTTTAAAACCATGAAAGAGCAAACTTTATATTGAGGAGTTAAACAGGATGAAAGCATACATTGTTCACAAGACACTACATGGGGTCCACCTGTATAATTCAATTGTATGTTAAGTCTTTCAGAATCATTAGTGAAAAGAAAAACATAAGGAGAGGGTAGACAAGCTAAAATAGAGTAAATAGAGGTATTTTTTGGTCGGATTAAAATAATAGGGGCGGTAGCCGCAAGGGCTCTCCAAATTTCTGGCTGCCAAAAGGTTTTACCTCTAGTTATATAAGACAGCATAGGGGGAACAAATTGGTTATGATGCCGTCTGGTGGCAACTAACGGCCAAGAAATTGAATATTCTTTCCAATTATCCAATCTATTGATAAAGTCATCGTCAGACTCAGGGTCTTGACCTGGATTTGGGTTGCTCCAGTCCTGAATCGCACAATTTCTTCCTCCCGGCATATTGTAATCTACTCTCGAATTATAAATACAAGATTTCCAAATCGGATATCCTGAATGATCATCTATAGTTTTCCAAATAACATCTGAGGGAGCAACATCATCACAATTTGGATATTCTGATGGAGTTTTGAGAGACAAAGACTTATAGGGGCCAAGGACCCCAGGCATACGGGCTCGTAATATCCAAGCAGACCGATCCCCTATAGATGCAAATTTAGAGGTTGGGGAATCTGTCATAACTGCTTTTGTGGAGGCTCCAATGCATCCTGTCTTGGTAAAGAAGTCTCCTGTAAGGCCAGGAGGAAAATTAAAGCAGACAGGAAAATCATCTGCTAGTCCTTTAAAGGTATAATTGAAATTAATAGGGTATTGGTCTTTTGTATAGGAAGTATAAGATCCTCCCAAAAGGCGAGGCTGGTCTGTACTAACTCGTATGGGGTCACTGTTCCAAGTAACAACTTGGAAAGTTGGAGGATCCGGGAGAAACGCCCAATATTTGGTTGGAATGGGAGCAGCGCTTACCTGGCAAGAGAGCAAGGCAAGCATGGCAATAAACACCTTTTCAGGAGAGACTGACGATCCCTGTAGGGTAGCTATCCCCTGTGCCTGGCGACAGAGAGCTTTAATCTGTCCCCAGGTGGGCAAGGAGGCTTGTTGGGTTGACTGAGCTGGGCGTCCTAATGGATTCCTGCGAGGCAAAAAATCAGGGGGTGCAATATCCTGTATCTGAAGTCGTGACATCTGTCCAGTGGGTGGCTCCGATCCGCGCCTATCCGGGATCTCCAATGTCAGCTGTCCTGGGGTCAGCGGCGTTTCCCGTGCTGGCGGAGGGAGCGGGGGAAGAGGGAGTTTCTTCCTTTTTAGAGATCGCGGTGGCGGGGGATTCTGGTATCCGGGGAGCTGAGACATGGCGAATTAGTCTGTCTGGAACCCAAATCGGAGCGTCCGCGTCCTGTGGAAAAACACAAGCATACCCTCGCCCATTGGTTAATAAGGGGTCAGGACCTTTCCATTGTCCGGAAAGAAGGTCCCTCCATTTTACTAATGGTTTTGCATTCAATTGCTCTGGGCACCAATGGCGAAGCATTGCAGTGTTTCCGGATGAATCAGCATTTAAGTTATTTATTACGAAAAGAGCATGTTGCAAAATCTGATGGGGGGAACTATATTTAAATTCCCCTTCTTTTAGTTTTTGAATATGGATTTTCAGTGTTTGATGTGCTCTTTCCACAATGGCTTGTCCTTGTGGGTTATAAGGGATGCCGGTGTTATGTTTAATTTGAAATCTTGTACAGAATTGCTGAAAAGATTTAGAAGTGTAAGCAGGAGCATTATCAGTTTTTAAAGCTTTTGGCAAGCCCAGATAGGAAAAGCATGTAAAAAGATGTTGTATTACATCTTTAACTGCTTCCCCTGTACGAGCAGTGGCAATAATAACATGAGAGAAGGTATCTACAGTTACATGAACAAAAGACAGTTTTCCAAATGAAGAGACATGGGTTACATCCATTTGCCAGAGTGCATTAGGTTTGAGACCGCGAGGGTTAACTCCCAGAGGCAAAGCATTCACGGTAGTAGGACAATGTGAACAAGAACGAACAATCTCTCGGGCAGATTCTCGAGGAATTTGAAACTGGTATCGTAAGGCAGTGGCATTTTGGTGATGAAGTGAGTGAGAAGCTCGAGCTTCTTCAAAAACAGAAGCCACTGAAATCCTGGTTAACGAATCTGCCAATTCATTGAGAGCATTTAAAGGGCCAGGCAGGCCGGAATGAGCCCGAATGTGGCCGATAAAGAACGCCCGATTTCTTTTCCATATTTGCTGCTGCAGTTTAGTTAACAAATGGAAGATAGCAGTTTTGTTTTCAGGCAAAACTGCAGTCTCAATGTGTGGAAACAGCCTGACCACATACTGAGAGTCAGAATAAAAGTTAAATTCTTTCTCCGCAAACATAACAAAGGCCTCAATAACAGCTGTGATTTCAGCCCTTTGAGCTGAAGTTTCTTGTGTTTCCAAAAGTTTTTGATGATCTCTTGTGACTATAGAGGCTCTACCGTTAGCCGATCCATCAGTAAAGACTACCTGAGCATCTGAAATAGGGAACTGTTTACACCGGACAGGAAAAATAACTGGATGGTTAGACATAAAATTTAGTAAAACATGCGAGGGTAAATGATGCAAAATTTGACCACAGTAATTCCCTATGGCAATCTGCCAGTCTTCATCAAACATTAAAAGAGCATCAAGCTGCTCCTTATTATATGGAATTACAATCTCTGATGGCTCTTTACCAAACAATTCAATGCTCCGCTTCCTTCCTTTTAGCATTAATGTGGCAATTAAACCAGGATAAGAAGCCACGACTTTTTTAGCTTGGGTAGGAAGATGGATCCATTCTAAAGGGCCGCGTTGCCACAGAACTCCCGTAGGCGCCGTTGGAGTAGCTAGGCAAAGGAACTGCCACGTCATCGTCAAATCAATTCTTTTTACATAGCTATTTGATAAGGCTGCTTCTACTTTGCCTAGGGCTTCTTGAGCCTCAGCTGTTAATTGTCTTTTTGAGGTTGGATCAGGATCCCCGCGTAAAGTGTTAAAAAGAGGTTTTAATTCGGCAGTGGTTAATTTTAAATATGGTCTAATCCAATTAATATCACCTAAGAGTTTTTGATAATCATTTAAAGTAATAAGATGGTCTTTTCTCAATTGCAGCGGGGTATGAGTCACCGTTTCCGAATTTATGACTCTTCCTAAGTAAGTTATGGGCGGATTGATTTGAATTTTTTCTGGGGCAATTTTTAGGCCTCTGTCTGTCAATGCCTGGGTCAGGTCCTGGAGCACAGTCTGCAGGTGAACTCTATCAGGATGAGCTATTAAAATATCATCCATATAGTGAATCATATACACGTGTTCATATTTAGCCCTAGTATCTTCTAGAGCGGCATTAACAAATTTTTGGCATAAAGTAGGGCTATTTTTCATTCCCTGAGGCAGAACCTTCCACTGAAACCGTAAATAAGGCTGTTTAAGATTTTCTGATGGCAGACTAAAGGCAAATCGCTTTTTATCCTCAGGATTTAAGGGAATAGTGAAAAAACAATCTTGTAAATCAATAACAATTATATTATATCCCTCTGGAACGGCTACTGGGGAAGGGAGCCCAGGCTGTAAGGCCCCCATGTCCTCCATGGTGGCATTAATAGCTCTCAAATCCTGTAAAAGTCGCCATTTACCAGATTTTTTCTTAATGACAAAAATAGGAGTGTTCCAGGGGCTATTGGAGGGCTCAATATGTCCCAATTCTAATTGTTCAAAGATTAATGCTTTAGCTGCCAATAATTTTTCCTTATGCAGAGGCCACTGTTCTACCCACACCGGATCTTGAGATTTCCATGTGATGGGGTCGGCAGCAAAAACAATGGCCTCAATTATAAATTTGGATATCCCAATCCAGCACGTAGCTTGCGAGGAGTTGGGCAAATTGGCTCAATTATTCCTGTCTGTTGTTTACCCAATCCTTTTGATGGATCATAGCCCATCTGCAACATCTGAGAGGTCACTTTATCATCAGGGCTAAAAAGTAACACTCCCATTTGAGATAGCACGTCCCTCCCCCACAGGGTAAGGGGGAGCGAAGGAACGACATAAGGTTGGAAAGTTCCACGGGTATCCTCAAATTGCCAATCTAAAATTTTTGCACTTTTGGCTATTGTGGGGGCTCTTCCTATCCCCACCAAGTTATTTTCAGTAGTATGCGTGGGCCAGGAGCTGGGCCAGTCTTTTCCTGAAATGCAAGAAACATCTGCTCCTGTGTCTAATAACCCCACAATAGACTTGCCATTAATCAGGATAGTCTTCATAGGACGTTTCTGAGTAATTTCTGTTATCGAAAAAACCATATCACTAGACCCAAATCCTTTATCCTGCCTTTCATTTTGAGTAGCTGTGCGCCCAATTGCAGTGTGGTAAGGCAAAAGCAAAAGTTGGGCTATTCTTTGTCCCTGATGTATTTGGAAAGTTTTAGTTGGGGGTGAAATCATTATCTGGATTTCTCCTGTATAATCTGAGCCAATTACTCCAGGGATGATTGTGAGACCTTGCATAGCTAAGGAACTTCTGCCTAGTATAATTCCTACTAAACCTGTTGGTAATGGGCCTTTAACTCCTGTAGGTATTTTTACAGTGGGGCTATCTGGTGTTAATATTGCTGAGGTGGTGGAACTGAGGTCCAGTCCTGCGCTGCCTGGGGTTGCTCTGATGAGTTCTGCGATGGGACGAAGGGAATGAATGGGTTCAGTGAGGCTGCCCCAATTGTTGTCGGGGCCTGAGGCTGGCCCCTCAATCCGTTTCCCGACTGCTGGTCGGGGCCCAAAAAGGCTCCATTTCTATGGAATTGTGACCTACATTCTTTTGCCCAGTGATATCCTTTTTGACAACGAGGGCAGAGAGATCTAGGGAGATTAGTAGGCACAGCCGGGGAGGGAGAATTCGGCAGAGAAGAACCGGCTGCTTTTTGGGGACAAGCTCGCATAAGGTGCCCTTCCCGTCCGCAAGAGAAGCAGGCCTTGGATAAACCAATATTCTGGCCTGGACTACTGGAATGACTCTTTGACGGGTTATTTCTATTTGTAAAAAAGGACTGTACTGCCTGCTGGTAAGAATTTCCCTTTATGGCTGCAGCTATGGCAACGCCCTGCATCATCGCTGGTCCTACATCTGCACATTGCCTGATATAATCTATTATTTCCCCAGTTTTTTTAATAGGACGTAAAATGGCCTGGCAGGTAGAATTAGCATTTTCAAATGCCAGTTGTTTTATCAATATACTAGCTGCCTCAGTGTTGGAAATTACTCTGTTGACTGCCTCTGCAAGTCTTGATATAAAGTCTTCATATGGCTCTTCTGGTTTTTGTTTAACATTTGAGAAGGAAGAGGTAGATTCTTTCCCTTCAGGCAACAAACGCCAAGCCCCAAGGGCGCAGGCGGTTACTTGATCTAAAGTGGTTTTATCTAATCCCATTTGATCTCTAAGTGTTCCAAAATCATTAGTCCCTGCCAACATATTTTTTATAATATATCTTGGGCCATATTTTTGGTTAGCATCAGCCTGTTTTTGGGCTAGATCTTCATATTCAGTTCTCCAAAGTACATATTGACCTCCAGACAGACAAGCTTTAGCGACTGTCTTCCAGTCATGGGGTGTCATCCATCTGCCCGCTAAAGCTTCCACCAATGATACAGTGTACGGGGCTTTAGGCCCATACAAAGCACAAGCCTGTTTGAGTTCTTTAATCATTTTCATTGGAATGGGTTCCCAGTGGGGGGCTGTTCTCCCACCACTTCCACCAAATATTATGGGGAAACAAGCCTCAAGGTGGGGATCAAGTTCATCATCTGGGCTAGAGAAAACTCTTCTTCGGGGAGCTTCTAGTGGAGGCCCCTCACCCTTATAGGGAGGGGGGGGCAAGGGGTGTCCTATGTCACTTTCTTCGTACTTTGGGAATTTTTTATCCGTTCTGTGTTTAGGTCTTACGGATGTTTTATCTGGGGAATCTGGCCTTAAACTCTCAGGTGCATATAATCTGATGGGGGACATTTGTCTTGAGCCTCTGGAAGCAGAAGGCTTAATTAAGGAAATTTCTCTTGAATTTGTGGAAGCAGGTGGTCTGGTTGGGGAAGTTTTTATTAAGCTCTTTGGAGCAGATAATCTAATTGGAGAAGTTTCTCTTAAACTCCTTGGAGCATCTTTATTTAATAAAGACCAGTCCTCATCAGAATGATCTTGACTTACTTCCTCTTCCAAATCTTCCTCATCTGAAAGCTGCTCTTTTTTGTCATCTCTATCTATTACCTTTTCTTGGGCAGTCATTGCAGCTATCATTTGACTCAACTGCCGATAGTTAGGTGTAGCCTCCTTTTCATCACTCTCCTCTTCGATAGATACCTTTTTCTCTGCACTTTCCTCTTTAAGATGTACCTTTTCAGATTCAGGGGCAGGGTCTAGAGCGTCCCTAATTATATTCCATAAGGAAAAGGCGTCAGTAGGCACCTTTTGTGAGCCATGTTCAGCATGGTAAGTTTTTAGTTGTTTTCCTACTCTCTCCCAGGTGTCTAAGTTAACAGTGCCTTCTTCTGGAAACCAGGGACACTGTTCTTGTACAAAGGAAAAAAATGAATGAATATTGGATTTTTTAACTTTAATTCCTCGTTTAGTTAGTAACTGCAAGATTACTCCTGTAAAAAGCTGTCTTTCTTTTGATTCACTGTTACCCATGTCAGAAAATTAAGTCTTATAGAAAAGTCTACCTCAACAAAAAGGTTTTACCTTTGGCGAGGGGGGTTTTGTTTTCAACCCTAAGATAGCAGGTTTCTTTTCAACCTCTAGAGCACCAGGTTTCTCTTAAACCCTTGAACACTTCCCACTCCTCCTCACCCTGTCTATCCTACAGGGGGGTCCGCGGCACCCTGAGTGGGGTCCTAGCCGTCCCGAACACTCAACACTGGGGGAGTACCCGAAAGTACTCCGGGGGGAGTGATTAAGTCACTCCGGGGGGGAGCAACAGAGAGTGCTCCGGGGGGAGCAACAGAGAGTGCTCCGGGGGGAGCTACAGAGAGTGCTCCGGGGGGAGCTTTTGCTCCGAGGAACCTACCTTCGAATAGCCTGTTCCGGGCGCCACTTGCCGGGGTCCAGCCCCGGTGGATCCAGGGAATTCGAAGGGTGGACGGCGTTGGCGTGGAAAGACTTGTTTATTTATTAATATAAGATTAGATTAAGAAACTGTAGTGCAGTAGGAAGATTAAGTGGAGAAAGAGGGCTGAATAGCTTGGTTTACGCGGAAGACCAATAAAATTCCAGACAAGGAATTTGCACCATCTACGTTGGGCCACCGGTGCCCGCTTGAATATCTAAGGGTGCCTCGCCTTAAGCTCCCTTTCTCGCGGATCTTAATAACCAGGGCAAATAAGTAGACCTGGCGAGCCTCCGCGCCCCAGATGGAAATTCAGCCTGAAATTAAAGTAAAGAGCAGAGGGAAGAAAAGGGAGAGAAAAAGAGAGAGAGAGAGAGACAGGGGGGGAGCCAGATTCCCAAGAAACCAGGCCGAGACTAGTCCGAGAAACTGGTCTGAGAATCTGGTCCCGTCCTTTATTGTTCAGAAGGCCTTTTATACTTTTGATAAAACATGGAGATCAATGGGTAACACAAAGTTATGCAGCGTTAGCAGTCCAGACTCTTATCAAAACCAGGCTTTTCTCTCTGCATACCTAATTGTATACACAAGTCTTAGGTAATTTACATCATCTTCCAACCAAAAGGGCCAATTAACATTTTACAGCCTTTTTTCTGATAAGGGTTTGTCAACCACAAGACTTATTTGTGTTGATCTTCCCAAGGTCTGGTGCCACTCTCGGAAAGCACTAAAGAAAGTTACATTCTTAGACAGCAAGGATACAGCAACTTATAACAAGTAGAGGGAGTGCAGTGATTTATAGCAAAAGAGAAGCAATTAACTCAAAAGTCTAGTGTTGCTAACATCAAAACTACTATGTATCTTTTTCTACATCCTGCTTACATTAACATCCTTCCAGGTGCCTAAAAGATAAAGAATAAGGAGGTCTGGCAGCAATCCTTGAGTCAACAGTGAAAACCCTCTACCAATATAATTTTTAACTCTTTAGAAAAGGCTCTGTATCTTTAAGATGCTTTTAAGCTTTGTGCCTCCCGCGGTTGGGGGGCTGTAAGCAATTCACAAGCTGTAAGCTTTGTGCCTCTCGCGGTTGGGGGGCTGTAAGCAATTCACAAGCTGTAAGAGGTCTGGGGAAACTGTTAGGCAGACTAGAGAGCTATCAGAGGGGTTTAACTGAAACATCCCTTTCAAATGCAGAAGACTAAAACCCTGAATTGACTTTTTTCCAGAGAATATCAGAAAAGTGGAAAAGCAGAGCACAAAAGCCAGCAGATTTTTGCTGGGGTACATGCTTAGGAATATCCAGAGGGGTCCCTGAAGTCTGAGCACGCCTTGCGTATGTCAGCTTCCTTCCTCATGACCTTGTCACGGGCGGGATTCCTCACACTGGCTTCCGGCAGGGTATGGTGGTGAACTTCTTGAGTTGCAGCAAGGCTGTGAAAGACCCTTTCGAAGTTCCAGAGGTAAGGTGTCATTAGTCTCCAGACGCCTCATCGGAAATAGGCCTCATCTCGCCTGGAAGGGAGAACTTCCTGGATTTTCTCGAGTTGCGGCAGGTGTTCTCGAGTTACGACGGGGACCTCAGGGACCCGCCCTGGTGGCCTCAGGAGAGGCCAGTCCCTATGCGAGTTGCTAGGGGGCCTCTCGGGATTCCTCTCCCGTCGATACCGGGGCCAAAAACCTTGTGTGGAGTCAGGGCCGGAACCGAGGATTCCTCTCAGGGGCTGACATGGATCTTTGGGTACTTCTGGAGTCTCCCCAGGGGAGTCAGGCCTCGTCTCGAGTGGGGGCATGCACGTGCACTTTCCTTCCAGGCTGTAGCAGCAATGTCACGCTACCTGTCGCGTGGATCAAATGATCTGTGGTTTTCCCTCGAGGCTTTCCCACAGGGCTGTCCCACGTGCCACCGTGGTGTGAGTCGATCCTCGGCGTGAAAGATGAGCCAGTGCAGGGCAAAGAGGTTCCTCTGGAATGGACTGAGACATCTGGGGGACTCTTGGAATGGTGGTACGACCATGGAGTTCCTCTCGCCTTTCCTGTTGAGAGTGCCTCCTCTTGAGATGCGACGGGAACGCCGGGAATATTTTCCCGTTGAAAGCAGGGAAAGGATCCCTCATCTCGAGCTACGAGGGGGAAACGGGGCTCCTCTGGATGTGGGCGGGACCATCGTGCTTTCTCTCGAGTGGAGACGGGTATGGCGGTGAACTTCTTGAGTTGCAGCAAGGGTGTGAAAGACCCTTTGGAAGTTCCAGAGGTTAGGTGTCATTAGTCTCCAGACGCCTCATCGGAAATAGGCCTCATCTCGCCTGGAAGGGAGAACTTCCATGATTTTCTCGAGTTGCGGCAGGTGTTCTCGAGTTACGACGGGGACCTCAGCGACCCGCCCTGTTGGCCTCAGGAGAGGCCAGTCCCTATGCGTGTTGCTAGGGGGCCCCTCGGGATTCCTCTCCCGTCGATACCGGGGCCAAAAACCTTGTGTGGAGACAGGGCTGGAACCGAGGATTCCTCTCAGGGACTGATATGGATCTTTGGGTACTTCTGGAGTCTCGCCAGGGGAGACAGGCCTCGTCTCGTGTGGGGGCATGCACGTGCACTTTCCTTCCAGGCTGTAGCAGCAATGTCACGCTTCACGTCGCGTGGATCAAAGGATCTGTGGTTTTCCCTCGAGGCTTTCCCTCGAGGCTTTCCCACAGGGCTGTACCACGTGACACCGTGGTGTGAGTCGATTCTCGGCGTGAAAAATGAGCCAGTGCAGGGCAAAGAGGTTCCTCTGGAATGGACTGAGACATCTGGGGGACTCTTGGAATGGTGGTAGGACCATGGAGTTCCTCTCGCCTTTCCTGTTGAGAGTGCCTCCTCTTGAGATGCGTCAGGAACGCCGGGAATTCTTTCCCGTTGAAAGGAGGGAAAGGATCCCTCATCTCGAGCTACGAGGGGGAAACGGGGCTCCTCTGGATGTGGGCGGGACCATCGTGCTTTCTCTCGAGTGGAGACGGGTATGGCGGTGAACTTCTTGAGTTGCAGCAAGGGTGTGAAAGACCCTTTCGAAGTTCCAGAGGTTAGGTGTCATTAGTCTCCAGACGCCTCATCGGAAATAGGCCTCATCTCGCCTGGAAGGGAGAACTTCCTGGATTTTCTCGAGTTGCGGCAGGTGTTCTCGAGTTACGACGGGGACCTCAGGGACCCGCCCTGGTGGCCTCAGGAGAGGCCAGTCCCCATGCGAGTTGCTAGGGGGCCTCTCGGGATTCCTCTCCCGTCGATACCGGGGCCAAAAAGCTTGTGTGGAGTCAGGGCCGGAACCGAGGATTCCTCTCAGGGGCTGACATGGATCTTTGGGTACTTCTGGAGTATCCCCAGGGGAGTCAGGCCTCGTCTCGAGTGGGGGCATGCACGTGCGCTTTCCTTCCAGGCTGTAGCAGCAATGTCAGGCTTCCCGTCGCGTGGATCAAAGGATCTGTGGTTTTCCCTCGAGGCTTTCCCTCGAGGCTTTCCCACAGGGCTGTCCCACGTGCCACCGTGTTGTGAGTCGATCCTCGGCTTGAAAGATGAGCCAGTGCAGGGCAAAGAGGTTCCTCTGGAATGGACTGAGACATCTGGGGGACTCTTGGAATGGTGGTACGACCATGGAGTTCCTCTCGCCTTTCCTGTTGAGAGTGCCTCCTCTTGAGATGCGACGGGAACGCCGGGAATACTTTCCCGTTGAAAGCAGGGAAAGGATCCCTCATCTCGAGCTACGAGGGGGAAACGGGGCTCCTCTGGATGTGGGCGGGACCATCGTGCTTCCTCTCGAGTGGAGACGGGTATGGCGGTGAACTTCTTGAGTTGCAGCAAGGGTGTGAAAGACCCTTTCGAAGTTCCAGAGGTTAGGTGTCATTAGTCTCCAGAGGCCTCATCGGAAATAGGCCTCATCTCGCCTGGAAGGGAGAACTTCCTGGATTTTCTCGAGTTGCGGCAGGTGTTCTCGAGTTACGACGGGGACCTCAGGGACCCGCCCTGGTGGCCTCAGGAGAGGCCAGTCCCCATGCGAGTTGCTAGGGGGCCTCTCGGGATTCCTCTCCCGTCGATACCGGGGCCAAAAACCTTGTGTGGAGTCAGGGCCGGAATCGAGGATTCCTCTCAGGGGCTGACATGGATCTTTGGGTACTTCTGGAGTCTCCCCAGGGGAATCAGGCCTCGTCTCGAGTGGGGGCATGCACGTGCGCTTTCCTTCCAGCCTGTAGCAGCAATGTCACGCTTCCCTTCGCGTGGATCAAAGGATCTGTGGTTTTCCCTCGAGGCTTTCCCTCGAGGCTTTCCCACAGGGCTGTCCCACGTGCCACCGTGGTGTGAGTCGATCCTGGCGTGAAAGATGAGCCAGTGCAGGGCAAAGAGGTTCCTCTGGAATGGACTGAGACATCTGGGGGACTCTTGGAATGGTGGTACGACCATGGAGTTCCTCTCGCCTTTCCTGTTGAGAGTGCCTCCTCTTGAGATGCGACCGGAACGCTGGGAATTATTTCCCGTTGAAAGCAGGGAAAGGATCCCTCATCTCGAGCTACGAGGGGGAAACGGGGCTCCTCTGGATGTGGGCGGACCATCGTGCTTCCTCTCGAGTCGAGACGGGTATGGCGGTGAACTTCTTGAGTTGCAGCAAGGGTGTGAAAGACCCTTTCGAAGTTCCAGAGGTTAGGTGTCATTAGTCTCCAGACGCCTCATCGGAAATAGGCCTCATCTCGTCTGGAAGGGAGAACTTCCTGGATTTTCTCGAGATGCGGCAGGTGTTCTCGAGTTACGACGGGGACCTCAGGGACCCGCCCTGGTGGCCTCAGGAGAGGCCAGTCCCCATGCGAGTTGCTAGGGGGCCTCTCGGGATTCCTCTCCCGTCGATACCGGGGCCAAAAACCTTGTGTGGAGTCAGGGCCGGAACCGAGGATTCCTCTCAGGGGCTGACATGGATCTTTGGGTACCTCTGGAGTCTCCCCAGGGGAGTCAGGCCTCGTCTCGAGTGGGGGCATGCACGTGTGATTTCCTTCCAGGCTGTAGCAGCAATGTCACGCTTCCCGTCGCGTGGATCAAAGGATCTGTGGTTTTCCCTCGAGGCTTTCCCACAGGGCTGTCCCACGTGCCACCGTGGTGTGAGTCGATCCTCGGCGTGAAAGATGAGCCAGTGCAGGGCAAAGAGGTTCCTCTGGAATGGACTGAGACATCTGGGGGACTCTTGGAATGGTGGTACGACCATGGAGTTCCTCTCGCCTTTCCTGTTGAGAGTGCCTCCTCTTGAGATGCGACGGGAACGCCGGGAATTCTTTCCCGTTGAAAGCAGGGAAAGGATCCCTCATCTCGAGCTACGAGGGGGAAACGGGGCTCCTCTGGATGTGGGCGGGACCATCGTGCTTCCTCTCGAGTCGAGACGGGTATGGCGGTGAACTTCTTGAGTTGCAGCAAGGGTGTGAAAGACCCTTTCGAAGTTCCAGAGGTTAGGTGTCATTAGTCTCCAGACGCCTCATCGGAAATAGGCCTCATCTCGCCTGGAAGGGAGAACTTCCTGGATTTTCTCGAGTTGCGGCAGGTGTTCTCGAGTTACGACGGGGACCTCAGGGACCCGCCCTGGTGGCCTCAGGAGAGGCCAGTCCCCATGCTAGTTGCTAGGGGGCCTCTCGGGATTCCTCTCCCGTCGATACCGGGGCCATAAAGCTTGTGTGGAGTCAGGGCCGGAACCGAGGATTCCTCTCAGGGGCTGACATGGATCTTTGGGTACTTCTGGAGTCTCCCCAGGGGAGTCAGGCCTCGTCTCGAGTGGGGGCATGCACGTGCGCTTTCCTTCCAGGCTGTAGCAGCAATGTCACGCTTCCCGTCGCGTGGATCAAAGGATCTGTGGTTTTCCCTCGAGGCTTTCCCTCGAGGCTTTCCCACAGGGCTGTCCCACGTGCCACCGTGTTGTGAGTCGATCCTCGGCTTGAAAGATGAGCCAGTGCAGGGCAAAGAGGTTCCTCTGGAATGGACTGAGACATCTGGGGGACTCTTGGAATGGTGGTACTACCATGGAGTTCCTCTCGCCTTTCCTGTTGAGAGTGCCTCCTCTTGAGATGCGACGGGAACGCCGGGAATACTTTCCCGTTGAAAGCAGGGAAAGGATCCCTCATCTCGAGCTACGAGGGGGAAACGGGGCTCCTCTGGATGTGGGCGGGACCATCGTGCTTCCTCTCGAGTGGAGACGGGTATGGCGGTGAACTTCTTGAGTTGCAGCAAGGGTGTGAAAGACCCTTTCGAAGTTCCAGAGGTTAGGTGTCATTAGTCTCCAGAGGCCTCATCGGAAATAGGCCTCATCTCGCCTGGAAGGGAGAACTTCCTGGATTTTCTCGAGTTGCGGCAGGTGTTCTCGAGTTACGACGGGGACCTCAGGGACCCGCCCTGGTGGCCTCAGGAGAGGCCAGTCCCCATGCGAGTTGCTAGGGGGCCTCTCGGGATTCCTCTCCCGTCGATACCGGGGCCAAAAACCTTGTGTGGAGTCAGGGCCGGAACCGAGGATTCCTCTCAGGGGCTGACATGGATCTTTGGGTACTTCTGGAGTCCCCCCAGGGGAGTCAGGCCTCGTCTCGAGTGGGGGCATGCACGTGTGATTTCCTTCCAGGCTGTAGCAGCAATGTCACGCTTCCCGTCGCGTGGATCAAAGGATCTGTGGTTTTCCCTCGAGG
The DNA here is from genome assembly GCF_032405125.1 of Capricornis sumatraensis. Classification (NCBI taxonomy): domain Eukaryota; kingdom Metazoa; phylum Chordata; class Mammalia; order Artiodactyla; family Bovidae; genus Capricornis; species Capricornis sumatraensis. The sequence continues at coordinate 2,610,427 of NW_027184617.1, read as the reverse complement.
CTTTCCCACAGGGCTGTCCCACGTGCCACCGTGGTGTGAGTCGATCCTCGGCGTGAAAGATGAGCCAGTGCAGGGCAAAGAGGTTCCTCTGGAATGGACTGAGACATCTGGGGGACTCTTGGAATGGTGGTACGACCATGGAGTTCCTCTCGCCTTTCCTGTTGAGAGTGCCTCCTCTTGAGATGCGACGGGAACGCCGGGAATTCTTTCCCGTTGAAAGCAGGGAAAGGATCCCTCATCTCGAGCTACGAGGGGGAAACGGGGCTCCTCTGGATGTGGGCGGGACCATCGTGCTTCCTCTCGAGTCGAGACGGGTATGGCGGTGAACTTCTTGAGTTGCAGCAAGGGTGTGAAAGACCCTTTCGAAGTTCCAGAGGTTAGGTGTCATTAGTCTCCAGACGCCTCATCGGAAATAGGCCTCATCTCGCCTGGAAGGGAGAACTTCCTGGATTTTCTCGAGTTACGGCAGGTGTTCTCGAGTTACGACGGGGACCTCAGGGACCCGCCCTGGTGGCCTCAGGAGAGGCCAGTCCCCATGCGAGTTGCTAGGGGGCCTCTCGGGATTCCTCTCCCGTCGATACCGGGGCCAAAAACCTTGTGTGGAGTCAGGGCCGGAACCGAGGATTCCTCTCAGGGGCTGACATGGATCTTTGGGTACTTCTGGAGTCTCCCCAGGGGAGTCAGGCCTCGTCTCGAGTGGGGGCATGCACGTGCGCTTTCCTTCCAGGCTGTAGCAGCAATGTCACGCTTCCCGTCGCGTGGATCAAAGGATCTGTGGTTTTCCCTCGAGGCTTTCCCTCGAGGCTTTCCCACAGGGCTGTCCCACGTGCCACCGTGTTGTGAGTCGATCCTCGGCTTGAAAGATGAGCCAGTGCAGGGCAAAGAGGTTCCTCTGGAATGGACTGAGACATCTGGGGGACTCTTGGAATGGTGGTACTACCATGGAGTTCCTCTCGCCTTTCCTGTTGAGAGTGCCTCCTCTTGAGATGCGACGGGAACGCCGGGAATACTTTCCCGTTGAAAGCAGGGAAAGGATCCCTCATCTCGAGCTACGAGGGGGAAACGGGGCTCCTCTGGATGTGGGCGGGACCATCGTGCTTCCTCTCGAGTGGAGACGGGTATGGCGGTGAACTTCTTGAGTTGCAGCAAGGGTGTGAAAGACCCTTTCGAAGTTCCAGAGGTTAGGTGTCATTAGTCTCCAGAGGCCTCATCGGAAATAGGCCTCATCTCGCCTGGAAGGGAGAACTTCCTGGATTTTCTCGAGTTGCGGCAGGTGTTCTCGAGTTACGACGGGGACCTCAGGGACCCGCCCTGGTGGCCTCAGGAGAGGCCAGTCCCCATGCGAGTTGCTAGGGGGCCTCTCGGGATGCCTCTCCCGTCGATACCGGGGCCAAAAACCTTGTGTGGAGTCAGGGCCGGAACCGAGGATTCCTCTCAGGGGCTGACATGGATCTTTGGGTACTTCTGGAGTCCCCCCAGGGGAGTCAGGCCTCGTCTCGAGTGGGGGCATGCACGTGTGATTTCCTTCCAGGCTGTAGCAGCAATGTCACGCTTCCCGTCGCGTGGATCAAAGGATCTGTGGTTTTCCCTCGAGGCTTTCCCACAGGGCTGTCCCACGTGCCACCGTGGTGTGAGTCGATCCTCGGCGTGAAAGATGAGCCAGTGCAGGGCAAAGAGGTTCCTCTGGAATGGACTGAGACATCTGGGGGACTCTTGGAATGGTGGTACGACCATGGAGTTCCTCTCGCCTTTCCTGTTGAGAGTGCCTCCTCTTGAGATGCGACGGGAACGCCGGGAATTCTTTCCCGTTGAAAGCAGGGAAAGGATCCCTCATCTCGAGCTACGAGGGGGAAACGGGGCTCCTCTGGATGTGGGCGGGACCATCGTGCTTCCTCTCGAGTCGAGACGGGTATGGCGGTGAACTTCTTGAGTTGCAGCAAGGGTGTGAAAGACCCTTTCGAAGTTCCAGAGGTTAGGTGTCATTAGTCTCCAGACGCCTCATCGGAAATAGGCCTCATCTCGCCTGGAAGGGAGAACTTCCTGGATTTTCTCGAGTTGCGGCAGGTGTTCTCGAGTTACGACGGGGACCTCAGGGACCCGCCCTGGTGGCCTCAGGAGAGGCCAGTCCCCATGCGAGTTGCTAGGGGGCCTCTCGGGATTCCTCTCCCGTCGATACCGGGGCCAAAAAGCTTGTGTGGAGTCAGGGCCGGAACCGAGGATTCCTCTCAGGGGCTGACATGGATCTTTGGGTACTTCTGGAGTCTCCCCAGGGGAGTCAGGCCTCGTCTCGAGTGGGGGCATGCACGTGCGCTTTCCTTCCAGGCTGTAGCAGCAATGTCACGCTTCCCGTCGCGTGGATCATAGGATCTGTGGTTTTCCCTCGAGGCTTTCCCTCGAGGCTTTCCCACAGGGCTGTCCCACGTGCCACCGTGTTGTGAGTCGATCCTCGGCTTGAAAGATGAGCCAGTGCAGGGCAAAGAGGTTCCTCTGGAATGGACTGAGACATCTGGGGGACTCTTGGAATGGTGGTACGACCATGGAGTTCCTCTCGCCTTTCCTGTTGAGAGTGCCTCCTCTTGAGATGCGACGGGAACGCCGGGAATACTTTCCCGTTGAAAGCAGGGAAAGGATCCCTCATCTCGAGCTACGAGGGGGAAACGGGGCTCCTCTGGATGTGGGCGGGACCATCGTGCTTCCTCTCGAGTGGAGACGGGTATGGCGGTGAACTTCTTGAGTTGCAGCAAGGGTGTGAAAGACCCTTTCGAAGTTCCAGAGGTTAGGTGTCATTAGTCTCCAGAGGCCTCATCGGAAATAGGCCTCATCTCACCTGGAAGGGAGAACTTCCTGGATTTTCTCGAGTTGCGGCAGGTGTTCTCGAGTTACGACGGGGACCTCAGGGACCCGCCCTGGTGGCCTCAGGAGAGGCCAGTCCCCATGCGAGTTGCTAGGGGGCCTCTCGGGATTCCTCTCCCGTCGATACCGGGGCCAAAAACCTTGTGTGGAGTCAGGGCCGGAATCGAGGATTCCTCTCAGGGGCTGACATGGATCTTTGGGTACTTCTGGAGTCTCCCCAGGGGAATCAGGCCTCGTCTCGAGTGGGGGCATGCACGTGCGCTTTCCTTCCAGCCTCTAGCAGCAATGTCACGCTTCCCTTCGCGTGGATCAAAGGATCTGTGGTTTTCCCTCGAGGCTTTCCCTCGAGGCTTTCCCACAGGGCTGTCCCACGTGCCACCGTGGTGTGAGTCGATCCTGGCGTGAAAGATGAGCCAGTGCAGGGCAAAGAGGTTCCTCTGGAATGGACTGAGACATCTGGGGGACTCTTGGAATGGTGGTACGACCATGGAGTTCCTCTCGACTTTCCTGTTGAGAGTGCCTCCTCTTGAGATGCGACCGGAACGCCGGGAATTATTTCCCGTTGAAAGCAGGGAAAGGATCCCTCATCTCGAGCTACGAGGGGGAAACGGGGCTCCTCTGGATGTGGGCGGACCATCGTGCTTCCTCTCGAGTCGAGACGGGTATGGCGGTGAACTTCTTGAGTTGCAGCAAGGGTGTGAAAGACCCTTTCGAAGTTCCAGAGGTTAGGTGTCATTAGTCTCCAGACGCCTCATCGGAAATAGGCCTCATCTCGCCTGGAAGGGAGAACTTCCTGGATTTTCTCGAGATGCGGCAGGTGTTCTCGAGTTACGACGGGGACCTCAGGGACCCGCCCTGGTGGCCTCAGGAGAGGCCAGTCCCCATGCGAGTTGCTAGGGGGCCTCTCGGGATTCCTCTCCCGTCGATACCGGGGCCAAAAACCTTGTGTGGAGTCAGGGCCGGAACCGAGGATTCCTCTCAGGGGCTGACATGGATCTTTGGGTACTTCTGGAGTCTCCCCAGGGGAGTCAGGCCTCGTCTCGAGTGGGGGCATGCACGTGTGATTTCCTTCCAGGCTGTAGCAGCAATGTCACGCTTCCCGTCGCGTGGATCAAAGGATCTGTGGTTTTCCCTCGAGGCTTTCCCACAGGGCTGTCCCACGTGCCACCGTGGTGTGAGTCGATCCTCGGCGTGAAAGATGAGCCAGTGCAGGGCAAAGAGGTTCCTCTGGAATGGACTGAGACATCTGGGGGACTCTTGGAATGGTGGTACGACCATGGAGTTCCTCTCGCCTTTCCTGTTGAGAGTGCCTCCTCTTGAGATGCGACGGGAACGCCGGGAATTCTTTCCCGTTGAAAGCAGGGAAAGGATCCCTCATCTCGAGCTACGAGGGGGAAACGGGGCTCCTCTGGATGTGGGCGGGACCATCGTGCTTCCTCTCGAGTCGAGACGGGTATGGCGGTGAACTTCTTGAGTTGCAGCAAGGGTGTGAAAGACCCTTTCGAAGTTCCAGAGGTTAGGTGTCATTAGTCTCCAGACGCCTCATCGGAAATAGGCCTCATCTCGCCTGGAAGGGAGAACTTCCTGGATTTTCTCGAGTTGCGGCAGGTGTTCTCGAGTTACGACGGGGACCTCAGGGACCCGCCCTGGTGGCCTCAGGAGAGGCCAGTCCCCATGCGAGTTGCTAGGGGGCCTCTCGGGATTCCTCTCCCGTCGATACCGGGGCCAAAAAGCTTGTGTGGAGTCAGGGCCGGAACCGAGGATTCCTCTCAGGGGCTGACATGGATCTTTGGGTACTTCTGGAGTCTCCCCAGGGGAGTCAGGCCTCGTCTCGAGTGGGGGCATGCACGTGCGCTTTCCTTCCAGGCTGTAGCAGCAATGTCACGCTTCCCGTCGCGTGGATCAAAGGATCTGTGGTTTTCCCTCGAGGCTTTCCCTCGAGGCTTTCCCACAGGGCTGTCCCACGTGCCACCGTGTTGTGAGTCGATCCTCGGCTTGAAAGATGAGCCAGTGCAGGGCAAAGAGGTTCCTCTGGAATGGACTGAGACATCTGGGGGACTCTTGGAATGGTGGTACTACCATGGAGTTCCTCTCGCCTTTCCTGTTGAGAGTGCCTCCTCTTGAGATGCGACGGGAACGCCGGGAATACTTTCCCGTTGAAAGCAGGGAAAGGATCCCTCATCTCGAGCTACGAGGGGAAACGGGGCTCCTCTGGATGTGGGCGGGACCATCGTGCTTCCTCTCGAGTGGAGACGGGTATGGCGGTGAACTTCTTGAGTTGCAGCAAGGGTGTGAAAGACCCTTTCGAAGTTCCAGAGGTTAGGTGTCATTAGTCTCCAGAGGCCTCATCGGAAATAGGCCTCATCTCGCCTGGAAGGGAGAACTTCCTGGATTTTCTCGAGTTGCGGCAGGTGTTCTCGAGTTACGACGGGGACCTCAGGGACCCGCCCTGGTGGCCTCAGGAGAGGCCAGTCCCCATGCGAGTTGCTAGGGGGCCTCTCGGGATTCCTCTCCCGTCGATACCGGGGCCAAAAACCTTGTGTGGAGTCAGGGCCGGAACCGAGGATTCCTCTCAGGGGCTGACATGGATCTTTGGGTACTTCTGTAGTCCCCCCAGGGGAGTCAGGCCTCGTCTCGAGTGGGGGCATGCACGTGTGATTTCCTTCCAGGCTGTAGCAGCAATGTCACGCTTCCCGTCGCGTGGATCAAAGGATCTGTGGTTTTCCCTCGAGGCTTTCCCACAGGGCTGTCCCACGTGCCACCGTGGTGTGAGTCGATCCTCGGCGTGAAAGATGAGCCAGTGCAGGGCAAAGAGGTTCCTCTGGAATGGACTGAGACATCTGGGGGACTCTTGGAATGGTGGTACGACCATGGAGTTCCTCTCGCCTTTCCTGTTGAGAGTGCCTCCTCTTGAGATGCGACGGGAACGCCGGGAATTCTTTCCCGTTGAAAGCAGGGAAAGGATCCCTCATCTCGAGCTACGAGGGGGAAACGGGGCTCCTCTGGATGTGGGCGGGACCATCGTGCTTCCTCTCGAGTCGAGACGGGTATGGCGGTGAACTTCTTGAGTTGCAGCAAGGGTGTGAAAGACCCTTTCGAAGTTCCAGAGGTTAGGTGTCATTAGTCTCCAGACGCCTCATCGGAAATAGGCCTCATCTCGCCTGGAAGGGAGAACTTCCTGGATTTTCTCGAGTTGCGGCAGGTGTTCTCGAGTTACGACGGGGACTTCAGGGACCCGCCCTGGTGGCCTCAGGAGAGGCCAGTCCCCATGCGAGTTGCTAGGGGGCCTCTCGGGATTCCTCTCCCGTCGATACCGGGGCCAAAAAGCTTGTGTGGAGTCAGGGCCGGAACCGAGGATTCCTCTCAGGGGCTGACATGGATCTTTGGGTACTTCTGGAGTCTCCCCAGGGGAGTCAGGCCTCGTCTCGAGTGGGGGCATGCACGTGCGCTTTCCTTCCAGGCTGTAGCAGCAATGTCACGCTTCCCGTCGCGTGGATCAAAGGATCTGTGGTTTTCCCTCGAGGCTTTCCCTCGAGGCTTTCCCACAGGGCTGTCCCACGTGCCACCGTGTTGTGAGTCGATCCTCGGCTTGAAAGATGAGCCAGTGCAGGGCAAAGAGGTTCCTCTGGAATGGACTGAGACATCTGGGGGACTCTTGGAATGGTGGTACTACCATGGAGTTCCTCTCGCCTTTCCTGTTGAGAGTGCCTCCTCTTGAGATGCGACGGGAACGCCGGGAATACTTTCCCGTTGAAAGCAGGGAAAGGATCCCTCATCTCGAGCTACGAGGGGGAAACGGGGCTCCTCTGGATGTGGGCGGGACCATCGTGCTTCCTCTCGAGTGGAGACGGGTATGGCGGTGAACTTCTTGAGTTGCAGCAAGGGTGTGAAAGACCCTTTCGAAGTTCCAGAGGTTAGGTGTCATTAGTCTCCAGAGGCCTCATCGGAAATAGGCCTCATCTCGCCTGGAAGGGAGAACTTCCTGGATTTTCTCGAGTTGCGGCAGGTGTTCTCGAGTTACGACGGGGACCTCAGGGACCCGCCCTGGTGGCCTCAGGAGAGGCCAGTCCCCATGCGAGTTGCTAGGGGGCCTCTCGGGATGCCTCTCCCGTCGATACCGGGGCCAAAAACCTTGTGTGGAGTCAGGGCCGGAACCGAGGATTCCTCTCAGGGGCTGACATGGATCTTTGGGTACTTCTGGAGTCCCCCCAGGGGAGTCAGGCCTCGTCTCGAGTGGGGGCATGCACGTGTGATTTCCTTCCAGGCTGTAGCAGCAATGTCACGCTTCCCGTCGCGTGGATCAAAGGATCTGTGGTTTTCCCTCGAGGCTTTCCCACAGGGCTGTCCCACGTGCCACCGTGGTGTGAGTCGATCCTCGGCGTGAAAGATGAGCCAGTGCAGGGCAAAGAGGTTCCTCTGGAATGGACTGAGACATCTGGGGGACTCTTGGAATGGTGGTACGACCATGGAGTTCCTCTCGCCTTTCCTGTTGAGAGTGCCTCCTCTTGAGATGCGACGGGAACGCCGGGAATTCTTTCCCGTTGAAAGCAGGGAAAGGATCCCTCATCTCGAGCTACGAGGGGGAAACGGGGCTCCTCTGGATGTGGGCGGGACCATCGTGCTTCCTCTCGAGTCGAGACGGGTATGGCGGTGAACTTCTTGAGTTGCAGCAAGGGTGTGAAAGACCCTTTCGAAGTTCCAGAGGTTAGGTGTCATTAGTCTCCAGACGCCTCATCGGAAATAGGCCTCATCTCGCCTGGAAGGGAGAACTTCCTGGATTTTCTCGAGTTGCGGCAGGTGTTCTCGAGTTACGACGGGGACCTCAGGGACCCGCCCTGGTGGCCTCAGGAGAGGCCAGTCCCCATGCGAGTTGCTAGGGGGCCTCTCGGGATTCCTCTCCCGTCGATACCGGGGCCAAAAAGCTTGTGTGGAGTCAGGGCCGGAACCGAGGATTCCTCTCAGGGGCTGACATGGATCTTTGGGTACTTCTGGAGTCTCCCCAGGGGAGTCAGGCCTCGTCTCGAGTGGGGGCATGCACGTGCGCTTTCCTTCCAGGCTGTAGCAGCAATGTCACGCTTCCCGTCGCGTGGATCAAAGGATCTGTGGTTTTCCCTCGAGGCTTTCCCTCGAGGCTTTCCCACAGGGCTGTCCCACGTGCCACCGTGTTGTGAGTCGATCCTCGGCTTGAAAGATGAGCCAGTGCAGGGCAAAGAGGTTCCTCTGGAATGGACTGAGACATCTGGGGGACTCTTGGAATGGTGGTACTACCATGGAGTTCCTCTCGCCTTTCCTGTTGAGAGTGCCTCCTCTTGAGATGCGACGGGAACGCCGGGAATACTTTCCCGTTGAAAGCAGGGAAAGGATCCCTCATCTCGAGCTACGAGGGGGAAACGGGGCTCCTCTGGATGTGGGCGGGACCATCGTGCTTCCTCTCGAGTGGAGACGGGTATGGCGGTGAACTTCTTGAGTTGCAGCAAGGGTGTGAAAGACCCTTTCGAAGTTCCAGAGGTTAGGTGTCATTAGTCTCCAGAGGCCTCATCGGAAATAGGCCTCATCTCGCCTGGAAGGGAGAACTTCCTGGATTTTCTCGAGTTGCGGCAGGTGTTCTCGAGTTACGACGGGGACCTCAGGGACCCGCCCTGGTGGCCTCAGGAGAGGCCAGTCCCCATGCGAGTTGCTAGGGGGCCTCTCGGGATGCCTCTCCCGTCGATACCGGGGCCAAAAACCTTGTGTGGAGTCAGGGCCGGAACCGAGGATTCCTCTCAGGGGCTGACATGGATCTTTGGGTACTTCTGGAGTCTCCCCAGGGGAGTCAGGCCTCGTCTCGAGTGGGGGCATGCACGTGTGCTTTCCTTCCAGGCTGTAGCAGTAATGTCACGCTTCCCGTGGCCTGGATCAAAGGATCTGTGGTTTTCCCTCGAGGCTTTCCCTCGAGGCTTTCCCACATGGCTGTCCCACGTGCCACCGTGGTGTGAGTCGATCCTCGGCGTGAAAGATGAGCCAGTGCAGGGCAAAGAGGTTCCTCTGGAATGGACTGAGACTTCTGGGGGACTCTTGGAATGGTGGTACGACCATGGAGTTCCTCTCGCCTTTCCTGTTGAGAGTGCCTCCTCTTGAGATGTGACGGGAAGGCCGGGAATTCTTTGAGTTGAAAGCAGGGAAAGAATCCCTCATCTCGAGCTTCGAGGGGGAAACGGGTCTCCTCTCGATGTGGGCGGGACCATCGTGCTTCCTCTCGAGTGGAGACGGGTATGGCGGTGAACTTCTTGAGTTGCAGCAAGGGTGTGAAAGACCCTTTCGAAGTTCCAGAGGTTAGGTGTCATTCGTCTCCAGACGCATCATCGGAAATAGGCCTCATCTCGCCTAGAAGGGAGAACTTCCTGGATATTCTCGAGTTGTGGCAGGTGTTCTCGAGTTATGACGGGGACCTCAGGGACCCGCCCTGGTGTCCTCAGTAAAGGCCAGTCCCCATGCGAGTTGCTAGGGTGCCTCTCGGGATTCCTCTCCCGTCGATACCGGGGCCAAAAACCTTGTCTGGAGTCAGGGCCGGAACCGAGGATTCCTCTCAGGGGCTGACATGGATCTTTGGGTATTTCTGGAGTCTCCCCAGGGGAGTCAGGCCTCGTCTCGAGTGGGGGCATGCACGTGTGCTTTCCTTCCAGGCTGTAGCAGCAATGTCACGCTTCCCGTGGCGTGGATCAAAGGATCTGTGGTTTTCCCTCGAGGCTTTCCCACAGGGCTGTCCCACGTGCCACTGTGGTGTGAGTCGACTTCTCCGTGAAAGATGAGCCAGTGCAGGGCAAAGAGGTTCCTCTGGAATGGAATGAGACATCTGGGGGACTCTTGGAATGGTGGTACGGCCATGGAGTTCCTCTCGCCTTTCCTGTTGAGAGTGCCTCCTCTTGAGATGCGACGGGAACGCAGGAATTCTTTCCCGTTGAAAGCAGGGAAAGGATCCCTCATCTCGATCTCCGAGGGGGAAACGGGGCTCCTCTGGATGGGGGCGGGACCATCGTTCTTCCTCTCGAATGGAGACGGGTATGGCGGTGAACTTCTTGAGTTGCAGCAAGGGTGTGAAAGACGCTTTCGAAGTTCCAGAGGTTAGGTGTCATTAGTCTCCAGACGCCTCATCGGAAATAGGCCTCATCTCGCTGGAAGGGAGAACTTCCTGGATTTTCTCGAGTTGCGGCAGGTGTTCTCGAGTTACGACGGGGACCTCAGGGACCCGCCCTGGTGGCCTCAGGAGAGGCCAGTCCCCATGCGAGTTGCTAGGGGGCCTCTCGAGATTCCTCTCCCGTCGATACCGGGGCCAAAAACCTTGTGTGGAGTCAGGGCCAGAACCGAGGATTCCTCTCAGGGGCTGACATGGATCTTTGGGTACTTCTGGAGTCTCCCCAGGGGAGTCAGGCCTCGTCTCGAGTGGGGGCATGCACGTGCGCTTTCCTTCCAGGCTGTAGCAGCAATGTCACGCTTCCCGTCGCGTGGATCAAAGGATCTGTGGTTTTCCCTCGAGTCTTTCCCTCGAGGCTTTCCCACAGGGCTGTCCCACGTGCCACCGTGGTGTGAGTCGATCCTCGGCGTGAAAGATGAACCAGTGCAGGGCAAAGAGTTTCCTCTGGAATGGACTGAGACATCTGGGGGACTCTTTGTATGGTGGTACGACCATGGAGTTCCGCTCGCCTTTCCTGTTGAGAGTGCCTCCTCTTGAGATGCGTCAGGAACGCCGGGAATTCTTTGCTTTGAAAGCAGTGAAAGGATCCCTCATCTCGAGCTACGAGGGGGAAACGGGGCTCCTCTGGATGTGGGCGGGACCATCGTGCTTCCTCTCGAGTGGAGACGGGTATGGCGGTGAACTTCTTGAGTTGCAGCAAGGGTGTGAAAGACCCTTTCGAAGTTCCAGAGGTTAGGTGTCATTAGTCTCCAGAGGCCTCATCGGAAATAGGCCTCATCTCGCCTGGAAGGGAGAAATTCCTGGATTTTCTCGAGTTGCGGCAGGTGTTCTCGAGTTACGACGGGAACCACAGGGACCCGCCCTGATGGCCTCAGGAGAGGCCAGTCCCCATGCGAGTTGCTAGGGGGCCTCTCGGGATTCCTCTCCCGTCGATACCGGGGCCAAAAACCTTGTGTGGAGTCAGGGCCGGAACCGAGGATTCCTCTCAGGGGCTGACATGGATGTTTGGGTACTTCTGGAGTCTCCCCAGGGGAGTCAGGCCTCGGCTCGAGTGGGGGCATGCACGTGCGCTTTCCTTCCAGGCTGTAGCAGCAATGTCACGCTTCCCGTGGTGTGGATCAAAGGATCTGTGGTTTTCCCTCGAGGCTTTCCCTCGAGGCTTTCCCACAGGGCTGTCCCACGTGCCACCGTGGTGTGAGTCGATCCTCGGCGTGAAAGATGAGCCAGTGCAGGGCAAAGAGGTTCCTCTGGAATAGACTGAGACATCTCGGGGACTCTTGGAATGGTGGTACGACCATGGAGTTCCTCTCGCCTTTCCTGTTGAGAGTGCCTCCTCTTGAGATGTGACGGGAACGCCGGGAATTCTTTGCGTTGAAAGCAGGGAAAGGATCCCTCATCTCGAGCTACGAGGGGGAAACGGGGCTCCTCTCGATGTGGGCGTGACCATCGTGCTTCCTCTCGAGTGGAGACGGGTATGGCGGTGAACTTCTTGAGTTGCAGCAAGGGTGTGAAAGACCCTTTCGAAGTTCCAGAGGTTAGGTGTCATTTGTCTCCAGACGCCTCATCGGAAATAGGCTTCATCTCGCCTGGAAGGGAGAACTTCCTGGATTTTCTCGAGTTGCGGCAGGTGTTCTCGAGGTACGACGGGGACCTCAGGGACCCGCCCTGGTCGCCTCAGGGGAGGCCAGTACCCATGCGAGTTGCTAGGGGGCCTCTCGGGATTAATCTCCCGTCGATACCGGGGCCAAAAACCTTGTGTGGAGTCAGGGCCGGAACCGAGGATTCCTCTCAGGGGCTGACATGGATGTTTGGGTACTTCTGGAGTCTCCCCAGGGGAGTCAGGCCTCGTCTCGAGTGGGGGCATGCACGTGCGATTTCCTTCCAGGCTGTAGCAGCAATGTCACGCATCCCGTCGAGTGGAGTAATGGATCTGTGGTTTTCCATCGAGGCTTTCCCACAGGGCTGTCCCACGTGCCACCGTGGTGTGAGTCGATCCTCGGCGTGAAAGATGAGCCAGTGCAGGGCAAAGAGTTTCCTCTGGAATGGACTGAGAAATCTCGGGGACTCTTGGAATGGTGGTACGACCATGGAGTTCCTCTCGCCTTTCCTGTTGAGAGTGCCTCCTCTTGAGATGTGACGGGAACGCCGGGAATTCTTTGCGTTGAAAGCAGGGAAAGGATCCCTCATCTCGAGCTACGAGGGGGAAACGGGGCTCCTCTCGATGTGGGCGTGACCATCGTGCTTCCTCTCGAGTGGAGACGGGTATGGCGGTGAACTTCTTGAGTTGCAGCAAGCGTGTGAAAGACCCTTTCGAAGTTCCAGAGGTTAGGTGTCATTTGTCTCCAGACGCCTCATCGGAAATAGGCTTCATCTCGCCTGGAAGGGAGAACTTCCTGGATTTTCTCGAGTTGCGGCAGGTGTTCTCGAGGTACGACGGGGACCTCAGGGACCCGCCCTGGTCGCCTCAGGGGAGGCCAGTACCCATGCGAGTTGCTAGGGGGCCTCTCGGGATTAATCTCCCGTCGATACCGGGGCCAAAAACCTTGTGTGGAGTCAGGGCCGGAACCGAGGATTCCTCTCAGGGGCTGACATGGATGTTTGGGTACTTCTGGAGTCTCCCCAGGGGAGTCAGGCCTCGTCTCGAGTGGGGGCATGCACGTGCGATTTCCTTCCAGGCTGTAGCAGCAATGTCACGCATCCCGTCGAGTGGAGTAATGGATCTGTGGTTTTCCATCGAGGCTTTCCCACAGGGCTGTCCCACGTGCCACCGTGGTGTGAGTCGATCCTCGGCGTGAAAGATGAGCCAGTGCAGGGCAAAGAGGTTCCTCTGGAATGGACTGAGACATCTGGGGGACTCTTGGAATGGTGGTACGACCATGGAGTTCCGCTCGCCTTTCCTGTTGAGAGTGCCTCCTCTTGAGATGCGACGGGAACGCCGGGAATTCTTTCCCGTTGAAAGCAGGGAAAGGATCCCTCATCTCGAGCTCCGAGGGGGAAACGGGGCTCCTCTGGATGTGGGCGGGACCATCGTGCTTCCTCTCGAGTGGAGACGGGTATGGCGGTGAACTTCTTGAGTTGCAGCAAGGGTGTGAAAGACCCTTTCGAAGTTCCAGAGGTTAGGTGTCATTAGTCTCCAGACGCCTCATCGGAAATAGGCCTCATCTCGCCTGGAAGGGAGAACTTCCTGGATTTTCTCGAGTTGCGGCAGGTGTTCTCGAGTTACGACGGGGACCTCAGGGACCCGCCCTGGTGGCCTCAGGAGAGGCCAGTCCCCATGCGAGTTGCTGGGAGGCCTCTCGGGATTCCTCTCCCGTCGATACCGGGGCCAAAAACCTTGTGTGGAGTCAGGGCCGGAACCGAGAATTGCTCTCAAGGGCTGACATGGATCTTTGGGTACTTCTGGAGTCTCCCCAGGGGAGTCAGGCCTCGTCTCGAGTGGGGGCATGCACGTGCAATTTCCTTCCAGGCTGTAGCAGCAATGTCACGCTTCCCGTCGCGTGGATCAAAGGATCTGTGGTTTTCCCTCGAGGCTTTCCCTCGAGGCTTTCCCACAGGGCTGCCCCACGTGCCACCGTGGTGTGAGTCGATCCTCGGCGTGAAAGATGAGCCAGTGCAGGGCAAAGAGTTTCCTCTGGAATGGACTGAGACATCTGGGGGACTCTTGGAATGGTCGTACGACCATGGAGTTTCTCTCGCCTTTCCTGTTGAGAGTGCCTCCTCTTGAGATGCGACGGGAACGCCGGGAATTCTTTCCCGTTGAAAGCAGGGAAAGGATCCCTCATCTCGAGCTACGAGGGGGAAACGGGGCTCCACTGGATGTGGGCGGGACCATCGTGCATCCTCTCGAGTGGAGACGGGTATGGCGGTGAACTTCTTGAGTTTCAGCAAGGGTGTGAAAGACCCTTTCGAAGTTCCAGAGGTTAGGTGTCATTAGTCTCCAGACGCCTCATCGGAAATAGGCCTCATCTCGCCTGGAAGGGAGAACTTCCTGGATTTTCTGGAGTTGCGGCAGGTGTTCTCGAGTTACGACGGGGACCTCAGGGACCCGCCCTGGTGGCCTCAGGAGAGGCCAGTCCCCATGCGAGTTGCTAGGGGGCCTCTCGGAATTACTCTCCCGTCGATACCGGGGCCAAAAACCTTGTGTAGAGTCAGGGCCGGAACCGAGGATTCCTCTCAGGGGCTGACATGGATCTTTGGGTACTTCTGGAGTCTCCCCAGGGGAGTCAGGCCTCGTCTCGAGTGGGGGCATGCACGTGCGCTTTCCTTCCAGGCTGTAGCAGCAATGTCACGCTTCCCGTCGCGTGGATCAAAGGATCTGTGATTTTCCATCGAGGCTTTCCCACAGGGCTGTCCCACGTGCCACCGTGGTGTGAGTCGATCCTCGGCGTGAAAGATGAGCCAGTGCAGGGCAAAGAGGTTCCTTTGGAATCGACTGAGACATCTGGGGGACTCTTGGAATGGTGGTACGACCATGGAGTTCCTCTCGCCTTTCCTGTTGAGAGTGCCACCTCTTGAGATGCGTCAGGAACGCCGGGAATTCTTTGCTTTGAAAGCAGTGAAAGGATCCCTCATCTCGAGCTACGAGGGGGAAACGGGGCTCCTCTGGATGTGGGCGGGACCATCGTGCTTCCTCTCGAGTGGAGACGGGTATGGCGGTGAACTTCTTGAGTTGCAGCAAGGGTGTGAAAGACCCTTTCGAAGTTCCAGAGGTTAGGTGTCATTAGTCTCCAGACGCCTCATCGGAAATAGGCCTCATCTCGCCTGGAAGGGAGAACTTCCTGGATTTTCTCGAGTTGCGGCAGGTGTTCTCGAGTTACGACGGGGACCTCAGGGACCCGCCCTGGTGGCCTCAGGAGAGGCCAGTCCCCATGCGAGTTGCTAGGGGGCCTCTCGGGATTCCTCTCCCGTCGATACCGGGGCCAAAAACCTTGTGTAGAGTCAGGGCCGGAACCGAGGATTCCTCTCAGGGGCTGACATGGATCTTTGGGTACTTCTGGAGTCTCCCCAGGGTGTCAGGCCTCGTCTCGAGTGGGGGCATGCACGTGCGCTTTCCTTCCAGGCTGTAGCAGCAATGTCAGGCTTCCCGTCGCGTGGATCAAAGGATCTGTGATTTTCCATCGAGGCTTTCCCACAGGGCTGTCCCACGTGCCACCGTGGTGTGAGTCGATCCTCGGCGTGAAAGATGAGCCAGTGCAGGGCAAAGAGGTTCCTCTGGAATGGACTGAGACATCTGGGGGACTCTTGGAATGGTGGTACGACCATGGAGTTCCGCTCGCCTTTCCTGTTGAGAGTGCCACCTCTTGAGATGCGACGGGAACGCCGGGAATTCTTTCCCGTTGAAAGCAGGGAAAGGATCCCTCATCTCGAGCTACGAGGGGGAAACGGGGCTCCTCTGGATGTGGGCGGGACCATCGTGCTTCCTCTCGAGTGGAGACGGGTATGGCGGTGAACTTCTTGAGTTGCAGCAAGGGTGTGAAAGACCCTTTCGAAGTTCCAGAGGTTAGGTGTCATTAGTCTCCAGACGCCTCATCGGAAATAGGCCTCATCTCGCCTGGAAGGGAGAACTTCCTGGATTTTCTCGAGTTGTGGCAGGTGTTCTCGAGTTACGACGGGGACCTCAGGAACCCGCCCTGGTGGCCTCAGGAGAGGCCAGTCCCCATGCGAGTTGCTGGGAGGCCTCTCGGGATTCCTCTCCCGTCGATACCGGGGCCAAAAACCTTGTGTGGAGTCAGGGCCGGAACCGAGAATTCCTCTCAAGGGTTGACATGGATCTTTGGGTACTTCTGGAGTCTCCCCAGGGGAGTCAGGCCTCGTCTCGAGTGGGGGCATGCACGTGCGCTTTCCTTCCAGGCTGTAGCAGCAATGTCACGCTTCCCGTGGCGTGGATCAAAGGATCTGTGGTTTTCCCTCGAGGCTTTCCCTCGAGGCTTTCCCACAGGGCTGTCCCACGTGCCACCGTGGTGTGAGTCGATCCTCGGCGTGAAAGATGAGCCAGTGCAGGGCAAAGAGGTTCCTCTGGAATGGACTGAGACATCTCGGGGACTCTTGGAATGGTGGTACGACCATGGAGTTCCTCTCGCCTTTCCTGTTGAGAGTGCCTCCTCTTGAGATGTGACGGGAACGCTGGGAATTCTTTGCGTTGAAAGCAGGGAAAGGATCCCTCATCTCGAACTTCGAGGGGGAAACGGGGCTCCTCTCGATGTGGGCGGGACCATCGTGCTTCCTCTCGAGTGGAGACGGGTATGGCGGTGAACTTCTTGAGTTGCAGCAAGGGTGTGAAAGACCCTTTCGAAGTTCCAGAGGTTAGGTGTCATTAGTCTCCAGACGCCTCATCGGAAATAGGCCTCATCTCGCCTGGATGGGAGAACTTCCTGGATTTTCTGGAGTTGCGGCAGGTGTTCTCGAGTTACGACGGGGACCTCAGGGACCCGCCCTGGTGGCCTCAGGAGAGGCCAGTCCCCATGCGAGTTGCTAGGGGGCCTCTCGGAATTACTCTCCCGTCGATACCGGGGCCAAAAACCTTGTGTAGAGTCAGGGCCGGAACCGAGGATTCCTCTCAGGGGCTGACATGGATCTTTGGGTACTTCTGGAGTCTCCCCAGGGGAGTCAGGCCTCGTCTCGAGTGGGGGCATGCACGTGCGCTTTCCTTCCAGGCTGTAGCAGCAATGTCACGCTTCCCGTCGCGTGGATCAAAGGATCTGTGATTTTCCATCGAGGCTTTCCCACAGGGCTGTCCCACTTGCCACCGTGGTGTGAGTCGATCCTCGGCGTGAAAGATGAGCCAGTGCAGGGCAAAGAGGTTCCTCTGGAATGGACTGAGACATCTGGGAGACTCTTGGAATGGTGGTACGACCATGGAGTTCCGCTCGCCTTTCCTGTTGAGAGTGCCTCCTCTTGAGATGCGACGGGAACGCCGGGAATTCTTTCCCGTTGAAAGCAGGGAAAGGATCCCTCATCTCGAGCTCCGAGGGGGAAACGGGGCTCCTCTGGATGTGGGCGGGCCCATCGTGCTTCCTCTCGAGTGGAGACGGGTATGGCGGTGAACTTCTTGAGTTGCAGCAAGGGTGTGAAAGACCCTTTCGAAGTTCCAGAGGTTAGGTGTCATTAGTCTCCAGACGCCTCATCGGAAATAGGCCTCATCTCGCCTGGAAGGGAGAACTTCCTGGATTTTCTCGAGTTGCGGCAGGTGTTCTCGAGTTACGACGGGGACCTCAGGGACCCGCCCTGGTGGCCTCAGGAGAGGCCAGTCCCCATGCGAGTTGCTGGGAGGCCTCTCGGGATTCCTCTCCCGTCGATACCGGGGCCAAAAACCTTGTGTGGAGTCAGGGCCGGAACCGAGAATTGCTCTCAAGGGCTGACATGGATCTTTGGGTACTTCTGGAGTCTCCCCAGGGGAGTCAGGCCTCGTCTCGAGTGGGGGCATGCACGTGCGATTTCCTTCCAGGCTGTAGCAGCAATGTCACGCTTCCCGTCGCGTGGATCAAAGGATCTGTGGTTTTCCCTCGAGGCTTTCCCTCGAGGCTTTCCCACAGGGCTGTCCCACGTGCCACCGTGGTGTGAGTCGATCCTCGGCGTGAAAGATGAGCCAGTGCAGGGCAAAGAGGTTCCTCTGGAATGGACTGAGACATCTCGGGGACTCTTGGAATGGTGGTACGACCATGGAGTTCCTCTCGCCTTTCCTGTTGAGAGTGCCTCCTCTTGAGATGTGACGGGAACGCCGGGAATTCTTTGCGTTGAAAGCAGGGAAAGGATCCCTCATCTCGAGCTACGAGGGGGAAACGGGGCTCCTCTCGATGTGGGCGTGACCATCGTGCTTCCTCTCGAGTGGAGACGGGTATGGCGGTGAACTTCTTGAGTTGCAGCAAGGGTGTGAAAGACCCTTTCGAAGTTCCAGAGGTTAGGTGTCATTTGTCTCCAGACGCCTCATCGGAAATAGGCTTCATCTCGCCTGGAAGGGAGAACTTCCTGGATTTTCTCGAGTTGCGGCAGGTGTTCTCGAGGTACGACGGGGACCTCAGGGACCCGCCCTGGTCGCCTCAGGGGAGGCCAGTACCCATGCGAGTTGCTAGGGGGCCTCTCGGGATTAATCTCCCGTCGATACCGGGGCCAAAAACCTTGTGTGTAGTCAGGGCCGGAACCGAGGATTCCTCTCAGGGGCTGACATGGATGTTTGGGTACTTCTGGAGTTTCCCCAGGGGAGTCAGGCCTCGTCTCGAGTGGGGGCATGCACGTGCGATTTCCTTCCAGGCTGTAGCAGCAATGTCACGCATCCCGTCAAGTGGAGTAATGGATCTGTGGTTTTCCATCGAGGCTTTCCCACAGGGCTGTCCCACGTGCCACCGTGGTGTGAGTCGATCCTCGGCGTGAAAGATGAGCCAGTGCAGGGCAAAGAGGTTCCTCTGGAATGGACTGAGACATCTGGGGGACTCTTGGAATGGTGGTACGACCATGGAGTTCCGCTCGCCTTTCCTGTTGAGAGTGCCTCCTCTTGAGATGCGACGGGAACGCCGGGAATTCTTTCCCGTTGAAAGCAGGGAAAGGATCCCTCATCTCGAGCTCCGAGGGGGAAACGGGGCTCCTCTGGATGTGGGCGGGACCATCGTGCTTCCTCTCGAGTGGAGACGGGTATGGCGGTGAACTTCTTGAGTTGCAGCAAGGGTGTGAAAGACCCTTTCGAAGTTCCAGAGGTTAGGTGTCATTAGTCTCCAGACGCCTCATCGGAAATAGGCCTCATCTCGCCTGGAAGGGAGAAATTCCTGGATTTTCTCGAGTTGCGGCAGGTGTTCTCGAGTTACGACGGGGACCTCAGGGACCCGCCCTGGTGGCCTCAGGAGAGGCCAGTCCCCATGCGAGTTGCTAGGGGGCCTCTCGGGATTCCTCTCCCGTCGATACCGGGGCCAAAAACCTTGTGTGGAGTCAGGGCCGGAACCGAGAATTCCTCTCAAGGGCTGACATGGATCTTTGGGTACTTCTGGAGTCTCCCCAGGGGAGTCAGGCCTCGTCTCGAGTGGGGGCATGCACGTGCGCTTTCCTTCCAGGCTGTAGCAGCAATGTCACGCTTCCCGTGGCGTGGATCAAAGGATCTGTGGTTTTCCCTCGAGGCTTTCCCTCGAGGCTTTCCCACAGGGCTGTCCCACGTGCCACCGTGGTGTGAGTCGATCCTCGGCGTGAAAGATGAGCCAGTGCAGGGCAAAGAGGTTCCTCTGGAATGGACTGAGACATCTCGGCGACTCTTGGAATGGTGGTACGACCATGGAGTTCCTCTCGACTTTCCTGTTGAGAGTGCCTCCTCTTGAGATGTGACGGGAACGCTGGGAATTCTTTGCGTTGAAAGCAGGGAAAGGATCCCTCATCTCGAGCTTCGAGGGGGAAACGGGGCTCCTCTCGATGTGGGCGGGACCATCGTGCTTCCTCTCGAGTGGAGACGGGTATGGCGGTGAACTTCTTGAGTTGCAGCAAGGGTGTGAAAGACCCTTTCGAAGTTCCAGAGGTTAGGTGTCATTAGTCTCCAGACGCCTCATCGGAAATAGGCCTCATCTCGCCTGGAAGGGAGAACTTCCTGGATTTTCTGGAGTTGCGGCAGGTGTTCTCGAGTTACGACGGGGACCTCAGGGACCCGCCCTGGTGGCCTCAGGAGAGGCCAGTCCCCATGCGAGTTGCTAGGGGGCCTCTCGGAATTACTCTCCCGTCGATACCGGGGCCAAAAACCTTGTGTAGAGTCAGGGCCGGAACCGAGGATTCCTCTCAGGGGCTGACATGGATCTTTGGGTACTTCTGGAGTCTCCCCAGGGGAGTCAGGCCTCGTCTCGAGTGGGGGCATGCACGTGCGCTTTCCTTCCAGGCTGTAGCAGCAATGTCACGCTTCCCGTCGCGTGGATCAAAGGATCTGTGATTTTCCATCGAGGCTTTCCCACAGGGCTGTCCCACGTGCCACCGTGGTGTGAGTCGATCCTCGGCGTGAAAGATGAGCCAGTGCAGGGCAAAGAGGTTCCTCTGGAATGGACTGAGACATCTGGGGGACTCTTGGAATGGTGGTACGACCATGGAGTCCGCTCGCCTTTCCTGTTGAGAGTGCCTCCTCTTGAGATGCGACGGGAACGCCGGGAATTCTTTCCCGTTGAAAGCAGGGAAAGGATCCCTCATCTCGAGCTCCGAGGGGGAAACGGGGCTCCTCTGGATGTGGGCGGGACCATCGTGCTTCCTCTCGAGTGGAGACGGGTATGGCGGTGAACTTCTTGAGTTGCAGCAAGGGTGTGAAAGACCCTTTCGAAGTTCCAGAGGTTAGGTGTCATTAGTCTCCAGAGGCCTCATCGGAAATAGGCCTCATCTCGCCTGGAAGGGAGAACTTCCTGGATTTTCTCGAGTTGCGGCAGGTGTTCTCGAGTTACGACGGGGACCTCAGGGACCCGCCCTGGTGGCCTCAGGAGAGGCCAGTCCCCATGCGAGTTGCTGGGAGGCCTCTCGGGATTCCTCTCCCGTCGATACCGGGGCCAAAAACCTTGTGTGGAGTCAGGGCCGGAACCGAGAATTGCTCTCAAGGGCTGACATGGATCTTTGGGTACTTCTGGAGTCTCCCCAGGGGAGTCAGGCCTCGTCTCGAGTGGGGGCATGCACGTGCGATTTCCTTCCAGGCTGTAGCAGCAATGTCACGCTTCCCGTCGCGTGGATCAAAGGATCTGTGGTTTTCCCTCGAGGCTTTCCCTCGAGGCTTTCCCACAGGGCTGCCCCACGTGCCACCGTGGTGTGAGTCGATCCTCGGCGTGAAAGATGAGCCAGTGCAGGGCAAAGAGTTTCCTCTGGAATGGACTGAGACATCTGGGGGACTCTTGGAATGGTGGTACGACCATGGAGTTTCTCTCGCCTTTCCTGTTGAGAGTGCCTCCTCTTGAGATGCGACGGGAACGCCGGGAATTCTTTCCCGTTGAAAGCAGGGAAAGGATCCCTCATCTCGAGCTACGAGGGGGAAACGGGGCTCCTCTGGATGTGGGCGGGACCATCGTGCATCCTCTCGAGTGGAGACGGGTATGGCGGTGAACTTCTTGAGTTGCAGCAAGGGTGTGAAAGACCCTTTCGAAGTTCCAGAGGTTAGGTGTCATTAGTCTCCAGACGCCTCATCGGAAATAGGCCTCATCTCGCCTGGAAGGGAGAACTTCCTGGATTTTCTGTAGTTGCGGCAGGCGTTCTCGAGTTACGACGGGGACCTCAGGGACCCGCCCTGGTGGCCTCAGGAGAGGCCAGTCCCCATGCGAGTGGCTAGGGGGCCTCTCGGAATTACTCTCCCATCGATACCGGGGCCAAAAACCTTGTGTAGAGTCAGGGCCGGAACCGAGGATTCCTCTCAGGGGCTGACATGGATCTTTGGGTACTTCTGGAGTCTCCCCAGGGGAGTCAGGCCTCGTCTGGAGTGGGGGCATGCACGTGCGCTTTCCTTCCAGGCTGTAGCAGCAATGTCACGCTTCCCTTCGCGTGGATCAAAGGATCTGTGATTTTCCATCGAGGCTTTCCCACAGGGCTGTCCCACGTGCCACCGTGGTGTGAGTCGATCCTCGGCGTGAAAGATGAGCCAGTGCAGGGCAAAGAGGTTCCTTTGGAATGGACTGAGACATCTGGGGGACTCTTGGAATGGTGGTACGACCATGGAGTTCCTCTCGCCTTTCCTGTTGAGAGTGCCACCTCTTGAGATGCGTCAGGAACGCCGGGAATTCTTTGCTTTGAAAGCAGTGAAAGGATCCCTCATCTCGAGCTACGAGGGGGAAACGGGGCTCCTCTGGATGTGGGCGGGACCATCGTGCTTCCTCTCGAGTGGAGACGGGTATGGCGGTGAACTTCTTGAGTTGCAGCAAGGGTGTGAAAGACCCTTTCGAAGTTCCAGAGGTTAGGTGTCATTAGTCTCCAGACGCCTCATCGGAAATAGGCCTCATCTCGCCTGGAAGGGAGAAATTCCTGGATTTTCTCGAGTTGCGGCAGGTGTTCTCGAGTTACGACGGGGACCTCAGGGACCCGCCCTGGTGGCCTCAGGAGAGGCCAGTCCCCATGCGAGTTGCTAGGGGGCCTCTCGGGATTCCTCTCCCGTCGATACCGGGGCCAAAAACCTTGTGTAGAGTCAGGGCCGGAACCGAGGATTCCTCTCAGGGGCTGACATGGATCTTTGGGTACTTCTGGAGTCTCCCCAGGGGAGTCAGGCCTCGTCTCGAGTGGGGGCATGCACGTGCGCTTTCCTTCCAGGCTGTAGCAGCAATGTCACGCTTCCCGTCGCGTGGATCAAAGGATCTGTGATTTTCCATCGAGGCGTTCCCACAGGGCTGTCCCACGTGCCACCGTGGTGTGAGTCGATCCTCGGCGTGAAAGATGAGCCAGTGCAGGGCAAAAGGTTCCTCTGGAATGGACTGAGACATCTGGGGGACTCTTGGAATGGTGGTACGACCATGGAGTTCCTCTCGCCTTTCCTGTTTAGAGTGCCACCTCTTGAGATGCGTCAGGAACGCCGGGAATTCTTTGCTTTGAAAGCAGTGAAAGGATCCCTCATCTCGAGCTACGAGGGGGAAACGGGGCTCCTCTGGATGTGGGCGGGACCATCGTGCTTCCTCTCGAGTGGAGACGGGTATGGCGGTGAACTTCTTGAGTTGCAGCAAGGGTGTGAAAGACCCTTTCGAAGTTCCAGAGGTTAGGTGTCATTAGTCTCCAGACGCCTCATCGGAAATAAGCCTCATCTCGCCTGGAAGGGAGAACTTCCTGGATTTTCTCGAGTTGCGGCAGGTGTTCTCGAGTTACGACGGGGACCTCAGGGACCCGCCCTGGTGGCCTCAGGAGAGGCCAGTCCCCATGCGAGTTGCTGGGAGGCCTCTCGGGATTCCTCTCCCGTCGATACTGGGGCCAAAAACCTTGTGTGGAGTCAGGGCCGGAACCGAGAATTCCTCTCAATGGCTGACATGGATCTTTGGGTACTTCAGGAGTCTCCCCAGGGGAGTCAGGCCTCGTCTCGAGTGGGGGCATGCACGTGCGCTTTCCTTCCAGGCTGTAGCAGCAATGTCACGCTTCCCGTCGCGTGGATCAAAGGATCTGTGGTTTTCCCTCGAGGCGTTCCCTCGAGGCTTTCCCACAGGGCTGTCCCACGTGCCACCGTGGTGTGAGTCGATCCTCGGCGTGAAAGATGAGCCAGTGCAGGGCAAAGAGGTTCCTCTGGAATGGACTGAGACATCTGGGGGACTCTTGGAATGGTGGTACGACCATGGAGTTCCGCTCGCCTTTCCTGTTGAGAGTGCCACCTCTTGAGATGCGACGGGAACGCCGGGAATTCTTTCCCGTTGAAAGCAGGGAAAGGATCCCTCATCTCGAGCTACGAGGGGGAAACGGGGCTCCTCTGGATGTGGGCGGGACCATCGTGCTTCCTCTCGAGTGGAGACGGGTATGGCGGTGAACTTCTTGAGTTGCAGCAAGGGTGTGAAAGACCCTTTCGAAGTTCCAGAGGTTAGGTGTCATTAGTCTCCAGACGCCTCATCGGAAATAGGCCTCATCTCGCCTGGAAGGGAGAACTTCCTGGATTTTCTCGAGTTGTGGCAGGTGTTCTCGAGTTACGACGGGGACCTCAGGAACCCGCCCTGGTGGCCTCAGGAGAGGCCAGTCCCCATGCGAGTTGCTGGGAGGCCTCTCGGGATTCCTCTCCCGTCGATACCGGGGCCAAAAACCTTGTGTGGAGTCAGGGCCGGAACCGAGAATTCCTCTCAAGGGCTGACATGGATCTTTGGGTACCTCTGGAGTCTCCCCAGGGGAGTCAGGCCTCGTCTCGAGTGGGGGCATGCACGTGCGCTTTCCTTCCAGGCTGTAGCAGCAATGTCACGCTTCCCGTCGCGTGGATCAAAGGATCTGTGGTTTTCCCTCGAGGCTTTCCCTCGAGGCTTTCCCACAGGGCTGTCCCACGTGCCACCGTGGTGTGAGTCGATCCTCGGCGTGAAAGATGAGCCAGTGCAGGGCAAAGAGGTTCCTCTGGAATGGACTGAGACATCTCGGGGACTCTTGGAATGGTGGTACGACCATGGAGTTCCTCTCGCCTTTCCTGTTGAGAGTGCCTCCTCTTGAGATGTGACGGGAACGCTGGGAATTCTTTGCGTTGAAAGCAGGGAAAGGATCCCTCATCTCGAGCTTCGAGGGGGAAACGGGGCTCCTCTCGATGTGGGCGGGACCATCGTGCTTCCTCTCGAGTGGAGACGGGTATGGCGGTGAACTTCTTGAGTTGCAGCAAGGGTGTGAAAGACCCTTTCGAAGTTCCAGAGGTTAGCTGTCATTCGTCTCCAGACGCCTCATCGGAAATAGGCTTCATCTCGCCTGGAAGGGAGAACTTCCTGGATTTTCTCGAGTTGCGGCAGGTGTTCTCGAGTTACGACGGGGACCTCAGGGACCCGCCCTGGTGGCCTCAGGGGAGGCCAGTACCCATGCGAGTTGCTAGGGGGCCTCTCGGGATTAATCTCCCGTCGATACCGGGGCCAAAAACCTTGTGTGGAGTCAGGGCCGGAACCGAGGATTCCTCTCAGGGGCTGACATGGATCTTTGGGTACTTCTGGAGTCTCCCCAGGGGAGTCAGGCCTCGGCTCGTGTGGGGGCATGCACGTGCGATTTCCTTCAAGGCTGTAGCAGCAATGTCACGCATCACGTCGCGTGGAGTAATGGGTCTGTGGTTTTCCCTCGAGGCTTTCCCACAGGGCTGTCCCACGTGCCACCGTGGTGTGAGTCGATCCTCGGCGTGAAAGATGAGCCAGTGCAGGGCAAAGAGGTTCCTCTGGAATGGACTGAGACATCTGGGGGACTCTTGGAATGGTGGTACGACCATGGAGTTCCGCTCGCCTTTCCTGTGGAGAGTGCCTCCTCTTGAGATGCGACGGGAACGCCGGGAATTCTTTCCCGTTGAAAGCAGGGAAAGGATCCCTCATCTCGAGCTACGAGGGGGAAACGGGGCTCCTCTGGATGTGGGCGGGACCATCGTGCTTCCTCTCGAGTGGAGACGGGTATGGCGGTGAACTTCTTGAGTTGCAGCAAGGGTGTGAAAGACCCTTTCGAAGTTCCAGAGGTTAGGTGTCATTAGTCTCCAGACGCCTCATCGGAAATAGGCCTCATCTCACCTGGAAGGGAGAACTTCCTGGATTTTCTCGAGTTGCGGCAGGTGTTCTCGAGTTACGACGGGGACCTCAGGGACCCGCCCTGGTGGCCTCAGGAGAGGCCAGTCCCCATGCGAGTTGCTGGGAGGCCTCTCGGGATTCCTCTCCCGTCGATACCGGGGCCAAAAACCTTGTGTGGAGTCAGGGCCGGAACCGAGAATTCCTCTCAAGGGCTGACATGGATCTTTGGGTACTTCTGGAGTCTCCCCAGGGGAGTCAGGCCTCGTCTCGAGTGGGGGCATGCACGTGCGCTTTCCTTCCAGGCTGTAGCAGCAATGTGACGCTTCCCGTCGCGTGGATCAAAGGATCTGTGGTTTTCCCTCGAGGCTTTCCCTCGAGGCTTTCCCACAGGGCTGCCCCACGTGCCACCGTGGTGTGAGTCGATCCTCGGCGTGAAAGATGAGCCAGTGCAGGGCAAAGAGGTTCCTCTGGAATGGACTGAGACATCTGGGGGACTTTTGGAATGGTGGTACGACCATGGAGTTTCTCTCGCCTTTCCTGTTGAGAGTGCCTCCTCTTGAGATGCGACGGTAACGCCGGGAATTCTTTCCCGTTGAAAGCAGGGAAAGGATCCCTCATCTCGAGCTACGAGGGGGAAACGGGGCTCCTCTGGATGTGGGCGGGACCATCGTGCATCCTCTCGAGTGGAGACGGGTATGGCGGTGAACTTCTTGAGTTGCAGCAAGGGTGTGAAAGACCCTTTCGAAGTTCCAGAGGTTAGGTGTCATTAGTCTCCAGACGCCTCATCGGAAATAGGCCTCATCTCGCCTGGAAGGGAGAACTTCCTGGATTTTCTCGAGTTGCGGCAGGTGTTCTCGAGTTACGACGGGGACCTCAGGGACCCGCCCTGGTGGCCTCAGGAGAGGCCAGTCCCCATGCGAGTTGCTAGGGGGCCTCTCGGGATTACTCTCCTGTCGATACCGGGGCCAAAAACCTTGTGTAGAGTCAGGGCCGGAACCGAGGATTCCTCTCAGGGGCTGACATGGATCTTTGGGTACTTCTGGAGTCTCCCCAGGGGAGTCAGGCCTCGTCTCGAGTGGGGGCATGCACGTGCGCTTTACTTCCAGGCTGTAGCACCAATGTCACGCTTCCCGTCGCGTGGATCAAAGGATCTGTGATTTTCCATCGAGGCTTTCCCACAGGGCTGTCCCACGTGCCACCGTGGTGTGAGTCGATCCTCGGCGTGAAAGATGAGCCAGTGCAGGGCAAAGAGGTTCCTCTGGAATGGAGTGAGATATCTGGGGGACTCTTGGAATGGTGGGACGACCATGGAGTTCCTCTCGCCTTTCCTGTTGAGAGTGCCTCCTCTTGAGATGCGACGGGAACGCCGGGAATTCTTTCCCGTTGAAAGTAGGGAAAGGATCCCTCATCTCGAGCTATGAGGGGGAAACGCGGCTCCTCTGGATGTGGGCGGGACCATCGTGCTTCCTCTCAAGTGGAGACGGGTATGGCGGTGAACTTCTTGAGTTGCAGCAAGGGTGTGAATGAACCTTTCGAAGTTCCGGGAGGTTCCGTGTCATTAGTCTCCAGTCGCCTCATCGGAAATAGGCCTCATCTCGCCTGGAAGGGAGAACTTCCTGGATTTTCTCGAGTTGCGGGAGGTGTTCTAGAGTTAAGACGGGGACCTCCGGGACCCGCCCTGGTGGCCTCAATAGAGGACAGTCCCCATGCGTGTTGCTAGGTGGCCTCTCGGGATTCCTCTCCCGTCGATACCGGGGCCAAAAAACTTGTGTGGAGTCAGGGCCGGAACCGAGGATTCCTCTCAGGGGCTGACATAGATCTTTGGGTACTTCTGGAGTCTCCCCAGCTGAGTCAGGCCTCGTCTCGAGTGGGGACATGCACGTGCGCTTTCCTTCGAGGCTGTAGCAGGAATGTCACGCTTCCCGTCGCGTGGATCAAAGGATCTGTGGTTTTCCCTCGAGGCTTTCCCTCGAGGCTTTCCCACAGGGCTGTCCCACGTGCCACCGTGGTGTGAGTCGATCCTAGGCGTGAAAGATGAGCCAGTGCAGGGCAAAGAGGTTCCTCTGGAATGGACTGAGACATCTGGGGGACTCTTGGCATGGTGGTACGACCATGGAGTTCCTCAAGCCTTTCCTGTTGAGAGTGCCTCCTCTTGAGATGCGACGAGAACGCCGGGAATTCTTTCCCGTTAAATGCAGGGAAAGGATCCCTCATCTCGAGCTACGAGGGGGAAACGGGGCTCCTCTGGATGTGGGCGGGACCGTCGTGCTTCCTCTCGAGTGGAGATGGGTATGGCGGTGAACTTCTTGAGTTGCAGCAAGGGTGTGAAAGACCCTTTCGAAGTTCCAGAGGTTAGGTGTCATTAGTCTCCAGACGCCTCATCGGAAATAGGCCTCATCTCGCCTGGAAGGGAGAACTTCCTGGATTTTTTTGAGTTGCGGCAGGTGTTCTCGATTACGACGGGGACCTCAGGGACCCGCCCTGATGGCCTCAGGAGAGGCCAGGTCCATGCGAGTTGCTAGGTGGCCTCTCGGGATTCCTCTCCTGTCGATACCGGGGCCAAAAACCTTGTGTGGAGTCAGGGCCGGAACCGAGGATTCCTCTCAGGGGTGACATGGATCTTTGGGTACTTCTGGAGTCTCCCCAGGGGAGTCAGGCCTCGTCTCGAGCGGGGGCATGCACGTGCGCTTTCCTTCCAGGCTGTAGCAGAAATGTGACGCTTCCCGTCGCGTGGATCAAAGGATCTGTGGTTTTCCCTCGAGGCTTTCCCTCGAGGCTTTCCCACAGGGCTGTCCCACGTGCCACCGTGGTGTGAGTCGATCCTCGGCGTGAAAGATAAGCCAGTGCAGGGCAAAGAGGTTCCTCTGGAATGGACTGAGACATCTGGGGGACTCTTGGAATGGTGGTACGACCATGGAGTTCCACTCGCCTTTCCTGTTGAGAGTGCCTCCTCTTGAGATGCGACGTGAATGCCGGGAATTCTTTCCCGTTGAAAGCAGGGAAAGGATCCATCATCTCGAGCTACGAGGGGGAAACGGGGCTCCTCTGGATGTGGGCGGGACCATCGTGCTTCCTCTCGAGTGGAGACGGGTATGGCGGTGAACTTCTTGAGTTGCAGCAAGGGTGTGAAAGACCCTTTCGAAGTTCCAGAGGTTAGGTGTCATTAGTCTCCAGACGCCTCATCGGAAATAGGCCTCATCTCGCCTGGAAGGGAGAACTTCCTGGATTTTCTCGAGTTGCGGCAGGTGTTCTCGAGTTACGACGGGGACCTCAGGGACCCGCCCTGGTGGCCTCAGGAGAGGCCATTCCCCATGCGAGTTGCTAGGGGGCCTCTCGGGATTCCTCTTCTGTCGATACCGGGGCCAAAAACCTTGTTTGTAGTCAGGGCCGGATCCGAGGATTCCTCTCAGGGGCTGACATGGAACTTTGGGTACTTCTGGAGTCTCCCCAGGGGAGTCAGGCCTCGTCTCGAGTGGGGGCATGCACGTGCGCTTTCCTTACAGGCTGTAGCAGCAATGTCACGCTTCCCGTGGCGTGGATCAAAGGATCTGTGGTTTTCCCTCGAGGCTTTCCCACAGGGCTGTCCCACGTGCCACCGTGGTGTGAGTCGATCCTCGGCGTGAAAGATGAGCCAGTGCAGGGCAAAGAGGTTCCACTGGAATGGACTGAGACATCTGGGGGACTCTTGGAATGGTGGTACGACCATGGAGTTCCTCTCGGCTTTTCTGTTGAGAGTGCCTCCTCTTGAGATGCGACGGGAACGCCGGGAATTCTTTCCCGTTGAAAGCAGGGAAATAATCCCTCATCTCGAGCTCCGAGGGGGAAACGGGGCTCCTCTGGATGTGGGCGAGACCATCGTGCTTCCTCTCGAGTGGAGACGGGTATGGCGGTGAACTTCTTGAGTTTCAGCAAGGGTGTGAAAGACCCTTTCGAAGTTCCAGAGGTTAGGTGTCATTAGTCTCCAGACGCCTCATCGGAAATAGGCCTCATCTCGCCTGGAAGGGAGAACTTCCTGGATTTTCTCGAGTTGCGGGAGGTGTTCTCGAGTTAAGACGGGGACCTCAGGGACCCGTCCTGGTGGCCTCAGCAAAGGCCAGTCCCCATGCGAGTTGCTAGGGGGCCTCTTGGGATTCCTCTCCCGTCGATACCGGGGCCAAAAACCTTGTGTGGAGTCAGGGCCGGAACCGAGGATTCCTCTCAGGGGTGACATGGTTCTTTGGGTACTTCTGGAGACTCCCCAGGGGAGTCAGGCCTCGTCTCGAGTGGGGGCATGCACGTGCGCTTTCCTTCCAGGCTGTAGCAGCAATGTCACGCTTCCCGTCGCGTGGATCAAAGGATCTGTGGTTTTCCCTCGAGGCTTTCCCTCGAGGCTTTCCCACAGGACTGTCCCACGTGCCACCGTGGTGTGAGTCGATCCTCGGCGTGAAAGATGAGCCAGTGCAGGGCAAAGAGGTTCCTCTTGAATGGACTGAGACATCTGGGGGACTCTTGGAATGGTGGTACGACCATGGAGTTCCTCTCGCCTTTTCTGTTGAGAGTGCCTCCTCTTGAGATGCGATGGGAACGCTGGGAATTATTTCCCGTTGAAAGCAGGGAAAGGATCCCTCATCTCGAGCTACGAGGGGGAAACGGGGCTCCTCTGGATGTAGGCGGGACCATCGTGCTTCCTCTAGAGTGGAGACGGGTATGGCGGTTAACTTCTTGAGTTGCAGCAAGGGTGTGAAAGACCCTTTCGAAGTTCCAGAGGTTAGGTGTCATTAGTCTCCAGACGCCTCATCGGAAATAGGCCTCATCTCGCCTGGAAGGGAGAACTTCCTGGATTTTCTCGAGTTGCGGGAGGTGTTCTAGAGTTAAGACGGGGACCTCAGGGACCCGCCCTGGTGGCCTCAATAGAGAACAGTCCCCATGCGTCTTGCTAGGTGGCCTCTCGTGATTCTTCTCCCGTCGATACCGGGGCCAAAAAACTTGTGTGGAGTCAGGGCCGGAACCGAGGATTCCTCTCAGGGGCTGACATGGATCTTTGGGTACTTCTGGAGTCTCCCCAGCTGAGTCAGGCCTCGTCTCGAGTGGGGACATGCACGTGCGCTTTCCTTCGAGGCTGTAGCAGCAATGTCACGCTTCCCGTGGTGTGGATCAAAGGATCTGTGGTTTTCCCTCGAGGCTTTCCCTCGAGGCTTTCCCACAGGGCTGTCCCACGTGCCACCGTGGTGTGAGTCGATCCTCGGCGTGAAAGATGAGCCAGTGCAGGGCAAAGAGGTTCGTCTGGAATGGACTGAGACATCTGGGGGACTCTTGGAATGGTGGTACGACCATGGAGTTCCTCTCGCCTTTCCTGTTGAGAGTGCCTCCTCTTGAGATGTGACGGGAACGCCGGGAATTCTTTCCCGTTGAATGCAGGGAAAGGATCCCTCATCTCGAGCTACGAGGGGGAAACGGGGCTCCTCTGGATGTGGGCGGGACCGTCGTGCTTCCTCTCGAGTGGAGACGGGTATGGCGGTGAACTTCTTGAGTTGCAGCAAGGGTGTGAAAGACCCTTTCGAAGTTCCAGAGGTTAGGTGTCATTAGTCTCCAGACGCCTCATCGGAAATAGGCCTCATCTGGCCTGTAAGGGAGAACTTCCTGGATTTTCTTGAGTTGCGGCAGGTGTTCTCGAGTTACGACGGGGACCTCAGGGACCCGCCCTGATGGCCTCAGGAGAGGCCAGGTCCATGCGAGTTGCTAGGTGGCCTCTCGGGATTCCTCTCCTGTCGATTCCGGGGCCAAAAATCTTGTGTGGAGTCAGGGCCGGAACCGAGGATTCCTCTCAGGGGTGACATGGATCTTTGGGTACTTCTGGAGTCTCCCCAGGGGAGTCAGGCCTCGTCTCGAGCGGGGGCATGCACGTGCGCTTTCCTTCCAGGCTGTAGCAGCAATGTGACGCTTCCCGTCGCGTGGATCAAAGGATCTGTGGTTTTCCCTCGAGGCATTCCCTCGAGGCTTTCCCACAGGGCTGTCCCACGTACCACCGTGGTGTGAGTCGATCCTAGGCGTGAAAGATGAGCCAGTGCAGGGCAAAGAGGTTCCTCTGGAATGGACTGAGACATCTGGGGGACTCTTGGCATGGTGGTACGACCATGGAGTTCCTCAAGCCTTTCCTGTTGAGAGTGCCTCCTCTTGAGATGCGACGAGAACGCCGGGAATTCTTTCCCGTTAAATGCAGGGAAAGGATCCCTCATCTCGAGCTCCGAGGGGGAAACGGGGCTCCTCTGGATGTGGGCGGGACCGTCGTGCTTCCTCTCGAGTGGAGATGGGTATGGCGGTGAACTTCTTGAGTTGCAGCAAGGGTGTGAAAGACCCTTTCGAAGTTCCAGAGGTTAGGTGTCATTAGTCTCCAGACGCCTCATCGGAAATAGGCCACATCTCGCCTGGAAGGGAGAACTTCCTGGATTTTTTTGAGTTGCGGCAGGTGTTCTCGATTACGACGGGGACCTCAGGGACCCGCCCTGATGGCCTCAGGAGAGGCCAGGTCCATGCGAGTTGCTAGGTGGCCTCTCGGGATTCCTCTCCTGTCGATACCGGGGCCAAAAACCTTGTGTGGAGTCAGGGCCGGAACCGAGGATTCCTCTCAGGGGTGACATGGATCTTTGGGTACTTCTGGAGTCTCCCCAGGGGAGTCAGGCCTCGTCTCGAGCGGGGGCATGCACGTGCGCTTTCCTTCCAGGCTGTAGCAGAAATGTGACGCTTCCCGTCGCGTGGATCAAAGGATCTGTGGTTTTCCCTCGAGGCTTTCCCTCGAGGCTTTCCCACAGGGCTGTCCCACGTGCCACCGTGGTGTGAGTCGATCCTCGGCGTGAAAGATGAGCCAGTGCAGGGCAAAGAGGTTCCTCTGGAATGGACTGAGACATCTGGGGGACTCTTGGCATGGTGGTACGACCATGGAGTTCCTCAAGCCTTTCCTGTTGAGAGTGCCTCCTCTTGAGATGCGACGAGAACGCCGGGAATTCTTTCCCGTTAAATGCAGGGAAAGGATCCCTCATCTCGAGCTCCGAGGGGGAAACGGGGCTCCTCTGGATGTGGGCGGGACCGTCGTGCTTCCTCTCGAGTGGAGATGGGTATGGCGGTGAACTTCTTGAGTTGCAGCAAGGGTGTGAAAGACCCTTTCGAAGTTCGAGAGGTTAGGTGTCATTAGTCTCCAGACGCCTCATCGGAAATAGGCCACATCTCGCCTGGAAGGGAGAACTTCCTGGATTTTTTTGAGTTGCGGCAGGTGTTCTCGATTACGACGGGGACCTCAGGGACCCGCCCTGATGGCCTCAGGAGAGGCCAGGTCCATGCGAGTTGCTAGGTGGCCTCTCGGGATTCCTCTCCTGTCGATACCGGGGCCAAAAACCTTGTGTGGAGTCAGGGCCGGAACCGAGGATTCCTCTCAGGGGTGACATGGATCTTTGGGTACTTCTGGAGTCTCCCCAGGGGAGTCAGGCCTCGTCTCGAGCGGGGGCATGCACGTGCGCTTTCCTTCCAGGCTGTAGCAGAAATGTGACGCTTCCCGTCGCGTGGATCAAAGGATCTGTGGTTTTCCCTCGAGGCTTTCCCTCGAGGCTTTCCCACAGGGCTGTCCCACGTGCCACCGTGGTGTGAGTCGATCCTCGGCGTGAAAGATGAGCCAGTGCAGGGCAAAGAGGTTCCTCTGGAATGGACTGAGACATCTGGGGGACTCTTGGAATGGTGGTACGACCATGGAGTTCCGCTCGCCTTTCCTGTTGAGAGTGCCTCCTCTTGAGATGCGACGTGAATGCCGGGAATTCTTTCCCGTTGAAAGCAGGGAAAGGATCCCTCATCTCGAGCTACGAGGGGGAAACGGGGCTCCTCTGGATGTGGGCGGGACCATCGTGCTTCCTCTCGAGTGGAGACGGGTATGGCGGTGAACTTCTTGAGTTGCAGCAAGGGTGTGAAAGACCCTTTCGAAGTTCCAGAGGTTAGGTGTCATTAGTCTCCAGACGCCTCATCGGAAATAGGCCTCATCTCGCCTGGAAGGGAGAACTTCCTGGATTTTCTCGAGTTGCGGCAGGTGTTCTCGAGTTACGACGGGGACCTCAGGGACCCGCCCTGGTGGCCTCAGGAGAGGCCATTCCCCATGCGAGTTGCTAGGGGGCCTCTCGGGATTCCTCTTCTGTCGATACCGGGGCCAAAAACCTTGTTTGGAGTCAGGGCCGGATCCGAGGATTCCTCTCAGGGGCTGACATGGAACTTTGGGTACTTCTGGAGTCTCCCCAGGGGAGTCAGGCCTCGTCTCGAGTGGGGGCATGCACGTGCGCTTTCCTTACAGGCTGTAGCAGCAATGTCACGCTTCCCGTGGCGTGGATCAAAGGATCTGTGGTTTTCCCTCGAGGCTTTCCCACAGGGCTGTCCCACGTGCCACCGTGGTGTGAGTCGATCCTCGGCGTGAAAGATGAGCCAGTGCAGGGCAAAGAGGTTCCTCTGGAATGGACTGAGACATCTGGGGGACTCTTGGAATGGTGGTACGACCATGGAGTTCCTCTCGCCTTTTCTGTTGAGAGTGACTTGTCTTGAGATGCGACGGGAACGCTGGGAATTCTTTCCCGTTGAAAGCAGGGAAAGGATCCCTCATCTCGAGCTACGAGGGGGAAACGGGGCTCCTCTGGATGTGGGCGGGACCATCGTTCTTCCTCTAGAGTGGAGACGGGTATGGCGGTGAACTTCTTGAGTTGCAGCAAGGGTGTGAAAGACCCTTTCGAAGTTCCAGAGGTTAGGTGTCATTAGACTCCAGACGCCTCATCGGAAATAGGCCTCATCTCGCCTGGAAGGGAGAACTTCCTGGATTTTCTCGAGTTGCGGCAGGTGTTCTCGAGTTACGACGGGGACCTCAGGGACCCGCCCTGGTGGCCTCAGGAGAGGCCAGTCCCCATGCGAGTTGCTAGGGGGCCTCTCGGGATTCCTCTCCCGTCGATACCGGGGCCAAAAACCTTGTGTGGAGTCAGGGCCGGAACCGAGGATTCCTCTCAAGGGCTGACATGGATCTTTGGGTACTTCTGGAGTCTCCCCAGGGGAGTCAGGCCTCGTCTCGAGTGGGGGCATGCACGTGCGCTTTCCTTCCAGGCTGTAGCAGCAATGTCACGCTTCCCGTCGCGTGGATCAAAGGTTTTGTGGTTTTCCCTCGAGGCTTTCCCTCGAGGCTTTCCCACAGGGCTGTCCCACGTGCCACCGTGGTGTGAGTCGATCCTCGGCGTGAAAGATGAGCCAGTGCAGGGCAAAGAGGTTCCACTGGAATGGACTGAGACATCTGGGGGACTCTTGGAATGGTGGTACGACCATTGAGTTCCTCTCGGCTTTTCTGTTGAGAGTGCCTCCTCTTGAGATGCGACGGGAACGCCGGGAATTCTTTCCCGTTGAAAGCAGGGAAAGGATCCCTCATCTCGAGCTCCGAGGGGGAAACGGGGCTCCTCTGGATGTGGGCGGGACCGTCGTGCTTCCTCTCGAGTGGAGATGGGTATGGCGGTGAACTTCTTGAGTTGCAGCAAGGGTGTGAAAGACCCTTTCGAAGTTCCAGAGGTTAGGTGTCATTAGTCTCCAGACGCCTCATCGGAAATAGGCCTCATCTCGCCTGGAAGGGAGAACTTCCTGGATTTTTTTGAGTTGCGGCAGGTGTTCTCGATTACGACGGGGACCTCAGGGACCCGCCCTGATGGCCTCAGGAGAGGCCAGGTCCATGCGAGTTGCTAGGTGGCCTCTCGGGATTCCTCTCCTGTCGATACCGGGGCCAAAAACCTTGTGTGGAGTCAGGGCCGGAACCGAGGATTCCTCTCAGGGGTGACATGGATCTTTGGGTACTTCTGGAGTCTCCCCAGGGGAGTCAGGCCTCGTCTCGAGCGGGGGCATGCACGTGCGCTTTCCTTCCAGGCTGTAGCAGAAATGTGACGCTTCCCGTCGCGTGGATCAAAGGATCTGTGGTTTTCCCTCGAGGCTTTCCCTCGAGGCTTTCCCACAGGGCTGTCCCACGTGCCACCGTGGTGTGAGTCGATCCTCGGCGTGAAAGATAAGCCAGTGCAGGGCAAAGAGGTTCCTCTGGAATGGACTGAGACATCTGGGGGACTCTTGGAATGGTGGTACGACCATGGAGTTCCACTCGCCTTTCCTGTTGAGAGTGCCTCCTCTTGAGATGCGACGTGAATGCCGGGAATTCTTTCCCGTTGAAAGCAGGGAAAGGATCCATCATCTCGAGCTACGAGGGGGAAACGGGGCTCCTCTGGATGTGGGCGGGACCATCGTGCTTCCTCTCGAGTGGAGACGGGTATGGCGGTGAACTTCTTGAGTTGCAGCAAGGGTGTGAAAGACCCTTTCGAAGTTCCAGAGGTTAGGTGTCATTAGTCTCCAGACGCCTCATCGGAAATAGGCCTCATCTCGCCTGGAAGGGAGAACTTCCTGGATTTTCTCGAGTTGCGGCAGGTGTTCTCGAGTTACGACGGGGACCTCAGGGACCCGCCCTGGTGGCCTCAGGAGAGGCCATTCCCCATGCGAGTTGCTAGGGGGCCTCTCGGGATTCCTCTTCTGTCGATACCGGGGCCAAAAACCTTGTTTGTAGTCAGGGCCGGATCCGAGGATTCCTCTCAGGGGCTGACATGGAACTTTGGGTACTTCTGGAGTCTCCCCAGGGGAGTCAGGCCTCGTCTCGAGTGGGGGCATGCACGTGCGCTTTCCTTACAGGCTGTAGCAGCAATGTCACGCTTCCCGTGGCGTGGATCAAAGGATCTGTGGTTTTCCCTCGAGGCTTTCACACAGGGCTGTCCCACGTGCCACCGTGGTGTGAGTCGATCCTCGGCGTGAAAGATGAGCCAGTGCAGGGCAAAGAGGTTCCACTGGAATGGACTGAGACATCTGGGGGACTCTTGGAATGGTGGTACGACCATGGAGTTCCTCTCGGCTTTTCTGTTGAGAGTGCCTCCTCTTGAGATGCGACGGGAACGCCGGGAATTCTTTCCCGTTGAAAGCAGGGAAATAATCCCTCATCTCGAGCTCCGAGGGGGAAACGGGGCTCCTCTGGATGTGGGCGAGACCATCGTGCTTCCTCTCGAGTGGAGACGGGTATGGCGGTGAACTTCTTGAGTTTCAGCAAGGGTGTGAAAGACCCTTTCGAAGTTCCAGAGGTTAGGTGTCATTAGTCTCCAGACGCCTCATCGGAAATAGGCCTCATCTCGCCTGGAAGGGAGAACTTCCTGGATTTTCTCGAGTTGCGGGAGGTGTTCTCGAGTTAAGACGGGGACCTCAGGGACCCGTCCTGGTGGCCTCAGCAAAGGCCAGTCCCCATGCGAGTTGCTAGGGGGCCTCTTGGGATTCCTCTCCCGTCGATACCGGGGCCAAAAACCTTGTGTGGAGTCAGGGCCGGAACCGAGGATTCCTCTCAGGGGTGACATGGTTCTTTGGGTACTTCTGGAGACTCCCCAGGGGAGTCAGGCCTCGTCTCGAGTGGGGGCATGCACGTGCGCTTTCCTTCCAGGCTGTAGCAGCAATGTCACGCTTCCCGTCGCGTGGATCAAAGGATCTGTGGTTTTCCCTCGAGGCTTTCCCTCGAGGCTTTCCCACAGGACTGTCCCACGTGCCACCGTGGTGTGAGTCGATCCTCGGCGTGAAAGATGAGCCAGTGCAGGGCAAAGAGGTTCCTCTTGAATGGACTGAGACATCTGGGGGACTCTTGGAATGGTGGTACGACCATGGAGTTCCTCTCGCCTTTTCTGTTGAGAGTGCCTCCTCTTGAGATGCGACGGGAACGCTGGGAATTATTTCCCGTTGAAAGCAGGGAAAGGATCCCTCATCTCGAGCTACGAGGGGGAAACGGGGCTCCTCTGGATGTAGGCGGGACCATCGTGCTTCCTCTAGAGTGGAGACGGGTATGGCGGTTAACTTCTTGAGTTGCAGCAAGGGTGTGAAAGACCCTTTCGAAGTTCCAGAGGTTAGGTGTCATTAGTCTCCAGACGCCTCATCGGAAATAGGCCTCATCTCGCCTGGAAGGGAGAACTTCCTGGATTTTCTCGAGTTGTGGGAGGTGTTCTAGAGTTAAGACGGGGACCTCAGGGACCCGCCCTGGTGGCCTCAATAGAGAACAGTCCCCATGCGTCTTGCTAGGTGGCCTCTCGTGATTCTTCTCCCGTCGATACCGGGGCCAAAAAACTTGTGTGGAG
Organism: Capricornis sumatraensis; assembly: GCF_032405125.1. Classification (NCBI taxonomy): domain Eukaryota; kingdom Metazoa; phylum Chordata; class Mammalia; order Artiodactyla; family Bovidae; genus Capricornis; species Capricornis sumatraensis. The sequence continues at coordinate 2,573,120 of NW_027184617.1, read as the reverse complement.
TCAGGGCCGGAACCGAGGATTCCTCTCAGGGGCTGACATGGATCTTTGGGTACTTCTGGAGTCTCCCCAGCTGAGTCAGGCCTCGTCTCGAGTGGGGACATGCACGTGCGCTTTCCTTCGAGGCTGTAGCAGCAATGTCACGCTTCCCGTGGTGTGGATCAAAGGATCTGTGGTTTTCCCTCGAGGCTTTCCCTCGAGGCTTTCCCACAGGGCTGTCCCACGTGCCACCGTGGTGTGAGTCGATCCTCGGCGTGAAAGATGAGCCAGTGCAGGGCAAAGAGGTTCGTCTGGAATGGACTGAGACATCTGGGGGACTCTTGGAATGGTGGTACGACCATGGAGTTCCTCTCGCCTTTCCTGTTGAGAGTGCCTCCTCTTGAGATGTGACGGGAACGCCGGGAATTCTTTCCCGTTGAATGCAGGGAAAGGATCCCTCATCTCGAGCTACGAGGGGGAAACGGGGCTCCTCTGGATGTGGGCGGGACCGTCGTGCTTCCTCTCGAGTGGAGACGGGTATGGCGGTGAACTTCTTGAGTTGCAGCAAGGGTGTGAAAGACCCTTTCGAAGTTCCAGAGGTTAGGTGTCATTAGTCTCCAGACGCCTCATCGGAAATAGGCCTCATCTGGCCTGTAAGGGAGAACTTCCTGGATTTTCTTGAGTTGCGGCAGGTGTTCTCGAGTTACGACGGGGACCTCAGGGACCCGCCCTGATGGCCTCAGGAGAGGCCAGGTCCATGCGAGTTGCTAGGTGGCCTCTCGGGATTCCTCTCCTGTCGATTCCGGGGCCAAAAATCTTGTGTGGAGTCAGGGCCGGAACCGAGGATTCCTCTCAGGGGTGACATGGATCTTTGGGTACTTCTGGAGTCTCCCCAGGGGAGTCAGGCCTCGTCTCGAGCGGGGGCATGCACGTGCGCTTTCCTTCCAGGCTGTAGCAGCAATGTGACGCTTCCCGTCGCGTGGATCAAAGGATCTGTGGTTTTCCCTCGAGGCATTCCCTCGAGGCTTTCCCACAGGGCTGTCCCACGTACCACCGTGGTGTGAGTCGATCCTAGGCGTGAAAGATGAGCCAGTGCAGGGCAAAGAGGTTCCTCTGGAATGGACTGAGACATCTGGGGGACTCTTGGCATGGTGGTACGACCATGGAGTTCCTCAAGCCTTTCCTGTTGAGAGTGCCTCCTCTTGAGATGCGACGAGAACGCCGGGAATTCTTTCCCGTTAAATGCAGGGAAAGGATCCCTCATCTCGAGCTCCGAGGGGGAAACGGGGCTCCTCTGGATGTGGGCGGGACCGTCGTGCTTCCTCTCGAGTGGAGATGGGTATGGCGGTGAACTTCTTGAGTTGCAGCAAGGGTGTGAAAGACCCTTTCGAAGTTCCAGAGGTTAGGTGTCATTAGTCTCCAGACGCCTCATCGGAAATAGGCCACATCTCGCCTGGAAGGGAGAACTTCCTGGATTTTTTTGAGTTGCGGCAGGTGTTCTCGATTACGACGGGGACCTCAGGGACCCGCCCTGATGGCCTCAGGAGAGGCCAGGTCCATGCGAGTTGCTAGGTGGCCTCTCGGGATTCCTCTCCTGTCGATACCGGGGCCAAAAACCTTGTGTGGAGTCAGGGCCGGAACCGAGGATTCCTCTCAGGGGTGACATGGATCTTTGGGTACTTCTGGAGTCTCCCCAGGGGAGTCAGGCCTCGTCTCGAGCGGGGGCATGCACGTGCGCTTTCCTTCCAGGCTGTAGCAGAAATGTGACGCTTCCCGTCGCGTGGATCAAAGGATCTGTGGTTTTCCCTCGAGGCTTTCCCTCGAGGCTTTCCCACAGGGCTGTCCCACGTGCCACCGTGGTGTGAGTCGATCCTCGGCGTGAAAGATGAGCCAGTGCAGGGCAAAGAGGTTCCTCTGGAATGGACTGAGACATCTGGGGGACTCTTGGCATGGTGGTACGACCATGGAGTTCCTCAAGCCTTTCCTGTTGAGAGTGCCTCCTCTTGAGATGCGACGAGAACGCCGGGAATTCTTTCCCGTTAAATGCAGGGAAAGGATCCCTCATCTCGAGCTCCGAGGGGGAAACGGGGCTCCTCTGGATGTGGGCGGGACCGTCGTGCTTCCTCTCGAGTGGAGATGGGTATGGCGGTGAACTTCTTGAGTTGCAGCAAGGGTGTGAAAGACCCTTTCGAAGTTCGAGAGGTTAGGTGTCATTAGTCTCCAGACGCCTCATCGGAAATAGGCCACATCTCGCCTGGAAGGGAGAACTTCCTGGATTTTTTTGAGTTGCGGCAGGTGTTCTCGATTACGACGGGGACCTCAGGGACCCGCCCTGATGGCCTCAGGAGAGGCCAGGTCCATGCGAGTTGCTAGGTGGCCTCTCGGGATTCCTCTCCTGTCGATACCGGGGCCAAAAACCTTGTGTGGAGTCAGGGCCGGAACCGAGGATTCCTCTCAGGGGTGACATGGATCTTTGGGTACTTCTGGAGTCTCCCCAGGGGAGTCAGGCCTCGTCTCGAGCGGGGGCATGCACGTGCGCTTTCCTTCCAGGCTGTAGCAGAAATGTGACGCTTCCCGTCGCGTGGATCAAAGGATCTGTGGTTTTCCCTCGAGGCTTTCCCTCGAGGCTTTCCCACAGGGCTGTCCCACGTGCCACCGTGGTGTGAGTCGATCCTCGGCGTGAAAGATGAGCCAGTGCAGGGCAAAGAGGTTCCTCTGGAATGGACTGAGACATCTGGGGGACTCTTGGAATGGTGGTACGACCATGGAGTTCCGCTCGCCTTTCCTGTTGAGAGTGCCTCCTCTTGAGATGCGACGTGAATGCCGGGAATTCTTTCCCGTTGAAAGCAGGGAAAGGATCCCTCATCTCGAGCTACGAGGGGGAAACGGGGCTCCTCTGGATGTGGGCGGGACCATCGTGCTTCCTCTCGAGTGGAGACGGGTATGGCGGTGAACTTCTTGAGTTGCAGCAAGGGTGTGAAAGACCCTTTCGAAGTTCCAGAGGTTAGGTGTCATTAGTCTCCAGACGCCTCATCGGAAATAGGCCTCATCTCGCCTGGAAGGGAGAACTTCCTGGATTTTCTCGAGTTGCGGCAGGTGTTCTCGAGTTACGACGGGGACCTCAGGGACCCGCCCTGGTGGCCTCAGGAGAGGCCATTCCCCATGCGAGTTGCTAGGGGGCCTCTCGGGATTCCTCTTCTGTCGATACCGGGGCCAAAAACCTTGTTTGGAGTCAGGGCCGGATCCGAGGATTCCTCTCAGGGGCTGACATGGAACTTTGGGTACTTCTGGAGTCTCCCCAGGGGAGTCAGGCCTCGTCTCGAGTGGGGGCATGCACGTGCGCTTTCCTTACAGGCTGTAGCAGCAATGTCACGCTTCCCGTGGCGTGGATCAAAGGATCTGTGGTTTTCCCTCGAGGCTTTCCCACAGGGCTGTCCCACGTGCCACCGTGGTGTGAGTCGATCCTCGGCGTGAAAGATGAGCCAGTGCAGGGCAAAGAGGTTCCTCTGGAATGGACTGAGACATCTGGGGGACTCTTGGAATGGTGGTACGACCATGGAGTTCCTCTCGCCTTTTCTGTTGAGAGTGACTTGTCTTGAGATGCGACGGGAACGCTGGGAATTCTTTCCCGTTGAAAGCAGGGAAAGGATCCCTCATCTCGAGCTACGAGGGGGAAACGGGGCTCCTCTGGATGTGGGCGGGACCATCGTTCTTCCTCTAGAGTGGAGACGGGTATGGCGGTGAACTTCTTGAGTTGCAGCAAGGGTGTGAAAGACCCTTTCGAAGTTCCAGAGGTTAGGTGTCATTAGACTCCAGACGCCTCATCGGAAATAGGCCTCATCTCGCCTGGAAGGGAGAACTTCCTGGATTTTCTCGAGTTGCGGCAGGTGTTCTCGAGTTACGACGGGGACCTCAGGGACCCGCCCTGGTGGCCTCAGGAGAGGCCAGTCCCCATGCGAGTTGCTAGGGGGCCTCTCGGGATTCCTCTCCCGTCGATACCGGGGCCAAAATCCTTGTGTGGAGTCAGGGCCGGAACCGAGGATTCCTCTCAAGGGCTGACATGGATCTTTGGGTACTTCTGGAGTCTCCCCAGGGGAGTCAGGCCTCGTCTCGAGTGGGGGCATGCACGTGCGCTTTCCTTCCAGGCTGTAGCAGCAATGTCACGCTTCCCGTCGCGTGGATCAAAGGTTTTGTGGTTTTCCCTCGAGGCTTTCCCTCGAGGCTTTCCCACAGGGCTGTCCCACGTGCCACCGTGGTGTGAGTCGATCCTCGGCGTGAAAGATGAGCCAGTGCAGGGCAAAGAGGTTCCACTGGAATGGACTGAGACATCTGGGGGACTCTTGGAATGGTGGTACGACCATTGAGTTCCTCTCGGCTTTTCTGTTGAGAGTGCCTCCTCTTGAGATGCGACGGGAACGCCGGGAATTCTTTCCCGTTGAAAGCAGGGAAAGGATCCCTCATCTCGAGCTCCGAGGGGGAAACGGGGCTCCTCTGGATGTGGGCGAGACCATCGTGCTTCCTCTCGAGTGGAGACGGGTATTGCGGTGAACATCTTGAGTTTCAGCAAGGGTGTGAAAGACCCTTTCGAAGTTCCAGAGGTTAGGTGTCATTAGTCTCCAGACGCCTCATCGGAAATAGGCCTCATCTTGCCTGGAAGGGAGAACTTCCTGGATTTTCTCGAGTTGCGGGAGGTGTTCTCGAGTTAAGACGGGGACCTCAGGGACCCGTCCTGGTGGCCTCAGCAAAGGCCAGTCCCCATGCGAGTTGCTAGGGGGCCTCTTGGGATTCCTCTCCCGTCGATACCGGGGCCAAAAACCTTGTGTGGAGTCAGGGCCGGAACCGAGGATTCCTCTCAGGGGTGACATGGTTCTTTGGGTACTTCTGGAGACTCCCCAGGGGAGTCAGGCCTCGTCTCGAGTGGGGGCATGCACGTGCGCTTTCCTTCCAGGCTGTAGCAGCAATGTCACGCTTCCCGTCGCGTGGATCAAAGGATCTGTGGTTTTCCCTCGAGCCTTTCCCTCGAGGCTTTCCCACAGGACTGTCCCACGTGCCACCGTGGTGTGAGTCGATCCTCGGCGTGAAAGATGAGCCAGTGCAGGGCAAAGAGGTTCCTCTTGAATGGACTGAGACAACTGGGGGACTCTTGGAATGGTGGTACGACCATGGAGTTCCTCTCGCCTTTTCTGTTGAGAGTGCCTCCTCTTGAGATGCGACGGGAACGCTGGGAATTATTTCCCGTTGAAAGCAGGGAAAGGATCCCTCATCTCGAGCTACGAGGGGGAAACGGGGCTCCTCTGGATGTAGGCGGGACCATCGTGCTTCCTCTAGAGTGGAGACGGGTATGGCGGTTAACTTCTTGAGTTGCAGCAAGGGTGTGAAAGACCCTTTCGAAGTTCCAGAGGTTAGGTGTCATTAGTCTCCAGACGCCTCATCGGAAATAGGCCTCATCTCGCCTGGAAGGGAGAACTTCCTGGATTTTCTCGAGTTGTGGCAGGTGTTCTCGAGTTACGACGGGGACCTCAGGAACCCGCCCTGGTGGCCTCAGGAGAGGCCAGTCCCCATGCGAGTTGCTGGGAGGCCTCTCGGGATTCCTCTCCCGTCGATACCGGGGCCAAAAACCTTGTGTGGAGTCAGGGCCGGAACCGAGAATTCCTCTCAAGGGCTGACATGGATCTTTGGGTACCTCTGGAGTCTCCCCAGGGGAGTCAGGCCTCGTCTCGAGTGGGGGCATGCACGTGCGCTTTCCTTCCAGGCTGTAGCAGCAATGTCACGCTTCCCGTCGCGTGGATCAAAGGATCTGTGGTTTTCCCTCGAGGCTTTCCCTCGAGGCTTTCCCACAGGGCTGTCCCACGTGCCACCGTGGTGTGAGTCGATCCTCGGCGTGAAAGATGAGCCAGTGCAGGGCAAAGAGGTTCCTCTGGAATGGACTGAGACATCTCGGGGACTCTTGGAATGGTGGTACGACCATGGAGTTCCTCTCGCCTTTCCTGTTGAGAGTGCCTCCTCTTGAGATGTGACGGGAACGCTGGGAATTCTTTGCGTTGAAAGCAGGGAAAGGATCCCTCATCTCGAGCTTCGAGGGGGAAACGGGGCTCCTCTCGATGTGGGCGGGACCATCGTGCTTCCTCTCGAGTGGAGACGGGTATGGCGGTGAACTTCTTGAGTTGCAGCAAGGGTGTGAAAGACCCTTTCGAAGTTCCAGAGGTTAGCTGTCATTCGTCTCCAGACGCCTCATCGGAAATAGGCTTCATCTCGCCTGGAAGGGAGAACTTCCTGGATTTTCTCGAGTTGCGGCAGGTGTTCTCGAGTTACGACGGGGACCTCAGGGACCCGCCCTGGTGGCCTCAGGGGAGGCCAGTACCCATGCGAGTTGCTAGGGGGCCTCTCGGGATTAATCTCCCGTCGATACCGGGGCCAAAAACCTTGTGTGGAGTCAGGGCCGGAACCGAGGATTCCTCTCAGGGGCTGACATGGATCTTTGGGTACTTCTGGAGTCTCCCCAGGGGAGTCAGGCCTCGGCTCGTGTGGGGGCATGCACGTGCGATTTCCTTCAAGGCTGTAGCAGCAATGTCACGCATCACGTCGCGTGGAGTAATGGATCTGTGGTTTTCCCTCGAGGCTTTCCCACAGGGCTGTCCCACGTGCCACCGTGGTGTGAGTCGATCCTCGGCGTGAAAGATGAGCCAGTGCAGGGCAAAGAGGTTCCTCTGGAATGGACTGAGACATCTGGGGGACTCTTGGAATGGTGGTACGACCATGGAGTTCCGCTCGCCTTTCCTGTGGAGAGTGCCTCCTCTTGAGATGCGACGGGAACGCCGGGAATTCTTTCCCGTTGAAAGCAGGGAAAGGATCCCTCATCTCGAGCTACGAGGGGGAAACGGGGCTCCTCTGGATGTGGGCGGGACCATCGTGCTTCCTCTCGAGTGGAGACGGGTATGGCGGTGAACTTCTTGAGTTGCAGCAAGGGTGTGAAAGACCCTTTCGAAGTTCCAGAGGTTAGGTGTCATTAGTCTCCAGACGCCTCATCGGAAATAGGCCTCATCTCACCTGGAAGGGAGAACTTCCTGGATTTTCTCGAGTTGCGGCAGGTGTTCTCGAGTTACGACGGGGACCTCAGGGACCCGCCCTGGTGGCCTCAGGAGAGGCCAGTCCCCATGCGAGTTGCTGGGAGGCCTCTCGGGATTCCTCTCCCGTCGATACCGGGGCCAAAAACCTTGTGTGGAGTCAGGGCCGGAACCGAGAATTCCTCTCAAGGGCTGACATGGATCTTTGGGTACTTCTGGAGTCTCCCCAGGGGAGTCAGGCCTCGTCTCGAGTGGGGGCATGCACGTGCGCTTTCCTTCCAGGCTGTAGCAGCAATGTGACGCTTCCCGTCGCGTGGATCAAAGGATCTGTGGTTTTCCCTCGAGGCTTTCCCTCGAGGCTTTCCCACAGGGCTGCCCCACGTGCCACCGTGGTGTGAGTCGATCCTCGGCGTGAAAGATGAGCCAGTGCAGGGCAAAGAGGTTCCTCTGGAATGGACTGAGACATCTGGGGGACTTTTGGAATGGTGGTACGACCATGGAGTTTCTCTCGCCTTTCCTGTTGAGAGTGCCTCCTCTTGAGATGCGACGGTAACGCCGGGAATTCTTTCCCGTTGAAAGCAGGGAAAGGATCCCTCATCTCGAGCTACGAGGGGGAAACGGGGCTCCTCTGGATGTGGGCGGGACCATCGTGCATCCTCTCGAGTGGAGACGGGTATGGCGGTGAACTTCTTGAGTTGCAGCAAGGGTGTGAAAGACCCTTTCGAAGTTCCAGAGGTTAGGTGTCATTAGTCTCCAGACGCCTCATCGGAAATAGGCCTCATCTCGCCTGGAAGGGAGAACTTCCTGGATTTTCTCGAGTTGCGGCAGGTGTTCTCGAGTTACGACGGGGACCTCAGGGACCCGCCCTGGTGGCCTCAGGAGAGGCCAGTCCCCATGCGAGTTGCTAGGGGGCCTCTCGGGATTACTCTCCCGTCGATACCGGGGCCAAAAACCTTGTGTAGAGTCAGGGCCGGAACCGAGGATTCCTCTCAGGGGCTGACATGGATCTTTGGGTACTTCTGGAGTCTCCCCAGGGGAGTCAGGCCTCGTCTCGAGTGGGGGCATGCACGTGCGCTTTCCTTCCAGGCTGTAGCACCAATGTCACGCTTCCCGTCGCGTGGATCAAAGGATCTGTGATTTTCCATCGAGGCTTTCCCACAGGGCTGTCCCACGTGCCACCGTGGTGTGAGTCGATCCTCGGCGTGAAAGATGAGCCAGTGCAGGGCAAAGAGGTTCCTCTGGAATGGAGTGAGATATCTGGGGGACTCTTGGAATGGTGGGACGACCATGGAGTTCCTCTCGCCTTTCCTGTTGAGAGTGCCTCCTCTTGAGATGCGACGGGAACGCCGGGAATTCTTTCCCGTTGAAAGTAGGGAAAGGATCCCCCATCTCGAGCTATGAGGGGGAAACGCGGCTCCTCTGGATGTGGGCGGGACCATCGTGCTTCCTCTCAAGTGGAGACGGGTATGGCGGTGAACTTCTTGAGTTGCAGCAAGGGTGTGAATGAACCTTTCGAAGTTCCGGGAGGTTCCGTGTCATTAGTCTCCAGTCGCCTCATCGGAAATAGGCCTCATCTCGCCTGGAAGGGAGAACTTCCTGGATTTTCTCGAGTTGCGGGAGGTGTTCTAGAGTTAAGACGGGGACCTCCGGGACCCGCCCTGGTGGCCTCAATAGAGGACAGTCCCCATGCGTGTTGCTAGGTGGCCTCTCGGGATTCCTCTCCCGTCGATACCGGGGCCAAAAAACTTGTGTGGAGTCAGGGCCGGAACCGAGGATTCCTCTCAGGGGCTGACATAGATCTTTGGGTACTTCTGGAGTCTCCCCAGCTGAGTCAGGCCTCGTCTCGAGTGGGGACATGCACGTGCGCTTTCCTTCGAGGCTGTAGCAGGAATGTCACGCTTCCCGTCGCGTGGATCAAAGGATCTGTGGTTTTCCCTCGAGGCTTTCCCTCGAGGCTTTCCCACAGGGCTGTCCCACGTGCCACCGTGGTGTGAGTCGATCCTAGGCGTGAAAGATGAGCCAGTGCAGGGCAAAGAGGTTCCTCTGGAATGGACTGAGACATCTGGGGGACTCTTGGCATGGTGGTACGACCATGGAGTTCCTCAAGCCTTTCCTGTTGAGAGTGCCTCCTCTTGAGATGCGACGAGAACGCCGGGAATTCTTTCCCGTTAAATGCAGGGAAAGGATCCCTCATCTCGAGCTACGAGGGGGAAACGGGGCTCCTCTGGATGTGGGCGGGACCGTCGTGCTTCCTCTCGAGTGGAGATGGGTATGGCGGTGAACTTCTTGAGTTGCAGCAAGGGTGTGAAAGACCCTTTCGAAGTTCCAGAGGTTAGGTGTCATTAGTCTCCAGACGCCTCATCGGAAATAGGCCTCATCTCGCCTGGAAGGGAGAACTTCCTGGATTTTTTTGAGTTGCGGCAGGTGTTCTCGATTACGACGGGGACCTCAGGGACCCGCCCTGATGGCCTCAGGAGAGGCCAGGTCCATGCGAGTTGCTAGGTGGCCTCTCGGGATTCCTCTCCTGTAGATACCGGGGCCAAAAACCTTGTGTGGAGTCAGGGCCGGAACCGAGGATTCCTCTCAGGGGTGACATGGATCTTTGGGTACTTCTGGAGTCTCCCCAGGGGAGTCAGGCCTCGTCTCGAGCGGGGGCATGCACGTGCGCTTTCCTTCCAGGCTGTAGCAGAAATGTGACGCTTCCCGTCGCGTGGATCAAAGGATCTGTGGTTTTCCCTCGAGGCTTTCCCTCGAGGCTTTCCCACAGGGCTGTCCCACGTGCCACCGTGGTGTGAGTCGATCCTCGGCGTGAAAGATAAGCCAGTGCAGGGCAAAGAGGTTCCTCTGGAATGGACTGAGACATCTGGGGGACTCTTGGAATGCTGGTACGACCATGGAGTTCCACTCGCCTTTCCTGTTGAGAGTGCCTCCTCTTGAGATGCGACGTGAATGCCGGGAATTCTTTCCCGTTGAAAGCAGGGAAAGGATCCATCATCTCGAGCTACGAGGGGGAAACGGGGCTCCTCTGGATGTGGGCGGGACCATCGTGCTTCCTCTCGAGTGGAGACGGGTATGGCGGTGAACTTCTTGAGTTGCAGCAAGGGTGTGAAAGACCCTTTCGAAGTTCCAGAGGTTAGGTGTCATTAGTCTCCAGACGCCTCATCGGAAATAGGCCTCATCTCGCCTGGAAGGGAGAACTTCCTGGATTTTCTCGAGTTGCGGCAGGTGTTCTCGAGTTACGACGGGGACCTCAGGGACCCGCCCTGGTGGCCTCAGGAGAGGCCATTCCCCATGCGAGTTGCTAGGGGGCCTCTCGGGATTCCTCTTCTGTCGATACCGGGGCCAAAAACCTTGTTTGCAGTCAGGGCCGGATCCGAGGATTCCTCTCAGGGGCTGACATGGAACTTTGGGTACTTCTGGAGTCTCCCCAGGGGAGTCAGGCCTCGTCTCGAGTGGGGGCATGCACGTGCGCTTTCCTTACAGGCTGTAGCAGCAATGTCACGCTTCCCGTGGCGTGGATCAAAGGATCTGTGGTTTTCCCTCGAGGCTTTCCCACAGGGCTGTCCCACGTGCCACCGTGGTGTGAGTCGATCCTCGGCGTGAAAGATGAGCCAGTGCAGGGCAAAGAGGTTCCACTGGAATGGACTGAGACATCTGGGGGACTCTTGGAATGGTGGTACGACCATGGAGTTCCTCTCGGCTTTTCTGTTGAGAGTGCCTCCTCTTGAGATGCGACGGGAACGCCGGGAATTCTTTCCCGTTGAAAGCAGGGAAATAATCCCTCATCTCGAGCTCCGAGGGGGAAACGGGGCTCCTCTGGATGTGGGCGAGACCATCGTGCTTCCTCTCGAGTGGAGACGGGTATGGCGGTGAACTTCTTGAGTTTCAGCAAGGGTGTGAAAGACCCTTTCGAAGTTCCAGAGGTTAGGTGTCATTAGTCTCCAGACGCCTCATCGGAAATAGGCCTCATCTTGCCTGGAAGGGAGAACTTCCTGGATTTTCTCGAGTTGCGGGAGGTGTTCTCGAGTTAAGACGGGGACCTCAGGGACCCGTCCTGGTGGCCTCAGCAAAGGCCAGTCCCCATGCGAGTTGCTAGGGGGCCTCTTGGGATTCCTCTCCCGTCGATACCGGGGCCAAAAACCTTGTGTGGAGTCAGGGCCGGAACCGAGGATTCCTCTCAGGGGTGACATGGTTCTTTGGGTACTTCTGGAGACTCCCCAGGGGAGTCAGGCCTCGTCTCGAGTGGGGGCATGCACGTGCGCTTTCCTTCCAGGCTGTAGCAGCAATGTCACGCTTCCCGTCGCGTGGATCAAAGGATCTGTGGTTTTCCCTCGAGGCTTTCCCTCGAGGCTTTCCCACAGGACTGTCCCACGTGCCACCGTGGTGTGAGTCGATCCTCGGCGTGAAAGATGAGCCAGTGCAGGGCAAAGAGGTTCCTCTTGAATGGACTGAGACATCTGGGGGACTCTTGGAATGGTGGTACGACCATGGAGTTCCTCTCGCCTTTTCTGTTGAGAGTGCCTCCTCTTGAGATGCGACGGGAACGCTGGGAATTATTTCCCGTTGAAAGCAGGGAAAGGATCCCTCATCTCGAGCTACGAGGGGGAAACGGGGCTCCTCTGGATGTAGGCGGGACCATCGTGCTTCCTCTAGAGTGGAGACGGGTATGGCGGTTAACTTCTTGAGTTGCAGCAAGGGTGTGAAAGACCCTTTCGAAGTTCCAGAGGTTAGGTGTCATTAGTCTCCAGACGCCTCATCGGAAATAGGCCTCATCTCGCCTGGAAGGGAGAACTTCCTGGATTTTCTCGAGTTGCGGGAGGTGTTCTAGAGTTAAGACGGGGACCTCAGGGACCCGCCCTGGTGGCCTCAATAGAGAACAGTCCCCATGCGTCTTGCTAGGTGGCCTCTCGTGATTCTTCTCCCGTCGATACCGGGGCCAAAAAACTTGTGTGGAGTCAGGGCCGGAACCGAGGATTCCTCTCAGGGGCTGACATGGATCTTTGGGTACTTCTGGAGTCTCCCCAGCTGAGTCAGGCCTCGTCTCGAGTGGGGACATGCACGTGCGCTTTCCTTCGAGGCTGTAGCAGCAATGTCACGCTTCCCGTGGTGTGGATCAAAGGATCTGTGGTTTTCCCTCGAGGCTTTCCCTCGAGGCTTTCCCACAGGGCTGTCCCACGTGCCACCGTGGTGTGAGTCGATCCTCGGCGTGAAAGATGAGCCAGTGCAGGGCAAAGAGGTTCGTCTGGAATGGACTGAGACATCTGGGGGACTCTTGGAATGGTGGTACGACCATGGAGTTCCTCTCGCCTTTCCTGTTGAGAGTGCCTCCTCTTGAGATGTGACGGGAACGCCGGGAATTCTTTCCCGTTGAATGCAGGGAAAGGATCCCTCATCTCGAGCTACGAGGGGGAAACGGGGCTCCTCTGCATGTGGGCGGGACCGTCGTGCTTCCTCTCGAGTGGAGACGGGTATGGCGGTGAACTTCTTGAGTTGCAGCAAGGGTGTGAAAGACCCTTTCGAAGTTCCAGAGGTTAGGTGTCATTAGTCTCCAGACGCCTCATCGGAAATAGGCCTCATCTGGCCTGTAAGGGAGAACTTCCTGGATTTTCTTGAGTTGCGGCAGGTGTTCTCGAGTTACGACGGGGACCTCAGGGACCCGCCCTGATGGCCTCAGGAGAGGCCAGGTCCATGCGAGTTGCTAGGTGGCCTCTCGGGATTCCTCTCCTGTCGATTCCGGGGCCAAAAATCTTGTGTGGAGTCAGGGCCGGAACCGAGGATTCCTCTCAGGGGTGACATGGATCTTTGGGTACTTCTGGAGTCTCCCCAGGGGAGTCAGGCCTCGTCTCGAGCGGGGGCATGCACGTGCGCTTTCCTTCCAGGCTGTAGCAGCAATGTGACGCTTCCCGTCGCGTGGATCAAAGGATCTGTGGTTTTCCCTCGAGGCATTCCCTCGAGGCTTTCCCACAGGGCTGTCCCACGTACCACCGTGGTGTGAGTCGATCCTAGGCGTGAAAGATGAGCCAGTGCAGGGCAAAGAGGTTCCTCTGGAATGGACTGAGACATCTGGGGGACTCTTGGCATGGTGGTACGACCATGGAGTTCCTCAAGCCTTTCCTGTTAAGAGTGCCTCCTCTTGAGATGCGACGAGAACGCCGGGAATTCTTTCCCGTTAAATGCAGGGAAAGGATCCCTCATCTCGAGCTCCGAGGGGGAAACGGGGCTCCTCTGGATGTGGGCGGGACCGTCGTGCTTCCTCTCGAGTGGAGATGGGTATGGCGGTGAACTTCTTGAGTTGCAGCAAGGGTGTGAAAGACCCTTTCGAAGTTCCAGAGGTTAGGTGTCATTAGTCTCCAGACGCCTCATCGGAAATAGGCCACATCTCGCCTGGAAGGGAGAACTTCCTGGATTTTTTTGAGTTGCGGCAGGTGTTCTCGATTACGACGGGGACCTCAGGGACCCGCCCTGATGGCCTCAGGAGAGGCCAGGTCCATGCGAGTTGCTAGGTGGCCTCTCGGGATTCCTCTCCTGTCGATACCGGGGCCAAAAACCTTGTGTGGAGTCAGGGCCGGAACCGAGGATTCCTCTCAGGGGTGACATGGATCTTTGGGTACTTCTGGAGTCTCCCCAGGGGAGTCAGGCCTCGTCTCGAGCGGGGGCATGCACGTGCGCTTTCCTTCTAGGCTGTAGCAGAAATGTGACGCTTCCCGTCGCGTGGATCAAAGGATCTGTGGTTTTCCCTCGAGGCTTTCCCTCGAGGCTTTCCCACAGGGCTGTCCCACGTGCCACCGTGGTGTGAGTCGATCCTCGGCGTGAAAGATGAGCCAGTGCAGGGCAAAGAGGTTCCTCTGGAATGGACTGAGACATCTGGGGGACTCTTGGAATGGTGGTACGACCATGGAGTTCCGCTCGCCTTTCCTGTTGAGAGTGCCTCCTCTTGAGATGCGACGTGAATGCCGGGAATTCTTTCCCGTTGAAAGCAGGGAAAGGATCCCTCATCTCGAGCTACGAGGGGGAAACGGGGCTCCTCTGGATGTGGGCGGGACCATCGTGCTTCCTCTCGAGTGGAGACGGGTATGGCGGTGAACTTCTTGAGTTGCAGCAAGGGTGTGAAAGACCCTTTCGAAGTTCCAGAGGTTAGGTGTCATTAGTCTCCAGACGCCTCATCGGAAATAGGCCTCATCTCGCCTGGAAGGGAGAACTTCCTGGATTTTCTCGAGTTGCGGCAGGTGTTCTCGAGTTACGACGGGGACCTCAGGGACCCGCCCTGGTGGCCTCAGGAGAGGCCATTCCCCATGCGAGTTGCTAGGGGGCCTCTCGGGATTCCTCTTCTGTCGATACCGGGGCCAAAAACCTTGTTTGGAGTCAGGGCCGGATCCGAGGATTCCTCTCAGGGGCTGACATGGAACTTTGGGTACTTCTGGAGTCTCCCCAGGGGAGTCAGGCCTCGTCTCGAGTGGGGGCATGCACGTGCGCTTTCCTTACAGGCTGTAGCAGCAATGTCACGCTTCCCGTGGCGTGGATCAAAGGATCTGTGGTTTTCCCTCGAGGCTTTCCCACAGGGCTGTCCCACGTGCCACCGTGGTGTGAGTCGATCCTCGGCGTGAAAGATGAGCCAGTGCAGGGCAAAGAGGTTCCTCTGGAATGGACTGAGACATCTGGGGGACTCTTGGAATGGTGGTACGACCATGGAGTTCCTCTCGCCTTTTCTGTTGAGAGTGACTTGTCTTGAGATGCGACGGGAACGCTGGGAATTCTTTCCCGTTGAAAGCAGGGAAAGGATCCCTCATCTCGAGCTACGAGGGGGAAACGGGGCTCCTCTGGATGTGGGCGGGACCATCGTTCTTCCTCTAGAGTGGAGACGGGTATGGCGGTGAACTTCTTGAGTTGCAGCAAGGGTGTGAAAGACCCTTTCGAAGTTCCAGAGGTTAGGTGTCATTAGACTCCAGACGCCTCATCGGAAATAGGCCTCATCTCGCCTGGAAGGGAGAACTTCCTGGATTTTCTCGAGTTGCGGCAGGTGTTCTCGAGTTACGACGGGGACCTCAGGGACCCGCCCTGGTGGCCTAGGGAACGGAGAGTCCCCATGCGAGTTGCTAGGGGGCCTCTCGGGATTCCTCTCCCATCGATACTGGGGCCAAAAACCTTGTGTGGAGTCAGGGCCGGAACCGAGGATTCCTCTCAGGGGCTGACATGGATCTTTGGGTACTTCTGGAGTCTCCCCAGGGGAGTCAGGCCTCGTCTCGAGTGGGGGCATGCACGTGCGCTTTCCTTCCAGGCTGTAGCAGCAATGTCACGCTTCCCGTCGGGTGGATCAAAGGATCTGTGGTTTTCCCTCGAGGCTTTCCCTCGAGGCTTTCCCACAGGGCTGTCCCACGTGCCACCGTGGTGTGAGTCGATCCTCGGCGTGAAAGATGAGCCAGTGCAGGGCAAAGAGGTTCCTCTGGAATGGACTGAGACATCTGGGGGACTCTTGGAATGGTGGTACGACCATGGAGTTCCTCTCGCCTTTCCTGTTGAGAGTGCCTCCTCTTGAGATGCGACGGGAACGCCGGGAATTCTTTCCCGTTGAAAGCAGGGAAAGGATCCCTCATCTCGAGCTAAGAGGGGGAAACGGGGCTCCTCTGGATGTGGGCAGGACCATCGTGCTTCCTCCCGAGTGGAGACGGGTATGGCGGTGAACTTCTTGAGTTGCCGCAAGGGTGTGAAAGACCCTTTCGAATTTCCAGAGGTTAGGTGTCATTACTCTCCAGACGCCTCATCGGAAATTGGCCTCATCTCGCCTGTAAGGGAGAACTTCCTGGATTTTCTCGAGTTGCGGCAGGTGTTCTCGAGATACGACGGGGACATCAGGGACCCGCTCTGGTGGCCTCTGGAAAAGCCAGTCCCCATGCGAGTTGCTAGGGGGCCTCTAGAGATTCCTCTCCCGTCGATACTGGGGCCAAAAACCTTGTGTGGAGTCAGGGCTGGAACCGAGGATTCCTCTCAGGGGCTGACATGAATCTTTGAGTACTTCTGGAGTCTCCCCAGGGGAGTCAGGCCTCGTCTCGAGTGGGGGCATGGACGTGCGCTTTCCTTCCAGACTGTAGCAGCAATGTCACGCTTCCCATCGCGTGGATCAAAGGATCTGTGGTTTTCCCTCGAGGCTTTCCCACAGGGCTGCCCCACGTGCCACCTTGGTGTGAGTCGATCCTCGGCGTGAAAGATGAGCCAGTGCAGGGCAAAGAGGTTCCTCTGGAATAGACTGAGACATCTGGGGGACTCTTGGAATGGTGGTACGACCATGGAGTTCCTCTCGCCTTTTCTGTTGAGAGTGCCTCCTCTTGAGATGCGACGGGAACGCTGGGAATTCTTTCCCGTTGAAAGCAGGGAAAGGATCCCTCATCTCGAGCTACGAGGGGGAAACGGGGCTCCTCTGGATGTGGGCGGGACCATCGTGCTTCCTCTCGAGTGGAGACGGGTATGGCGGTGAACTTCTTGAGTTGCAGCAATTGTGTGAAAGACCCTTTCGAAGTTCCAGAGGTTAGGTGTCATTAGTCTCCAGACGCCTCATCGGAAATAGGCCTCATATCGCCTGGAAGGGAGAACTTCCTGGATTTTCTCGAGTTGCGGCAGGTGTTCTCGAGTTACGACGGGGAACTCAGGGACCCGCCCTGGTGGCCTCAGGAGAGGCCACTCCCCATGCGAGTTGCTAGGCGGCCTCTCGGGATTCCTCTCCCGTCGATACCGGGGCCAAAAACCTTTTGTGGAGTCAGGGCCGGAACCGAGGATTCCTCTCAGGGGCTGACATGGATCTTTGGGTACTTCTGGAGTCTCCCCAGGGGAGTCAGGCCTCGTCTCGAGTGGGGGCATGCACGTGCGATTTCCTTCCAGGCTGTAGCAGCAATGTCACGCTTCTCGTCGCGTGGATCAAAGGATCTGTGGTTTTCCCTCGAGGCTTTCCCTCGAGGCTTTCCCACAGGGCTGTCCCACGTGCCACCGTGGTGTGAGTCGATCCTCGGTGTGAAAGATGAGCCAGTGCAGGGCAAAGAGGTTCCTCTGGAATGGACTGAGACATCTGGGGGACTCTTGGAATGGTGGTACGACCATGGAGTTCCTCTCGCCTTTCCTGTTGAGAGTGCCTCCTCTTGAGATGCGACGGGAACGCCGGGAATTCTTTCCCGTTGAAAGCAGAGAAAGGATCCCTCATCTGGAGATACGAGGGGGAAACGGGGCTCCTCTGGATGTGGGCGGGACCATCGTGCTTCCTCCCGAGTGGAGACGGGTATGGCGGTGAACTTCTTGAGTTGCAGCAAGGGTGTGAATGACCCTTTCGAAGTTCCAGAGGTTAGGTGTCATTAGTCTCCAGACGCCTCATCGGAAATAGGCCTCATCTGGCCTGGAAGGGAGAACTTCCTGGATTTGCTCGAGTTGCGGCAGGTGTTCTCGAGTTACGACGGGGACCTCAGGGACCCGCCCTGGTGGCCTCAGGAGAGGCCAGTCCCCATGCTAGTTGCTAGGGGGCCCCTCGGGATTCCTCTCCCTTCGATACCGGGGCCAAAAACCTTGTGTGGAGTCAGGGCCGGAACCGAGGATTCCTCTCAGGGGCTGACATGGATCTTTGGGTACTTCTGGAGTCTCCCCAGGGGAGTCAGGCCTCGTCTCGAGTGGGGGCATGCACGTGCGCTTTCCTTCCAGGCTGTAGCAGCAATGTCATTCTTCCCGTCGCATTTATCAAAGGATCTGTGGCTTTCCCTCGAGACTTCCCCTCGAGGCTTTCCCACAGGGCTGTCCCACGTGCCACCGTGGTGTGAGTCGATCCTCGGCGTGAAAGATGAGCCAGTGCAGGGCAAAGAGGTTCCTCTGGAATTGACTGAGACATCTGGGGGAAGCTTGGAATGGTGGTACGACCATGGAGTTCCTCTCGCCTTTCCTGTTGAGAGTGCCTCCTCTTGAGATGCGACGGGAACGCCGGGAAATCTTTCCCGTTGAAAGCAGGGAAAGGATCCCTCATCTCAAGCTCCGAGGGGGAAACGGGGCTCCTCTGGATGTGGGCGGGACTATCGTGCTTCCTCCCGAGTGGAGACGGGTATTTCGGTGAACTTCTTGAGTTGCAGCAAGGGTGTGAATGACACTTTCGAAGTTCCTGAGGTTAGGTGTCATTAGTCTCCAGACGCCTCATCGGAAATAGGCCTCATCTCGCCTGGAAGGGAGAACTTCCTGGATTTGCTCGAGTTGCGGCAGGTGTTCTCGAGTTACGACGGGGACCTCAGGGACCCGCCCTGGTGGCCTCAGAAGAGGCCAGTCCCCATGCTAGTTGCTAGGGGGCCCCTCGGGATTCCTCTCCCGTCGATACCGGGGCCAAAAACCTTGTGTGGAGTCAGGGCCGGAACCGAGGATTCCTCTCAGGGGCTGACATGGATCTTTGGGTACTTCTGGAGTCTCCCCAGGGGAGTCAGGCCTCGTCTCGAGTGGGGGCATGCACGTGCGCTTTCCTTCCAGGCTGTAGCATCAATGTCATTCTTCCCGTCGCATTTATCAAAGGATCTGTGGCTTTCCCTCGAGGCTTTCCCTCGAGGCTTTCCCACAGGGCTGTCCCACGTGCCACCGTGGTGTGAGTCGATCCTCGGCGTGAAAGATGAGCCAGTGCAGGTCAAAGAGGTTCCTCTGGAATGGACTGAGACATCTAGGGGACTCTAGGAATGGTGGTACAACCATTGAGTTCCTCTCGCCTTTCCTGTTGAGAGTGCCTCCTCTTGAGATGCGACGGGAATGCTGGGAATTTTTTCCTGTTGAAAGCAGGGAAACGATCCCTCATCTCGAGCTCCGAGGGGGAAACGGGGCTCCTCTGGATGTGGGCGGGACCATCGTGCTTCCTCTCGAGTGGAGACGGGTATGGCGGTGAAATTCTTGAGTTGCAGCAAGGGTGTGAAAGACCCTTTCGAAGTTCCAGAGGTTAGGTGTCATTAGTCTCCCGACGCCTCATCGGAAATAGGCCTTATCTCGCCTGGAAGGGAGAACTTCCTGGATTTTCTCGAGTTTCGGCAGGAGTTCTCGAGTTACGACGGGGACCTCAGGGACCCGCCCTGGTGGCCTCAGGAACGGCCAGTCCCCATGCGAGTTGCTAGGGGGCCTCTCGGGATTCCTATCCCATCAATACTGGGGCCAAAAACATTGTGTGGAGTCAGGGCCGGAACCGAGGATTCCTCTCAGCGGCTGACATGGATCTTTGGGTACTTCTGGAGTCTCCCCAGGGGAGTCAGGCCTCGTCTCGAGTGGGGGCATGCACGTGCGCTTTCCTTCCAGGCTGAAGCAGCAATGTCACGCTTTCCGTGGCGTGGATCAAAGGATCTGTGGTTTTCCCTCGAGGCTTTCCCTCGAGGCTTTCCCACAGGGCTGTCCCACGTGCCACTGTGGTGTGAGTCGATCCTCGGCGTGAAAGATGAGCCAGTGCAGGGCAAAGAGGTTCCTCTGGAATGGACTGAGACATCTGGGGGACTCTTGGAATGGTGGTACGACCATGGTGTTCCTCTCGCCTTTCCTGTTGAGAGTGCCTCCTCTTGACATGCGACGGGAACGCCAGGAATTCTTTTCCGTTGAAAGCAGGGAAAGGATCCCTCATCTCGAGCTCCGAGGGGGAAACGGGGCTCCTCTGGATGTGGGCGGGACCATCGTGCTTCCTCCCGAGTGGAGACGGGTATGGCGGTGAACTTCTTGAGTTGCAGCAAGGGTGTGAAAGACCCTTTCGAAGTTCCAGAGGTTAGGTGTCATTAGTCTCCAGACGCCTCAACGGAAATAGGCCTCATCTCGCCTGGAAGGGAGAACTTCCTGGATTTTCTCGAGTTGGGGCAGGTGTTCTCGAGTTGCGACGGGGACCTCAGGGACCCGCCCTGGTGGCCTCAGGAGAGGCCAGTCCCCATGCTAGTTGCTAGGGGGCCCCTCGGGATTCCTCTCCCGTCGATACTGGGGCCAAAAACCTTGTGTGGAGTCAGGGCCGGAACCGAGGATTCCTCTCAGGGGCTGACATGGATCTTTGGGTACTTCTGGAGTCTCCCCAGGGGAGTCAGGCCTCGTCTCGAGTGGGGGCATGCACGTGCGCTTTCCTTCCAGGCTGTAGCAGCAATGTCACGCTTCCCGTCGCGTGGATCAAAGGATATGTGGTTTTCCCTCGAGGCTTTCCCTCGAGGCTTTCCCACAGGGCTGTCCCACGTGCGACCGTGGTGTGAGTCGATCCTCGGCGTGAAAGATGAGCCAGTGCAGGGCAAAGAGGTTCCTCTGGAATGGACTGAGACATCTGGGGGACTCTTGGAATGGTGGTACGACCATGGAGTTCCTCTCGCCTTTCCTGTTGAGAGTGCCTCCTCTTGAGATGCGACGAGAACGCCGGGAATTCTTTCCCGTTGAAAGCAGGGAAAGGATCCCTCATCTCGAGCTACGAGGGGGAAACGGGGCTCCTCTGGATGTGGGCGGGACCATCGTGCTTCCTCCCGAGTGGAGACGGGTATGGCGGTGAACTTCTTGAGTTGCAGCAAGGGTGTGAATGACCCTTTCGAAGTTCCAGAGGTTAGGTGTCATTAGTCTCCAGACGCCTCATCGGAAATAGGCCTCATCTGGCCTGGAAGGGAGAACTTCCTGGATTTGCTCGAGTTGCGGCAGGTGTTCTCGAGTTACGACGGGGACCTCAGGGACCCGCCCTGGTGGCCTCAGGAGAGGCCAGTTCCCATGCTAGTTGCTAGGGGGCCCCTCGGGATTCCTCTCCCTTCGATACCGGGGCCAAAAACCTTGTGTGGAGTCAGGGCCGGAACCGAGGATTCCTCTCAGGGGCTGACATGGATCTTTGGGTACTTCTGGAGTCTCCCCAGGGGAGTCAGGCCTCGTCTCGAGTGGGGGCATGCACGTGCGCTTTCCTTCCAGGCTGTAGCAGCAATGTCATTCTTCCCGTCGCATTTATCAAAGGATCTGTGGCTTTCCCTCGAGACTTCCCCTCGAGGCTTTCCCACAGGGCTGTCCCACGTGCCACCGTGGTGTGAGTCGATCCTCGGCGTGAAAGATGAGCCAGTGCAGGGCAAAGAGGTTCCTCTGGAATTGACTGAGACATCTGGGGGAAGCTTGGAATGGTGGTACGACCATGGAGTTCCTCTCGCCTTTCCTGTTGAGAGTGCCTCCTCTTGAGATGTGACGGGAACGCCGGGAAATCTTTCCCGTTGAAAGCAGGGAAAGGATCCCTCATCTCAAGCTCCGAGGGGGAAACGGGGCTCCTCTGGATGTGGGCGGGACCAACGTGCTTCCTCCCGAGTGGAGACGGGTATTTCGGTGAACTTCTTGAGTTGCAGCAAGGGTGTGAATGACCCTTTCGAAGTTCCTGAGGTTAGGTGTCATTAGTCTCCAGACGCCTCATCGGAAATAGGCCTCATCTCGCCTGGAAGGGAGAACTTCCTGGATTTGCTCGAGTTGCGGCAGGTGTTCTCGAGTTACGACGGGGACCTCAGGGACCCGCCCTGGTGGCCTCAGGAGAGGCCAGTCCCCATGCTAGTTGCTAGGGGGCCCCTCGGGATTCCTCTCCCGTCGATACCGGGGCCAAAAATCTTGTGTGGAGTCAGGGCCGGAACCGAGGATTCCTCTCAGGGGCTGACATGGATCTTTGGGTACTTCTGGAGTCTCCCCAGGGGAGTCAGGCCTCGTTTCGAGTGGGGGCATGCACGTGCGCTTTCCTTCCAGGCTGTAGCAGCAATGTCATTCTTCCCGTCGCATTTATCAAAGGATCTGTGGCTTTCCCTCGAGGCTTTCCCTCGAGGCTTTCCCACAGGGCTGTCCCACGTGCCACCGTGGTGTGAGTCGATCCTCGGCGTGAAAGATGAGCCAGTGCAGGTCAAAGAGGTTCCTCTGGAATGGACTGAAACATCTAGGGGACTCTAGGAATGGTGGTACGACCATTGAGTTCCTCTCGCCTTTCCTGTTGAGAGTGCCTCCTCTTGAGATGCGACGGGAATGCTGGGAATTTTTTCCTGTTGAAAGCAGGGAAACGATCCCTCATCTCGAGCTCCGAGGGGGAAACGGGGCTCCTCTGGATGTGGGCGGGACCATCGTGCTTCCTCTCGAGTGGAGACGGGTATGGCGGTGAACTTCTTGAGTTGCAGCAAGGGTGTGAAAGACCCTTTCGAAGTTCCAGAGGTTAGGTGTCATTAGTCTCCAGACGCCTCATCGGAAATAGGCCTCATCTCGCCTGGAAGGGAGAACTTCCTGGATTTTCTCGAGTTGCGGCAGGTGTTCTCGTGTTAGGACGGGGACCTCAGGGACCCGCCCTGGTGGCCTCAGGACCGGCCAGTCCCCATGCGAGTTGATAGGGGGCCTCTCGGGATTCCTCTCCCGTCGATACCGGGGACAAAAACCTTGTGTGGAGTCAGGGCCGGAACCGAGGATTCCTCTCAGGGGTGACATGTATCTTTGGGTACTTCTGGAGTCTCCAAAGGGGAGTCAGGCCTCGTCTCGAGTGGGGGCATGCACGTGCGCTTTCCTTCCAGGCTGTAGCAGCAATGTCACGCTTCCCGTCGCGTGGATCAAAGGATCTGTGGTTTTCCCTCGAGGCTTTCATTCGAGGCTTTCCCACAGGGCTGTCCCACGTGCCACCGTGGTGTGAGTCGATCCTCGGCGTGAAAGATGAGCCAGTGCAGGGCAAAGAGATTCCTCTGGAATGGACTGAGACATCTGGGCAATCGTGGAATGGTGGTACGACCATGGAGTTCCTCTCGCCTATCCTGTTGAGAATGCCTCCTCTTGAGATGCGACGGGAACACTGGGAAATCTTTCCCGTTGAAAGCAGGGAAAGGATCCCTCATCTCGAGCTACGAGGGGGAAACGGGGCTCCTCTGGATGTGGGCGGGACCATCGTGCTTCCTCTCGAGTGGAGACGGGTATGGCGGTGAACTTCTTGAGTTGCAGCAAGGGTGTGAAAGACCCTTTCGAAGTTCCAGAGGTTAGGTGTCATTAGTCTCCAGACGCCTCATCGGAAATAGGCCACATGTCGCCTGGAAGGGAGAACTTCCTGGATTTTCTCGAGTTGCGGCAGGTGTTCTCGAGTTACGACGGGGACCTCAGGGAACCGCCCTGGTGGCCTCAGGAGAGGCCAGTCCCCATGCAATTTGCTAGGGGGCCTCTCGGGATTCCTCTCCCGTCGATACCGGGGCCAAAAACCTTGTGTGGAGTCAGGCCCGGAACCGAGGATTCCTCTCAGGGGCTGACATGGATCTTTGGGTACTTCTGGAGTCTCCCCAGGGGAGTCAGGCCTCGTCTCGAGTGGGGGCATGCACGTGCGCTTTCCTTCCAGGCCATAGCAGCAATGTCACGCTTCCCGTCGCGTGGATCAAATGATCTGTGGTTTTCCCTCGAGGCTTTCCCTCGAGGCTTTCCCACAGGGCTGTCCCACGTGCCACCGTGGTGTGAGTCGATCCTCGGCGTGAAAGATGAGCCAGTGCAGGGCAAAGAGGTTCCTCTGGAATGGACTGAGACATCTGGGGGACTCTTGGAATGGTGGTACGACCATGGAGTTCCTCTCGCCTTTCCTGTTGAGAGTGCCTCCTCTTGAGATGCGACGGGAACGCCGGGAATTCTTTCCCGTTGAAAGCAGGGAAAGGATCCCTCATCTCGAGCTACGAGGGGGAAACGGGGCTCCTCTGGATGTGGGCGGGACCATCGTGCTTCCTCTCGAGTGGAGACGGGTATGGCGGTGAACTTCTTGAGTTGCAGCAAGGGTGTGAAAGACCCTTTCGAAGTTCCAGAGGTTAGGTGTCATTAGTCTCCAGACGCCTCATCGGAAATAGGCCTCATCTCGCCTGCAAGGGAGAACTTCCTGGATTTTCTCGAGTTGCGGCAGGTGTTCTCGAGTTACGACGGGGACCTCAGGGACCCGCCCTGGTTGCCTCAGGAGAGGCCAGTCCCCATGCGAGTTGCTAGGGGGCCTCTCGTGATTCCTCTCCCGTCGATACCGGGGCCAAAAACCTTGTGTGGAGTCAGGGCCGGAACCGAGGATTACTCTCAGGGGTGACATGTATCTTTGGGTACTTCTGGAGTCTCCCCAGGGGAGTCAGGACTCGTCTCGAGTGGGGGCATGCACGTGCGATTTCCTTCCAGGCTGCAGCAGCAATGTCACGCTTCCCGTCGCGTGGATCAAAGGATCTGTGGTTTTCCCTCGAGGCTTTCCCTCGAGGCTTTCCCACAAGGCTTTCCCACGTGCCACCGTGGTGTGAGTCGATCCTCGGCGTGAAAGATGAGCCAGTGCAGGGCAAAAGGTTCCTCTGGAATGGACTGAGACATCTGGGGGACTCTTGGAATGGTGGTACGACCATGGAGTTCCTCTCGCCTTTCCTGTTGAGAGTGCCTCCTCTTGAGATGCGACGGGAACGCTGGGAATTCTTTCCCGTTGAAAGCAGGGAAAGGATCCCTCATCTCGAGCTACGAGGGGGAAACGGGGCTCCTCTGGATGTGGGCGGGACCATCGTGCTTCCTCTCGAGTGGAGACGGGTATGGCGGTGAACTTCTTGAGTTGCAGCAAGGGTGTGAAAGACCCTTTCGAAGTTCCAGAGTTTAGGTGTCATTAGTCTCCAGACGCCTCATCGGAAATAGGCCTCATCTCGCCTGGAAGGGAGAACTTCCTGGATTTTCTCGAGTTGCGGCAGGTGTTCTCGAGTTACGACGGGGACCTCAGGGACCCGCCCTGGTGGCCTCAGGAGAGGCCAGTCCCCATGCGAGTTGCTAGGGGGCCTCTCGGGATTCCTCTCCCGTCGATACCGGGGCCAAAAACCTTGTGTGGAGTCAGGGCCGGGACCGAGGATTCCTCTCAGGGGTTGACATGGATCTTTGGGTACTTCTGGAGTCTCCCCACGGGAGTCAGGCCTCGTCTCGAGTGGGGGCATGCACGTGCGCTTTCCTTCCAGGCTGTAGCAGCAATGTCACGATTCCCGTCGCATTTATCAAAGGATCTGTGGCTTTCCCTCGAGGCTTTCCCTCGAGGCTTTCCCACAGGGCTCTCCCACGTGCCACCGTGTTGTGAGTCGATCCTCGGCGTGAAAGATGAGCCAGTGCAGGGCAAAGAGTTTCCTCTGGAATGGACTGAGACATCTGGGGGAGTCTTGGAATGGTGGTACGACCATGGAGTTCCTCTCGCCTTTCCTGTTGAGAGTGCCTCCTCTTGAGATGCGACGGGAACGCCGGGAATTCTTTCCCGTTGAAAGCAGGGAAAGGATCCCTCATCTCGAGCTACGAGGGGGAAACGGGGCTCCTCTGGATGTGGGCGGGACCATCGTGCTTCCTCTCGAGTGGAGACGGGTATGGCGGTGAACTTCTTGAGTTGCAGCAAGGGTGTGAAAGACCCTTTCGAAGTTCCAGAGGTTAGGTGTCATTAGACTCCAGACGCCTCATCGGAAATAGGCCTCATCTCGCCTGGAAGGGAGAACTTCCTGGATTTTCTCGAGTTGCGGCAGGTGTTCTCGAGTTACGATGGGGACGTCAGGGACCCGCCCTGGTGGCCTCAGGAGAGGCCACTCCCCGTGCGAGTTGCTAGGCGGCCTCTCGGGATTCCTCTCCCGTCGATACCGGGGCCAAAAACCTTGTGTGGAGTCAGGGCCGGAACCGAGGATTCCTCTCAGGGGCTGACATGGATCTTTGGGTACTTCTGGAGTCTCCCCAGGGGAGTCAGGCCTCGTCTCGAGTGGTGGCATGAACTTGCGCTTTCCTTCCAGGCTGTAGCAGCAATGTCACGCTTCCCGTCGGGTGGATCAAAGGATCTGTGGTTTTCCCTCGAGGCTTTCCCTCGAGGCTTTCCCACAGGGCTGGCCCACGTGCCAGCGTGGTGTGAGTCGATCCTCGGCGTGAAAGATGAGCCAGTGCAGGGCAAAGAGGTTCCTCTGGAATGGACTGAGACATCTGGGGGACTCTTGGAATGGTGGTACGACCATGGAGTTCCTCTCGCCTTTCCTGTTGAGAGTGCCTCCTCTTGAGATGCGACGGGAACGCCGGGAATTCTTTCCCGTTGAAAGCAGGGAAGGGATCCCTCATCTCGAGCTACGAGGGGGAAACGGGGCTCCTCTGGATGTGGGCGGGACCATCGTGCTTCCTCTCGAGTGGAGACGGGTATGGCGGTGAACTTCTTGAGTTGAAGCAAGGGTGTGAAAGACCCTTTCGAAGTTCCAGAGGTTAGGTGTCATTAGTCTCCAGACGCCTCATCGGAAATAGGCCTCATCTCGCCTGCAAGGGAGAACTTCCTGGATTTTCTCGAGTTGCGGCAGGTGTTCTCGAGTTACGACGGGGACCTCAGGGACCCGCCCTGGTTGCCTCAGGAGAGGCCAGTCCCCATGCGAGTTGATAGGGGGCCTCTCGGGATTCCTCTCCCGTCGATACCGGGGACAAAAACCTTGTGTGGAGTCAGGGCCGGAACCGAGGATTCCTCTCAGGGGTGACATGTATCTTTGGGTACTTCTGGAGTCTCCCCACGGGAGTCAGGCCTCGTCTCGAGTGGGGGCATGCACGTGAGCTTTCCTTCCAGGCTGTAGCAGCAATGTCACGATTCCCGTCGCATTTATCAAAGGGTCTGTGGCTTTCCCTCGAGTCTTTCCCTCGAGGCTTTCCCACAGGGCTGTCCAACGTGCCACCGTGGTGTGAATCGATCCTCGGCGTGAAAGATGAGCCAGTGCAGGTCAAAGAGGTTCCTCTGAAATGGACTGAGACATCTAGGGGACTCTAGGAATGGTGGTACGACCATGGAGTTCCTCTCGCCTTTCCTGTTGAGAGTGCCTCTTCTTGAGATGGAACAGGAACGCCGGGAATTCTTTCCCGTTGAAAGCAGGGAAAGGATCCCTCATCTCGAGCTACGAGGGGGAAACGGGGCTCCTCTGGATGTGGGCGGGACCATCGTGCTTCCTCTCGAGTGGAGACGGGTATGCCGGTGAACTTCTTGAGTTGCAGCAAGGGTGTGAAAGACCCTTTCGAAGTTCCAGAGGTTAGGTGTCATTAGTCTCCAGACGCCTCATCGGAAATAGGCCTCATCTCGCCTGCAAGGGAGAACTTCCTGGATTTTCTCGAGTTGCGGCAGGTGTTCTCGAGTTACGACGGGGACCTCAGGGACCCGCCCTGGTGGCCTCAGGAGAGGCCAGTCCCCATGCGAGTTGATAGGGGGCCTCTCGGGATTCCTCTCCCGTCGATACCGGGGACAAAAACCTTGTGTGGAGTCAGGGCTGGAACCGAGGATTCCTCTCAGGGGTGACATGTATCTTTGGGTACTTCTGGAGTCTCCAAAGGGGAGTCAGGCCTCGTCTCGAGTGGGGGCATGCACGTGCGCTTTCCTTCCAGGCTGTAGCAGCAATGTCACGCTTCCCGTCGCGTGGATCAAAGGATCTGTGGTTTTCCCTCGAGGCTTTCCCTCGAGGCTTTCCCACAGGGCTGTCCCACGTGCCACCGTGGTGTGAGTCGATCCTCGGCGTGAAAGATGAGCCAGTGCAGGGCAAAGAGGTTCCTCTGGAATGGACTGAGACATCTGGGGAACTCTTGGAATGGTGGTACGACCATGGAGTTCCTCTCGCCTTTCCTGTTGAGAGTGCCTCCTCTTGAGATGAGACGGGAACGCCGGGAATTCTTTCCCATTGAAAGCAGGGAAAGGATCCATCATCTCGAGCTACGAGTGGGAAACGGGGCTCCTCTGGATGTGGGCGGGACCATCGTGCTTCCTCTCGAGTGGAGACGGGTATGGCGGTGAACTTCTTGAGTTGCAGCAAGGGTGTGAAAGACCCTTTCGAAGTTCCAGAGGTTAGGTGTCATTAGTCTCCAGACGCCTCATCGGAAATAGGCCTCATCTCGCCTGCAAGGGAGAACTTCCTGGATTTTCTCGAGTTGCGGCAGGTGTTCTCGAGTTACGACGGGGACCTCAGGGACCCGCCCTGGTTGCCTCAGGAGAGGCCACTCCCCGTGCGAGTTGCTAGGGGGCCTCTCGGGATTCCTCTCCCGTCGATACCGGGGCCAAAAACCTTGTGTGGAGTCAGGGCCGGAACCGAGGATTACTCTCAGGGGTGACATGTATCTTTGGGTACTTCTGGAGTCTCCCCAGGGGAGTCAGGACTCGTCTCGAGTGGGGGCATGCACGTGCGCTTTCCTTCCAGGCTGCAGCAGCAATGTCACGCTTCCCGTCGCGTGGATCAAAGGATCTGTGGTTTTCCCTCGAGGCTTTCCCTCGAGGCTTTCCCACAAGGCTTTCCCACGTGCCACCGTGGTGTGAGTCGATCCTCGGCGTGAAAGATGAGCCAGTGCAGGGCAAAAGGTTCCTCTGGAATGGACTGAGACAACTGGGGGACTCTTGGAATGGTGGTACGACCATGGAGTTCCTCTCGCCTTTCCTGTTGAGAGTGCCTCCTCTTGAGATGCGACGGGAACGCTGGGAATTCTTTCCCGTTGAAAGCAGGGAAAGGATCCCTCATCTCGAGCTACGAGGGGGAAACGGGGCTCCTCTGGATGTGGGCGGGACCATCGTGCTTCCTCTCGAGTGGAGACAGGTATGGCGGTGAAATTCTTGAGTTGCAGCAAGGGTGTGAAAGACCCTTTCGAAGTTCCAGAGTTTAGGTGTCATTAGTCTCCAGACGCCTCATCGGAAATAGGCCTCATCTCGCCTGGAAGGGAGAACTTCCTGGATTTTCTCGAGTTGCGGCAGGTGTTCTCGAGTTACGACGGGGACCTCAGGGACCCGCCCTGGTGGCCTCAGGAGAGGCCAGTCCCCATGCGAGTTGCTAGGGGGCCTCTCGGGATTCCTCTCCCGTCGATACCGGGGCCAAAAACCTTGTGTGGAGTCAGGGCCGGGACCGAGGATTCCTCTCAGGGGCTGACATGGATCTTTGGGTACTTCTGGAGTCTCCCCAGGGGAGTCAGGCCTCGTCTCGAGTGGGGGCATGCACGTGCGCTTTCCTTCCAGGCTGTAGCAGCAATGTCACGATTCCCGTCGCATTTATCAAAGGATCTGTGGCTTTCCCTCGAGGCTTTCCCTCGAGGCTTTCCCACAGGGCTGGCCCACGTGCCACCGTGTTGTGAGTCGATCCTCGGCGTGAAAGATGAGCCAGTGCAGGGCAAAGAGTTTCCTCTGGAATGGACTGAGACATATGGGGGAGTCTTGGAATGGTGGTACGACCATGGAGTTCCTCTCGCCTTTCCTGTTGAGAGTGCCTCCTCTTGAGATGCGACGGGAACGCCGGGAATTCTTTCCCGTTGAAAGCAGGGAAAGGATCCCTCATCTCGAGCTACGAGGGGGAAACGGGGCTCCTCTGGATGTGGGCGGGACCATCGTGCTTCCTCTCGAGTGGAGACGGGTATGGCGGTGAACTTCTTGAGTTGCAGCAAGGGTGTGAAAGACCCTTTCGTTGTTCCAGAGGTTAGGTGTCATTAGTCTCCAGACGCCTCATCGGAAATAGGCCTCATCTCGCCTGCAAGGGAGAACTTCCTGGATTTTCTCGAGTTGCGGCAGGTGTTCTCAAGTTACGACGGGGACCTCAGGGACCCGCACTGGTTGCCTCAGGAGAGGCCAGTCCCCATGCGAGTTGATAGGGGGCCTCTCGGGATTCCTCTCCCGTCGATACCGGGGACAAAAACCTTGTGTGGAGTCAGGGCCGGAACCGAGGATTCCTCTCAGGGGTGACATGTATCTTTGGGTACTTCTGGAGTCTCCAAAGGGGAGTCAGGCCTCGTCTCGAGTGGGGGCATGCACGTGCGCTTTCCTTCCAGGCTGTAGCAGCAATGTCACGCTTCCCGTCGCGTGGATCAAAGGATCTGTGGTTTTCCCTCGAGGCTTTCATTCGAGGCTTTCCCACAGGGCTGTCCCACGTGCCACCGTGGTGTGAGTCGATCCTCGGCGTGAAAGATGAGCCAGTGCAGGGCAAAGAGATTCCTCTGGAATGGACTGAGACATCTGGGCAATCGTGGAATGGTGGTACGACCATGGAGTTCCTCTCGCCTATCCTGTTGAGAATGCCTCCTCTTGAGATGCGACGGGAACACTGGGAATTCTTTCCCGTTGAAAGCAGGGAAAGGATCCCTCATCTCGAGCTACGAGGGGGAAACGGGGCTCCTCTGGATGTGGGCGGGACCATCGTGCTTCCTCTCGAGTGGAGACGGGTATGGCGGTGAACTTCTTGAGTTGCAGCAAGGGTGTGAAAGACCCTTTCGAAGTTCCAGAGGTTAGGTGTCATTAGTCTCCAGACGCCTCATCGGAAATAGGCCACATGTCGCCTGGAAGGGAGAACTTCCTGGATTTTCTCGAGTTGCGGCAGGTGTTCTCGAGTTACGACGGGGACCTCAGGGAACCGCCCTGGTGGCCTCAGGAGAGGCCAGTCCCCATGCAATTTGCTAGGGGGCCTCTCGGGATTCCTCTCCCGTCGATACCGGGGCCAAAAACCTTGTGTGGAGTCAGGCCCGGAACCGAGGATTCCTCTCAGGGGCTGACATGGATCTTTGGGTACTTCTGGAGTCTCCCCAGGGGAGTCAGGCCTCGTCTCGAGTGGGGGCATGCACGTGCGCTTTCCTTCCAGGCCATAGCAGCAATGTCACGCTTCCCGTCGCGTGGATCAAATGATCTGTGGTTTTCCCTCGAGGCTTTCCCTCGAGGCTTTCCCACAGGGCTGTCCCACGTGCCACCGTGGTGTGAGTCGATCCTCGGCGTGAAAGATGAGCCAGTGCAGGGCAAAGAGGTTCCTCTGGAATGGACTGAGACATCTGGGGGACTCTTGGAATGGTGGTACGACCATGGAGTTCCTCTCGCCTTTCCTGTTGAGAGTGCCTCCTCTTGAGATGCGACGGGAACGCCGGGAATTCTTTCCCGTTGAAAGCAGGGAAAGGATCCCTCATCTCGAGCTACGAGGGGGAAACGGGGCTCCTCTGGATGTGGGCGGGACCATCGTGCTTCCTCTCGAGTGGAGACGGGTATGGCGGTGAACTTCTTGAGTTGCAGCAAGGGTGTGAAAGACCCTTTCGAAGTTCCAGAGGTTAGGTGTCATTAGTCTCCAGACGCCTCATCGGAAATAGGCCTCATCTCGCCTGCAAGGGAGAACTTCCTGGATTTTCTCGAGTTGCGGCAGGTGTTCTCGAGTTACGACGGGGACCTCAGGGACCCGCCCTGGTTGCCTCAGGAGAGGCCAGTCCCCATGCGAGTTGCTAGGGGGCCTCTCGTGATTCCTCTCCCGTCGATACCGGGGCCAAAAACCTTGTGTGGAGTCAGGGCCGGAACCGAGGATTACTCTCAGGGGTGACATGTATCTTTGGGTACTTCTGGAGTCTCCCCAGGGGAGTCAGGACTCGTCTCGAGTGGGGGCATGCACGTGCGATTTCCTTCCAGGCTGCAGCAGCAATGTCACGCTTCCCGTCGCGTGGATCAAAGGATCTGTGGTTTTCCCTCGAGGCTTTCCCTCGAGGCTTTCCCACAAGGCTTTCCCACGTGCCACCGTGGTGTGAGTCGATCCTCGGCGTGAAAGATGAGCCAGTGCAGGGCAAAAGGTTCCTCTGGAATGGACTGAGACATCTGGGGGACTCTTGGAATGGTGGTACGACCATGGAGTTCCTCTCGCCTTTCCTGTTGAGAGTGCCTCCTCTTGAGATGCGACGGGAACGCTGGGAATTCTTTCCCGTTGAAAGCAGGGAAAGGATCCCTCATCTCGAGCTACGAGGGGGAAACGGGGCTCCTCTGGATGTGGGCGGGACCATCGTGCTTCCTCTCGAGTGGAGACGGGTATGGCGGTGAACTTCTTGAGTTGCAGCAAGGGTGTGAAAGACCCTTTCGAAGTTCCAGAGTTTAGGTGTCATTAGTCTCCAGACGCCTCATCGGAAATAGGCCTCATCTCGCCTGGAAGGGAGAACTTCCTGGATTTTCTCGAGTTGCGGCAGGTGTTCTCGAGTTACGACGGGGACCTCAGGGACCCGCCCTGGTGGCCTCAGGAGAGGCCAGTCCCCATGCGAGTTGCTAGGGGGCCTCTCGGGATTCCTCTCCCGTCGATACCGGGGCCAAAAACCTTGTGTGGAGTCAGGGCCGGGACCGAGGATTCCTCTCAGGGGTTGACATGGATCTTTGGGTACTTCTGGAGTCTCCCCACGGGAGTCAGGCCTCGTCTCGAGTGGGGGCATGCACGTGCGCTTTCCTTCCAGGCTGTAGCAGCAATGTCACGATTCCCGTCGCATTTATCAAAGGATCTGTGGCTTTCCCTCGAGGCTTTCCCTCGAGGCTTTCCCACAGGGCTCTCCCACGTGCCACCGTGTTGTGAGTCGATCCTCGGCGTGAAAGATGAGCCAGTGCAGGGCAAAGAGTTTCCTCTGGAATGGACTGAGACATCTGGGGGAGTCTTGGAATGGTGGTACGACCATGGAGTTCCTCTCGCCTTTCCTGTTGAGAGTGCCTCCTCTTGAGATGCGACGGGAACGCCGGGAATTCTTTCCCGTTGAAAGCAGGGAAAGGATCCCTCATCTCGAGCTACGAGGGGGAAACGGGGCTCCTCTGGATGTGGGCGGGACCATCGTGCTTCCTCTCGAGTGGAGACGGGTATGGCGGTGAACTTCTTGAGTTGCAGCAAGGGTGTGAAAGACCCTTTCGAAGTTCCAGAGGTTAGGTGTCATTAGACTCCAGACGCCTCATCGGAAATAGGCCTCATCTCGCCTGGAAGGGAGAACTTCCTGGATTTTCTCGAGTTGCGGCAGGTGTTCTCGAGTTACGATGGGGACGTCAGGGACCCGCCCTGGTGGCCTCAGGAGAGGCCACTCCCCGTGCGAGTTGCTAGGCGGCCTCTCGGGATTCCTCTCCCGTCGATACCGGGGCCAAAAACCTTGTGTGGAGTCAGGGCCGGAACCGAGGATTCCTCTCAGGGGCTGACATGGATCTTTGGGTACTTCTTGAGTCTCCCCAGGGGAGTCAGGCCTCGTCTCGAGTGGTGGCATGAACTTGCGCTTTCCTTCCAGGCTGTAGCAGCAATGTCACGCTTCCCGTCGGGTGGATCAAAGGATCTGTGGTTTTCCCTCGAGGCTTTCCCTCGAGGCTTTCCCACAGGGCTGGCCCACGTGCCAGCGTGGTGTGAGTCGATCCTCGGCGTGAAAGATGAGCCAGTGCAGGGCAAAGAGGTTCCTCTGGAATGGACTGAGACATCTGGGGGACTCTTGGAATGGTGGTACGACCATGGAGTTCCTCTCGCCTTTCCTGTTGAGAGTGCCTCCTCTTGAGATGCGACGGGAACGCCGGGAATTCTTTCCCGTTGAAAGCAGGGAAGGGATCCCTCATCTCGAGCTACGAGGGGGAAACGGGGCTCCTCTGGATGTGGGCGGGACCATCGTGCTTCCTCTCGAGTGGAGACGGGTATGGCGGTGAACTTCTTGAGTTGAAGCAAGGGTGTGAAAGACCCTTTCGAAGTTCCAGAGGTTAGGTGTCATTAGTCTCCAGACGCCTCATCGGAAATAGGCCTCATCTCGCCTGCAAGGGAGAACTTCCTGGATTTTCTCGAGTTGCGGCAGGTGTTCTCGAGTTACGACGGGGACCTCAGGGACCCGCCCTGGTTGCCTCAGGAGAGGCCAGTCCCCATGCGAGTTGATAGGGGGCCTCTCGGGATTCCTCTCCCGTCGATACCGGGGACAAAAACCTTGTGTGGAGTCAGGGCCGGAACCGAGGATTCCTCTCAGGGGTGACATGTATCTTTGGGTACTTCTGGAGTCTCCCCACGGGAGTCAGGCCTCGTCTCGAGTGGGGGCATGCACGTGAGCTTTCCTTCCAGGCTGTAGCAGCAATGTCACGATTCCCGTCGCATTTATCAAAGGGTCTGTGGCTTTCCCTCGAGTCTTTCCCTCGAGGCTTTCCCACAGGGCTGTCCAACGTGCCACCGTGGTGTGAATCGATCCTCGGCGTGAAAGATGAGCCAGTGCAGGTCAAAGAGGTTCCTCTGGAATGGACTGAGACATCTAGGGGACTCTAGGAATGGTGGTACGACCATGGAGTTCCTCTCGCCTTTCCTGTTGAGAGTGCCTCTTCTTGAGATGGAACAGGAACGCCGGGAATTCTTTCCCGTTGAAAGCAGGGAAAGGATCCCTCATCTCGAGCTACGAGGGGGAAACGGGGCTCCTCTGGATGTGGGCGGGACCATCGTGCTTCCTCTCGAGTGGAGACGGGTATGCCGGTGAACTTCTTGAGTTGCAGCAAGGGTGTGAAAGACCCTTTCGAAGTTCCAGAGGTTAGGTGTCATTAGTCTCCAGACGCCTCATCGGAAATAGGCCTCATCTCGCCTGCAAGGGAGAACTTCCTGGATTTTCTCGAGTTGCGGCAGGTGTTCTCGAGTTACGACGGGGACCTCAGGGACCCGCCCTGGTGGCCTCAGGAGAGGCCAGTCCCCATGCGAGTTGATAGGGGGCCTCTCGGGATTCCTCTCCCGTCGATACCGGGGACAAAAACCTTGTGTGGAGTCAGGGCCGGAACCGAGGATTCCTCTCAGGGGTGACATGTATCTTTGGGTACTTCTGGAGTCTCCAAAGGGGAGTCAGGCCTCGTCTCGAGTGGGGGCATGCACGTGCGCTTTCCTTCCAGGCTGTAGCAGCAATGTCACGCTTCCCGTCGCGTGGATCAAAGGATCTGTGGTTTTCCCTCGAGGCTTTCCCTCGAGGCTTTCCCACAGGGCTGTCCCACGTGCCACCGTGGTGTGAGTCGATCCTCGGCGTGAAAGATGAGCCAGTGCAGGGCAAAGAGGTTCCTCTGGAATGGACTGAGACATCTGGGGAACTCTTGGAATGGTGGTACGACCATGGAGTTCCTCTCGCCTTTCCTGTTGAGAGTGCCTCCTCTTGAGATGAGACGGGAACGCCGGGAATTCTTTCCCATTGAAAGCAGGGAAAGGATCCCTCATCTCGAGCTACGAGTGGGAAACGGGGCTCCTCTGGATGTGGGCGGGACCATCGTGCTTCCTCTCGAGTGGAGACGGGTATGGCGGTGAACTTCTTGAGTTGCAGCAAGGGTGTGAAAGACCCTTTCGAAGTTCCAGAGGTTAGGTGTCATTAGTCTCCAGACGCCTCATCGGAAATAGGCCTCATCTCGCCTGCAAGGGAGAACTTCCTGGATTTTCTCGAGTTGCGGCAGGTGTTCTCGAGTTACGACGGGGACCTCAGGGACCCGCCCTGGTTGCCTCAGGAGAGGCCAGTCCCCATGCGAGTTGCTAGGGGGCCTCTCGGGATTCCTCTCCCGTCGATACCGGGGCCAAAAACCTTGTGTGGAGTCAGGGCCGGAACCGAGGATTACTCTCAGGGGTGACATGTATCTTTGGGTACTTCTGGAGTCTCCCCAGGGGAGTCAGGACTCGTCTCGAGTGGGGGCATGCACGTGCGCTTTCCTTCCAGGCTGCAGCAGCAATGTCACGCTTCCCGTCGCGTGGATCAAAGGATCTGTGGTTTTCCCTCGAGGCTTTCCCTCGAGGCTTTCCCACAAGGCTTTCCCACGTGCCACCGTGGTGTGAGTCGATCCTCGGCGTGAAAGATGAGCCAGTGCAGGGCAAAAGGTTCCTCTGGAATGGACTGAGACATCTGGGGGCCTCTTGGAATGGTGGTACGACCATGGAGTTCCTCTCGCCTTTCCTGTTGAGAGTGCCTCCTCTTGAGATGCGACGGGAACGCTGGGAATTCTTTCCCGTTGAAAGCAGGGAAAGGATCCCTCATCTCGAGCTACGAGGGGGAAACGGGGCTCCTCTGGATGTGTGCGGGACCATCGTGCTTCCTCTCGAGTGGAGACGGGTATGGCGGTGAACTTCTTGAGTTGCAGCAAGGGTGTGAAAGACCCTTTCGAAGTTCCAGAGTTTAGGTGTCATTAGTCTCCAGACGCCTCATCGGAAATAGGCCTCATCTCGCCTGGAAGGGAGAACTTCCTGGATTTTCTCGAGTTGAGGCAGGTGTTCTCGAGTTACGACGGGGACCTCAGGGACCCGCCCTGGTGGCCTCAGGAGAGGCCAGTCCCCATGCGAGTTGCTAGGGGGCCTCTCGGGATTCCTCTCCCGTCGATACCGGGGCCAAAAACCTTGTGTGGAGTCAGGGCCGGGACCGAGGGTTCCTCTCAGGGGCTGACATGGATCTTTGGGTACTTCTGGAGTCTCCCCACGGGAGTCAGGCCTCGTCTCGAGTGGGGGCATGCACGTGCGCTTTCCTTCCAGGCTGTAGCAGCAATGTCACGATTCCCGTCGCATTTATCAAAGGATCTGTGGCTTTCCCTCGAGGCTTTCCCTCGAGGCTTTCCCACAGGGCTGTCCCACGTGCCACCGTGTTGTGAGTCGATCCTCGGCGTGAAAGATGAGCCAGTGCAGGGCAAAGAGTTTCCTCTGGAATGGACTGAGACATCTGGGGGAGTCTTGGAATGGTGGTACGACCATGGAGTTCCACTCACCTTTCCTGTTGAGAGTGCCTCCTCTTGAGATGCGACGGGAACGCCGTGAATTCTTTCCCGTTGAAAGCAGGGAAAGGATCCCTCATCTCGAGCTACGAGGGGGAAACGGGGCTCCTCTGGATGTGGGCGGGACCATCGTGCTTCCTCTCGAGTGGAGACGGGTATGGCGGTGAACTTCTTGAGTTGCAGCAAGGGTGTGAAAGACCCTTTCGAAGTTCCAGAGGTTAGGTGTCATTAGTCTCCAGACTCCTCATCGGAAATAGGCCACATGTCGCCTGGAAGGGAGAACTTCCTGGATTTTCTCGAGTTGCGGCAGGTGTTCTCGAGTTACGACGGGGACCTCAGGGAACCGCCCTGGTGGCCTCAGGAGAGGCCAGTCCCCATGCAATTTGCTAGGGGGCCTCTCGGGATTCCTCTCCCATCGATACCGGGGCCAAAAACCTTGTGTGGAGTCAGGCCCGGAACCGAGGATTCCTCTCAGGGGCTGACATGGATCTTTGGGTACTTCTGGAGTCTCCCCAGGGGAGTCAGGCCTCGTCTCGAGTGGGGGCATGCACGTGCGCTTTCCTTCCAGGCTGTAGCAGCAATGTCACGCTTCCCGTCGCGTGGATCAAAGGATCTGTGTTTTTCCCTCGAGTCTTTCCCTCGAGGCTTTCCCACAGGTCTGTCCCACGTGCCACCGTGGTGTGAGTCGATCCTCGGCGTGAAAGATGAGCCAGTGCAGGGCAAAGAGGTTCCTCTGGAATGGACTGAGACATCTGGGGGACTCTTGGAATGGTGGTACGACCATGGAGTTCCTCTCGCCTTTCCTGTTGAGAGTGCCTCCTCTTGAGATGCGACGGGAACGCCGGGAATTCTTTCCCGTTGAAAGCAGGGAAAGGATCCCTCATCTCGAGCTACGAGGGGGAAACGGGGCTCCTCTGGATGTGGGCGGGAC
Organism: Capricornis sumatraensis; assembly: GCF_032405125.1. Lineage (NCBI taxonomy): Eukaryota > Metazoa > Chordata > Mammalia > Artiodactyla > Bovidae > Capricornis > Capricornis sumatraensis. Next base: position 2,535,763 of record NW_027184617.1, on the reverse strand, counting down.
CATCGTGCTTCCTCTCGAGTGGAGACGGGTATGGCGGTGAACTTCTTGAGTTGCAGCAAGGGTGTGAAAGACCCTTTCGAAGTTCCAGAGGTTAGGTGTCATTAGTCTCCAGACGCCTCATCGGAAATAGGCCTCATCTCGCCTGCAAGGGAGAACTTCCTGGATTTTCTCGAGTTTCGGCAGGTGTTCTCGAGTTACGACAGGGACCTCAGGGACCCGCCCTGGTTGACTCAGGAGAGGCCAGTCCCCATGCGAGTTGCTAGGGGGCCTCTCGGGATTCCTCTCCCGTCGATACCGGGGCCAAACACCTTGTGTGGAGTCAGGGCCGGAACCGAGGTTTACTCTCAGGGGTGACATGTATCTTTGGGTACTTCTGGAGTCTCCCCAGGGGAGTCAGGACTCGTCTCGAGTGGGGGCATGCACGTGCGCTTTCCTTCCAGTCTGCAGCAGCAATGTCACGCTTCCCGTCGCGTGGATCAAAGGATCTGTGGTTTTCCCTCGAGGCTTTCCCTCGAGGCTTTCCCACAAGGCTTTCCCACGTGCCACCGTGGTGTGAGTCGATCCTCGGCGTGAAAGATGAGCCAGTGCAGGGCAAAAGGTTCCTCTGGAATGGACTGAGACATCTGGGGGAGTCTTGGAATGGTGGTACGACCATGGAGTTCCTCTCGCCTTTCCTGTTGAGAGTGCCTCCTCTTGAGATGCGACGGGAACGCCGGGAATCCTTTCCCGTTGAAAGCAGGGAAAGGATCCCTCATCTTGAGCTACGAGGGGGAAACGGGGCTCCTCTGGATGTGGGCGGGACCATCGTGCTTTCTCTCGAGTGGAGACGGGTATGGCGGTGAACTTCTTGAGTTGCAGCAAGGGTGTGAAAGACCCTTTCGAAGTTCCAGAGGTTAGGTGTCATTAGTCTCCAGACGCCTCATCGGAAATAGGCCTCATCTCGCCTGGAAGGGAGAACTTCCTGGATTTTCTCGAGTTGCGGCAGGTGTTCTCGAGTTACGACGGGGACCTCAGGGACCCGCCCTGGTGGCCTCAGGAGAGGCCAGTCCCCATGCGAGTTGCTAGGGGGCCTTTCGGGATTCCTCTCCCGTCGATACCGGGGCCAAAAACCTTGTGTGGAGTCAGGGCCGGGACCGAGGATTCCTCTCAGGGGTGACATGTATCTTTGGGTACTTCTGGAGTCTCCCCAGGGGAGTCAGGCCTCGTATCGAGTGGGGGCATGCACGTGCGCTTTCCTTCCTGTCTGCAGCAGCAATGTCACGCTTCCCGTCGCGTGGATCAAAGGATCTGTGGTTTTCCCTCGAGGCTTTCCCTCGAGGCTTTCCCACAGGGCTGTCCCACGTGCCACCGTGGTGTGAGTCGATCCTCGGCGTGAAAGATGAGCCAGTGCAGGGCAAAGAGGTTCCTCTGGAATGGACTGAGACATCTGGGGGACTCTTGGAATGGTGGTACGACCATGGAGTTCCTCTCGCCTTTCCTGTTGAGAGTGCCTCCTCTTGAGATGCGACGGGAACGCCGGGAATTCTTTCCCGTTGAAAGCAGGGAAAGGATCCCTCATCTCGAGCTCCGAGGGGGAAACGGGGCTCCTCTGGATGTGGGCGGGACCATCGTGCTTCCTCTCGAGTGGAGACGGGTATGGCGGTGAACTTCTTGAGTTGCAGCAAGGGTGTGAAAGACCCTTTCGAAGTTCCAGAGGTTAGGTGTCATTAGTCTCCAGACGCCTCATCGGAAATAGGCCTCATCTCGCCTGCAAGGGAGAACTTCCTGGATTTTCTCTAGTTGCGGCAGGTGTTCTCGAGTTACGACGGGGACCTCAGGGACCCGCCCTGGTTGCCTCAGGAGAGGCCAGTCCCCATGCGAGTTGCTAGGGGGCCTCTCGGGATTCCTCTCCCGTCGATACCGGGGCCAAAAACCTTGTGTGGAGTCAGGGCCGGAACCGAGGATTCCTCTCAGGGGTGACATGTATCTTTGGGTACTTCTGGAGTCTCCCCAGGGGAGTCAGGCCTCGTCTTGAGTGGGGGCATGCACGTGCGCTTTCCTTCCAGGCTGTAGCAGCAATGTCACGCTTCCCGTCGAGTGGATCAAAGGATCTGTGGTTTTCCCTCGAGGCTTTCCCTCGAGGCTTTCCCACAAGGCTGTCCCACGTGCCACCGTGGTGTGAGTCGATCCTCGGCGTGAAAGATGAGCCAGTGCAGGGCATAGAGGTTCCTCTGGAATGGACTGAGACATCTGGGGGACTCTTGGAATGGTGGTACGGCCATGGAGTTCCTCTCGCCTTTCCTGTTGAGAGTGCCTCCTCTTGAGATGCGACGGGAACGCTGGGAATTCTTTCCCGTTGAAAGCAGGGAAAGGATCCCTCATCTCGAGCTACGAGGGGGAAACGGGGCTCCTCTGGATGTGGGCGGGACCATCGTGCTTCCTCTCGAGTGGAGACGGGTATGGCGGTGTACTTCTTGAGTTGCAGCAAGGGTGTGAAAGACCCTTTCGAAATTCCAGAGGTTAGGTGTCATTAGTCTCCAGACGCCTCATCGGAAATAGGCCTCATCTCACCTGGAAGGGAGAACTTCCTGGATTTTCTCGAGTTGCGGCAGGTGTTCTCGAGTTACGACGGGGACCTCAGGGACCCGCCCTGGTGGCCTCAGGAGAGGCCAGTCCCCATGCGAGTTGCTAGGGGGCCTCTCGGGATTCCTCTCCCGTCGATACCGGGGCCAATAACCTTGTGTGGAGTCAGGGCCCGAACCGAGGATTCCTCTCAGGGGCTGACATGGATCTTTGAGTACTTCTGGAGTCTCCCCAGGGGAGTCAGGCCTCGTCTCGAGTAGGGGCATGCACGTGCGCTTTCCTTCCAGACTGTAGCAGCAATGTCATACTTCCCGTCGCGTGGATCAAAGGATTTGTGGTTTTCCCTCGAGGCTTTCCCTCGAGGCTTTCCCACAGGGCTGTCCCACGTGCCACCGTGGTGTGAGTCGATCCTCGGCGTGAAAGATGAGCCAGTGCAGGGCAAAGAGGTTCCTCTGGAATGGACTGAGACATCTGGGGGACTCTTGGAATGGTGGTACGACCATGGAGTTCCTCTCGCCTTTCCTGTTGAGAGTGCCTCCTCTTGAGATGCGACGGGATCGCCGGGAATTCTTTCCCGTTGAAAGCAGGGAAAGGATCCCTCATCTCGAGCTCCGAGGGGGAAACGGGGCTCCTCTGGATGTGGGCGGGACCATCGTACTTCCTCTCGAGTGGAGACGGGTATGGCGGTGAACTTCTTGAGTTGCAGCAAGGGTGTGAAAGACCCTTTCGAAGTTCCAGAGGTTAGGTGTCATTAGTCTCCAGACGCCTCATCGGAAATAGGCCTCATCTCGCCTGCAAGGGAGAACTTCCTGGATTTTCTCGAGTTGCGGCAGGTGTTCTCGAGTTACGACGGGGACCTCAGGGACCCGCCCGGGTGGCCTCAAGAGAGGCCAGTCCCCATGCGAGTTCCTAGGGGGCCTCTCTGGATTCCTCTCCCGTCGATACCGGGGCCAAAAACCTTGTGTGGTGTCAGGGCCGGGACCGAGGATTCCTCTCAAGGGTGACAAGGATCTTTGGGCACTTCTGGAGTCTCCCCAGGGGAGTCAGGCCTCCTCTCGAGTGGGGGCATGCACGTGCGCTTTCCTTCCAGGCTGTAGCTGCAATGTCACGCTTCCCGTCGCGTGGATCAAAGGATCTGTGGTTTTCCCTCGAGGCTTTCCCTCGAGGCTTTCCCACAGGGCTGTCCCACGTGCCACCGTGGTGTGAGTCGATCCTCGGCGTGAAAGATGAGCCAGTGCAGGGCAAAGAGGTTCCTCTGGAATGGACTGAGTCATCTGGGGGACTCTTGGAATGGTGGTACGACCATGGAGTTCCTCTCGCCTTTCCTGTTGAGAGTGCCTCCTCTTGAGATGCGACGGGAACGCCGGGAATTCTTTCCCGTTGAAAGCAGGGAAAGGATCCCTCATCTCGAGCTACGAGGGGGAAACGGGGCTCCTCTGGATGTGGGCGGGACCATCGTGCTTCCTCTCGAGTGGAGACGGGTATGGCGGTGAACTTCTTGAGTTGCAGCAAGGGTGTGAAAGACCCTTTCGAAGTTCCAGAGGTTAGGTGTCATTAGTCTCCAGACGCCTCATCGGAAATAGGCCTCATCTCGCCTGCAAGGGAGAACTTCCTGGATTTTCTCGAGTTGCGGCAGGTGTTCTCGAGTTACGACGGGGACCTCAGGGACCCGCCCTGGTTGCCTCAGGAGAGGCCAGTCCCCATGCGAGTTGCTAGGGGGCCTCTCGGGATTCCTCTCCCGTCGATACCGGGGCCAAAAACCTTGTGTGGAGTCAGGGCCGGAACCGAGGATTCCTCTCAGGGGTGACATGTATCTTTGGGTACTTCTGGAGTCTCCCCAGGGGAGTCAGGCCTCGTCTTGAGTGGGGGCATGCACGTGCGCTTTCCTTCCAGGCTGTAGCAGCAATGTCACGCTTCCCGTCGAGTGGATCAAAGGATCTGTGGTTTTCCCTCGAGGCTTTCCCTCGAGGCTTTCCCACAAGGCTGTCCCACGTGCCACCGTGGTGTGAGTCGATCCTCGGCGTGAAAGATGAGCCAGTGCAGGGCATAGAGGTTCCTCTGGAATGGACTGAGACATCTGGGGGACTCTTGGAATGGTGGTACGGCCATGGAGTTCCTCTCGCCTTTCCTGTTGAGAGTGCCTCCTCTTGAGATGCGACGGGAACGCTGGGAATTCTTTCCCGTTGAAAGCAGGGAAAGGATCCCTCATCTCGAGCTACGAGGGGGAAACGGGGCTCCTCTGGATGTGGGCGGGACCATCGTGCTTCCTCTCGAGTGGAGACGGGTATGGCGGTGAACTTCTTGAGTTGCAGCAAGGGTGTGAAAGACCCCTTCGAAGTTCCAGAGGTTAGGTGTCATTAGTCTCCAGACGCCTCATCGGAAATAGGCCTCATCTCGCCTGCAAGGGAGAACTTCCTGGATTTTCTCGAGTTGCGGCAGGTGTTCTCGAGTTACGACGGGGACCTCAGGGACCCGCCCTGGTTGCCTCAGGAGAGGCCAGTCCCCATGCGAGTTGCTAGGGGGCCTCTCGGGATTCCTCTCCCGTCGATACCGGGGCCAAAAACCTTGTGTGGAGTCAGGGCCGGAACCGAGGATTACTCTCAGGGGTGACATGTATCTTTGGGTACTTCTGGAGTCTCCCCAGGGGAGTCAGGACTCGTCTCGAGTGGGGGCATGCACGTGCGCTTTCCTTCCAGGCTGCAGCAGCAATGTCACGCTTCCCGTCGCGTGGATCAAAGGATCTGTGGTTTTCCCTCGAGGCTTTCCCTCGAGGCTTTCCCACAAGGCTTTCCCACGTGCCACCGTGGTGTGAGTCGATCCTCGGCGTGAAAGATGAGCCAGTGCAGGGCAAAAGGTTCCTCTGGAATGGACTGAGACATCTGGGGGCCTCTTGGAATGGTGGTACGACCATGGAGTTCCTCTCGCCTTTCCTGTTGAGAGTGCCTCCTCTTGAGATGCGACGGGAACGCTGGGAATTCTTTCCCGTTGAAAGCAGGGAAAGGATCCCTCATCTCGAGCTACGAGGGGGAAACGGGGCTCCTCTGGATGTGTGCGGGACCATCGTGCTTCCTCTCGAGTGGAGACGGGTATGGCGGTGAACTTCTTGAGTTGCAGCAAGGGTGTGAAAGACCCTTTCGAAGTTCCAGAGTTTAGGTGTCATTAGTCTCCAGACGCCTCATCGGAAATAGGCCTCATCTCGCCTGGAAGGGAGAACTTCCTGGATTTTCTCGAGTTGCGGCAGGTGTTCTCGAGTTACGACGGGGACCTCAGGGACCCGCCCTGGTGGCCTCAGGAGAGGCCAGTCCCCATGCGAGTTGCTAGGGGGCCTCTCGGGATTCCTCTCCCGTCGATACCGGGGCCAAAAACCTTGTGTGGAGTCAGGGCCGGGACCGAGGATTCCTCTCAGGGTCTGACATGGATCTTTGGGTACTTCTGGAGTCTCCCCACGGGAGTCAGGCCTCGTCTCGAGTGGGGGCATGCACGTGCGCTTTCCTTCCAGGCTGTAGCAGCAATGTCACGATTCCCGTCGCATTTATCAAAGGATCTGTGGCTTTCCCTCGAGGCTTTCCCTCGAGGCTTTCCCACAGGGCTGTCCCACGTGCCACCGTGTTGTGAGTCGATCCTCGGCGTGAAAGATGAGCCAGTGCAGGGCAAAGAGTTTCCTCTGGAATGGACTGAGACATCTGGGGGAGTCTTGGAATGGTGGTACGACCATGGAGTTCCACTCACCTTTCCTGTTGAGAGTGCCTCCTCTTGAGATGCGACGGGAACGCCGTGAATTCTTTCCCGTTGAAAGCAGGGAAAGGATCCCTCATCTCGAGCTACGAGGGGGAAACGGGGCTCCTCTGGATGTGGGCGGGACCATCGTGCTTCCTCTCGAGTGGAGACGGGTATGGCGGTGAACTTCTTGAGTTGCAGCAAGGGTGTGAAAGACCCTTTCGAAGTTCCAGAGGTTAGGTGTCATTAGTCTCCAGACTCCTCATCGGAAATAGGCCACATGTCGCCTGGAAGGGAGAACTTCCTGGATTTTCTCGAGTTGCGGCAGGTGTTCTCGAGTTACGACGGGGACCTCAGGGAACCGCCCTGGTGGCCTCAGGAGAGGCCAGTCCCCATGCAATTTGCTAGGGGGCCTCTCGGGATTCCTCTCCCATCGATACCGGGGCCAAAAACCTTGTGTGGAGTCAGGCCCGGAACCGAGGATTCCTCTCAGGGGCTGACATGGATCTTTGGGTACTTCTGGAGTCTCCCCAGGGGAGTCAGGCCTCGTCTCGAGTGGGGGCATGCACGTGCGCTTTCCTTCCAGGCTGTAGCAGCAATGTCACGCTTCCCGTCGCGTGGATCAAAGGATCTGTGTTTTTCCCTCGAGTCTTTCCCTCGAGGCTTTCCCACAGGTCTGTCCCACGTGCCACCGTGGTGTGAGTCGATCCTCGGCGTGAAAGATGAGCCAGTGCAGGGCAAAGAGGTTCCTCTGGAATGGACTGAGACATCTGGGGGACTCTTGGAATGGTGGTACGACCATGGAGTTCCTCTCGCCTTTCCTGTTGAGAGTGCCTCCTCTTGAGATGCGACGGGAACGCCGGGAATTCTTTCCCGTTGAAAGCAGGGAAAGGATCCCTCATCTCGAGCTACGAGGGGGAAACGGGGCTCCTCTGGATGTGGGCGGGACCATCGTGCTTCCTCTCGAGTGGAGACGGGTATGGCGGTGAACTTCTTGAGTTGCAGCAAGGGTGTGAAAGACCCTTTCGAAGTTCCAGAGGTTAGGTGTCATTAGTCTCCAGACGCCTCATCGGAAATAGGCCTCATCTCGCCTGCAAGGGAGAACTTCCTGGATTTTCTCGAGTTTCGGCAGGTGTTCTCGAGTTACGACGGGGACCTCAGGGACCCGCCCTGGTTGACTCAGGAGAGGCCAGTCCCCATGCGAGTTGCTAGGGGGCCTCTCGGGATTCCTCTCCCGTCGATACCGGGGCCAAACACCTTGTGTGGAGTCAGGGCCGGAACCGAGGTTTACTCTCAGGGGTGACATGTATCTTTGGGTACTTCTGGAGTCTCCCCAGGGGAGTCAGGACTCGTCTCGAGTGGGGGCATGCACGTGCGCTTTCCTTCCAGTCTGCAGCAGCAATGTCACGCTTCCCGTCGCGTGGATCAAAGGATCTGTGGTTTTCCCTCGAGGCTTTCCCTCGAGGCTTTCCCACAAGGCTTTCCCACGTGCCACCGTGGTGTGAGTCGATCCTCGGCGTGAAAGATGAGCCAGTGCAGGGCAAAAGGTTCCTCTGGAATGGACTGAGACATCTGGGGGAGTCTTGGAATGGTGGTACGACCATGGAGTTCCTCTCGCCTTTCCTGTTGAGAGTGCCTCCTCTTGAGATGCGACGGGAACGCCGGGAATCCTTTCCCGTTGAAAGCAGGGAAAGGATCCCTCATCTTGAGCTACGAGGGGGAAACGGGGCTCCTCTGGATGTGGGCGGGACCATCGTGCTTTCTCTCGAGTGGAGACGGGTATGGCGGTGAACTTCTTGAGTTGCAGCAAGGGTGTGAAAGACCCTTTCGAAGTTCCAGAGGTTAGGTGTCATTAGTCTCCAGACGCCTCATCGGAAATAGGCCTCATCTCGCCTGGAAGGGAGAACTTCCTGGATTTTCTCGAGTTGCGGCAGGTGTTCTCGAGTTACGACGGGGACCTCAGGGACCCGCCCTGGTGGCCTCAGGAGAGGCCAGTCCCCATGCGAGTTGCTAGGGGGCCTTTCGGGATTCCTCTCCCGTCGATACCGGGGCCAAAAACCTTGTGTGGAGTCAGGGCCGGGACCGAGGATTCCTCTCAGGGGTGACATGTATCTTTGGGTACTTCTGGAGTCTCCCCAGGGGAGTCAGGCCTCGTATCGAGTGGGGGCATGCACGTGCGCTTTCCTTCCTGTCTGCAGCAGCAATGTCACGCTTCCCGTCGCGTGGATCAAAGGATCTGTGGTTTTCCCTCGAGGCTTTCCCTCGAGGCTTTCCCACAGGGCTGTCCCACGTGCCACCGTGGTGTGAGTCGATCCTCGGCGTGAAAGATGAGCCAGTGCAGGGCAAAGAGGTTCCTCTGGAATGGACTGAGACATCTGGGGGACTCTTGGAATGGTGGTACGACCATGGAGTTCCTCTCGCCTTTCCTGTTGAGAGTGCCTCCTCTTGAGATGCGACGGGAACGCCGGGAATTCTTTCCCGTTGAAAGCAGGGAAAGGATCCCTCATCTCGAGCTCCGAGGGGGAAACGGGGCTCCTCTGGATGTGGGCGGGACCATCGTGCTTCCTCTCGAGTGGAGACGGGTATGGCGGTGAACTTCTTGAGTTGCAGCAAGGGTGTGAAAGACCCTTTCGAAGTTCCAGAGGTTAGGTGTCATTAGTCTCCAGACGCCTCATCGGAAATAGGCCTCATCTCGCCTGCAAGGGAGAACTTCCTGGATTTTCTCTAGTTGCGGCAGGTGTTCTCGAGTTACGACGGGGACCTCAGGGACCCGCCCTGGTTGCCTCAGGAGAGGCCAGTCCCCATGCGAGTTGCTAGGGGGCCTCTCGGGATTCCTCTCCCGTCGATACCGGGGCCAAAAACCTTGTGTGGAGTCAGGGCCGGAACCGAGGATTCCTCTCAGGGGTGACATGTATCTTTGGGTACTTCTGGAGTCTCCCCAGGGGAGTCAGGCCTCGTCTTGAGTGGGGGCATGCACGTGCGCTTTCCTTCCAGGCTGTAGCAGCAATGTCACGCTTCCCGTCGAGTGGATCAAAGGATCTGTGGTTTTCCCTCGAGGCTTTCCCTCGAGGCTTTCCCACAAGGCTGTCCCACGTGCCACCGTGGTGTGAGTCGATCCTCGGCGTGAAAGATGAGCCAGTGCAGGGCATAGAGGTTCCTCTGGAATGGACTGAGACATCTGGGGGACTCTTGGAATGGTGGTACGGCCATGGAGTTCCTCTCGCCTTTCCTGTTGAGAGTGCCTCCTCTTGAGATGCGACGGGAACGCTGGGAATTCTTTCCCGTTGAAAGCAGGGAAAGGATCCCTCATCTCGAGCTACGAGGGGGAAACGGGGCTCCTCTGGATGTGGGCGGGACCATCGTGCTTCCTCTCGAGTGGAGACGGGTATGGCGGTGTACTTCTTGAGTTGCAGCAAGGGTGTGAAAGACCCTTTCGAAATTCCAGAGGTTAGGTGTCATTAGTCTCCAGACGCCTCATCGGAAATAGGCCTCATCTCACCTGGAAGGGAGAACTTCCTGGATTTTCTCGAGTTGCGGCAGGTGTTCTCGAGTTACGACGGGGACCTCAGGGACCCGCCCTGGTGGCCTCAGGAGAGGCCAGTCCCCATGCGAGTTGCTAGGGGGCCTCTCGGGATTCCTCTCCCGTCGATACCGGGGCCAATAACCTTGTGTGGAGTCAGGGCCCGAACCGAGGATTCCTCTCAGGGGCTGACATGGATCTTTGAGTACTTCTGGAGTCTCCCCAGGGGAGTCAGGCCTCGTCTCGAGTAGGGGCATGCACGTGCGCTTTCCTTCCAGACTGTAGCAGCAATGTCATACTTCCCGTCGCGTGGATCAAAGGATTTGTGGTTTTCCCTCGAGGCTTTCCCTCGAGGCTTTCCCACAGGGCTGTCCCACGTGCCACCGTGGTGTGAGTCGATCCTCGGCGTGAAAGATGAGCCAGTGCAGGGCGAAGAGGTTCCTCTGGAATGGACTGAGACATCTGGGGGACTCTTGGAATGGTGGTACGACCATGGAGTTCCTCTCGCCTTTCCTGTTGAGAGTGCCTCCTCTTGAGATGCGACGGGATCGCCGGGAATTCTTTCCCGTTGAAAGCAGGGAAAGGATCCCTCATCTCGAGCTCCGAGGGGGAAACGGGGCTCCTCTGGATGTGGGCGGGACCATCGTACTTCCTCTCGAGTGGAGACGGGTATGGCGGTGAACTTCTTGAGTTGCAGCAAGGGTGTGAAAGACCCTTTCGAAGTTCCAGAGGTTAGGTGTCATTAGTCTCCAGACGCCTCATCGGAAATAGGCCTCATCTCGCCTGCAAGGGAGAACTTCCTGGATTTTCTCGAGTTGCGGCAGGTGTTCTCGAGTTACGACGGGGACCTCAGGGACCCGCCCGGGTGGCCTCAAGAGAGGCCAGTCCCCATGCGAGTTCCTAGGGGGCCTCTCTGGATTCCTCTCCCGTCGATACCGGGGCCAAAAACCTTGTGTGGTGTCAGGGCCGGGACCGAGGATTCCTCTCAAGGGTGACAAGGATCTTTGGGCACTTCTGGAGTCTCCCCAGGGGAGTCAGGCCTCCTCTCGAGTGGGGGCATGCACGTGCGCTTTCCTTCCAGGCTGTAGCTGCAATGTCACGCTTCCCGTCGCGTGGATCAAAGGATCTGTGGTTTTCCCTCGAGGCTTTCCCTCGAGGCTTTCCCACAGGGCTGTCCCACGTGCCACCGTGGTGTGAGTCGATCCTCGGCGTGAAAGATGAGCCAGTGCAGGGCAAAGAGGTTCCTCTGGAATGGACTGAGTCATCTGGGGGACTCTTGGAATGGTGGTACGACCATGGAGTTCCTCTCGCCTTTCCTGTTGAGAGTGCCTCCTCTTGAGATGCGACGGGAACGCCGGGAATTCTTTCCCGTTGAAAGCAGGGAAAGGATCCCTCATCTCGAGCTACGAGGGGGAAACGGGGCTCCTCTGGATGTGGGCGGGACCATCGTGCTTCCTCTCGAGTGGAGACGGGTATGGCGGTGAACTTCTTGAGTTGCAGCAAGGGTGTGAAAGACCCTTTCGAAGTTCCAGAGGTTAGGTGTCATTAGTCTCCAGACGCCTCATCGGAAATAGGCCTCATCTCGCCTGCAAGGGAGAACTTCCTGGATTTTCTCTAGTTGCGGCAGGTGTTCTCGAGTTACGACGGGGACCTCAGGGACCCGCCCTGGTTGCCTCAGGAGAGGCCAGTCCCCATGCGAGTTGCTAGGGGGCCTCTCGGGATTCCTCTCCCGTCGATACCGGGGCCAAAAACCTTGTGTGGAGTCAGGGCCGGAACCGAGGATTCCTCTCAGGGGTGACATGTATCTTTGGGTACTTCTGGAGTCTCCCCAGGGGAGTCAGGCCTCGTCTTGAGTGGGGGCATGCACGTGCGCTTTCCTTCCAGGCTGTAGCAGCAATGTCACGCTTCCCGTCGAGTGGATCAAAGGATCTGTGGTTTTCCCTCGAGGCTTTCCCTCGAGGCTTTCCCACAAGGCTGTCCCACGTGCCACCGTGGTGTGAGTCGATCCTCGGCGTGAAAGATGAGCCAGTGCAGGGCATAGAGGTTCCTCTGGAATGGACTGAGACATCTGGGGGACTCTTGGAATGGTGGTACGGCCATGGAGTTCCTCTCGCCTTTCCTGTTGAGAGTGCCTCCTCTTGAGATGCGACGGGAACGCTGGGAATTCTTTCCCGTTGAAAGCAGGGAAAGGATCCCTCATCTCGAGCTACGAGGGGGAAACGGGGCTCCTCTGGATGTGGGCGGGACCATCGTGCTTCCTCTCGAGTGGAGACGGGTATGGCGGTGTACTTCTTGAGTTGCAGCAAGGGTGTGAAAGACCCTTTCGAAATTCCAGAGGTTAGGTGTCATTAGTCTCCAGACGCCTCATCGGAAATAGGCCTCATCTCACCTGGAAGGGAGAACTTCCTGGATTTTCTCGAGTTGCGACAGGTGTTCTCGAGTTACGACGGGGACCTCAGGGACCCGCCCTGGTGGCCTCAGGAGAGGCCAGTCCCCATGCGAGTTGCTAGGGGGCCTCTCGGGATTCCTCTCCCGTCGATACCGGGGCCAATAACCTTGTGTGGAGTCAGGGCCCGAACCGAGGATTCCTCTCAGGGGCTGACATGGATCTTTGAGTACTTCTGGAGTCTCCCCAGGGGAGTCAGGCCTCGTCTCGAGTAGGGGCATGCACGTGCGCTTTCCTTCCAGACTGTAGCAGCAATGTCATACTTCCCGTCGCGTGGATCAAAGGATTTGTGGTTTTCCCTCGAGGCTTTCCCTCGAGGCTTTCCCACAGGGCTGTCCCACGTGCCACCGTGGTGTGAGTCGATCCTCGGCGTGAAAGATGAGCCAGTGCAGGGCAAAGAGGTTCCTCTGGAATGGACTGAGACATCTGGGGGACTCTTGGAATGGTGGTACGACCATGGAGTTCCTCTCGCCTTTCCTGTTGAGAGTGCCTCCTCTTGAGATGCGACGGGATCGCCGGGAATTCTTTCCCGTTGAAAGCAGGGAAAGGATCCCTCATCTCGAGCTCCGAGGGGGAAACGGGGCTCCTCTGGATGTGGGCGGGACCATCGTACTTCCTCTCGAGTGGAGACGGGTATGGCGGTGAACTTCTTGAGTTGCAGCAAGGGTGTGAAAGACCCTTTCGAAGTTCCAGAGGTTAGGTGTCATTAGTCTCCAGACGCCTCATCGGAAATAGGCCTCATCTCGCCTGCAAGGGAGAACTTCCTGGATTTTCTCGAGTTGCGGCAGGTGTTCTCGAGTTACGACGGGGACCTCAGGGACCCGCCCGGGTGGCCTCAAGAGAGGCCAGTCCCCATGCGAGTTCCTAGGGGGCCTCTCTGGATTCCTCTCCCGTCGATACCGGGGCCAAAAACCTTGTGTGGTGTCAGGGCCGGGACCGAGGATTCCTCTCAAGGGTGACAAGGATCTTTGGGCACTTCTGGAGTCTCCCCAGGGGAGTCAGGCCTCCTCTCGAGTGGGGGCATGCACGTGCGCTTTCCTTCCAGGCTGTAGCTGCAATGTCACGCTTCCCGTCGCGTGGATCAAAGGATCTGTGGTTTTCCCTCGAGGCTTTCCCTCGAGGCTTTCCCACAGGGCTGTCCCACGTGCCACCGTGGTGTGAGTCGATCCTCGGCGTGAAAGATGAGCCAGTGCAGGGCAAAGAGGTTCCTCTGGAATGGACTGAGTCATCTGGGGGACTCTTGGAATGGTGGTACGACCATGGAGTTCCTCTCGCCTTTCCTGTTGAGAGTGCCTCCTCTTGAGATGCGACGGGAACGCCGGGAATTCTTTCCCGTTGAAAGCAGGGAAAGGATCCCTCATCTCGAGCTACGAGGGGGAAACGGGGCTCCTCTGGATGTGGGCGGGACCATCGTGCTTCCTCTCGAGTGGAGACGGGTATGGCGGTGAACTTCTTGAGTTGCAGCAAGGGTGTGAAAGACCCTTTCGAAGTTCCAGAGGTTAGGTGTCATTAGTCTCCAGACGCCTCATCGGAAATAGGCCTCATCTCGCCTGCAAGGGAGAACTTCCTGGATTTTCTCTAGTTGCGGCAGGTGTTCTCGAGTTACGACGGGGACCTCAGGGACCCGCACTGGTTGCCTCAGGAGAGGCCAGTCCCCATGCGAGTTGCTAGGGGGCCTCTCGGGATTCCTCTCCCGTCGATACCGGGGCCAAAAACCTTGTGTGGAGTCAGGGCCGGAACCGAGGATTCCTCTCAGGGGTGACATGTATCTTTGGGTACTTCTGGAGTCTCCCCAGGGGAGTCAGGCCTCGTCTTGAGTGGGGTCATGCACGTGCGCTTTCCTTCCAGGCTGTAGCAGCAATGTCACGCTTCCCGTCGAGTGGATCAAAGGATCTGTGGTTTTCCCTCGAGGCTTTCCCTCGAGGCTTTCCCACAAGGCTGTCCCACGTGCCACCGTGGTGTGAGTCGATCCTCGGCGTGAAAGATGAGCCAGTGCAGGGCAAAGAGGTTCCTCTGGAATGGACTGAGACATCTGGGGGACTCTTGGAATGGTGGTACGACCATGGAGTTCCTCTCGCCTTTCCTGTTGAGAGTGCCTCCTCTTGAGATGCGACGGGAACGCTGGGAATTCTTTCCCGTTGAAAGCAGGGAAAGGATCCCTCATCTCGAGCTACGAGGGGGAAACGGGGCTCCTCTGGATGTGGGCGGGACCATCGTGCTTCCTCTCGAGTGGAGACGGGTATGGCGGTGTACTTCTTGAGTTGCAGCAAGGGTGTGAAAGACCCTTTCGAAATTCCAGAGGTTAGGTGTCATTAGTCTCCAGACGCCTCATCGGAAATAGGCCTCATCTCACCTGGAAGGGAGAACTTCCTGGATTTTCTCGAGTTGCGACAGGTGTTCTCGAGTTACGACGGGGACCTCAGGGACCCGCCCTGGTGGCCTCAGGAGAGGCCAGTCCCCATTCGAGTTGCTAGGGGGCCTCTCGGGATTCCTCTCCCGTCGATACCGGGGCCAATAACCTTGTGTGGAGTCAGGGCCCGAACCGAGGATTCCTCTCAGGGGCTGACATGGATCTTTGAGTACTTCTGGAGTCTCCCCAGGGGAGTCAGGCCTCGTCTCGAGTGGGGGCATGCACGTGGGCTTTCCTTCCAGACTGTAGCAGCAATGTCATACTTCCCGTTGCGTGGATCAAAGGATTTGTGGTTTTCCCTAGAGGCTTTCCCTCGAGGCTTTCCCACAGGGCTGTCCCACGTGCCACCGTGGTGTGAGTCGATTCTCGGCGTGAAAGATGAGCCAGTGCAGGGCAAAGAGGTTCCTCTGGAATGGACTGAGACATCTGGGGGACTCTTGGAATGGTGGTACGACCATGGAGTTCCTCTCGCCTTTCCTGTTGAGAGTGCCTCCTCTTGAGATGCGACGGGATCGCCGGGAATTCTTTCCCGTTGAAAGCAGGGAAAGGATCCCTCATCTCGAGCTCCGAGGGGGAAACGGGGCTCCTCTGGATGTGGGCGGGACCATCGTGCTTCCTCTCGAGTGGAGACGGGTATGGCGGTGAACTTCTTGAGTTGCAGCAAGGGTGTGAAAGACCCTTTCGAAATTCCAGAGGTTAGGTGTCATTAGTCTCCAGATGCCTCATCGGAAATAGGCCTCATCTCGCCTGGAAGGGAGAACTTCCTGGATTTTCTCGAGTTACGGCAGGTGTTCTCGAGGTACGACGGGGACCTCAGGGACCCGCCCTGGTGGCCTAAGGAGAGGCCAGTCCCCATGCGAGTTGCTAGGGGGCCTCTCGGGATTCCTCTCCCGTCGATACCGGGGCCAAGAACCTTGTGTGGAGTCAGGGCCCGAACCGAGGATTTCTCTCAGGGGCTGACATGGATCTTTGGGTACTTTTGGAGTCTCCCCAGGGGAGTCAGGCCTCGTCTCGAGTGGGGGCATGCACGTGTGCTTTCCTTCCAGGCTGTAGCAGCAATGTCACGCTTCCCGTCGCGTGGATCAAAGGATCTGTGGTTTTCCCTCGAGGCTTTCCCTCGAGGCTTTCCCACAGGGCTGTCCCACGTGCCACCGTGGTGTGAGTCGATCCTCGGCGTGAAAAATGAGCCAGTGCAGGGCAAAGAGGTTCCTCTGGAATGGACTGAGACATCTGGGGGACTCTTGGAATGGTGGTACGACCATGGAGTTCCTCTCGCCTTTCCTATTGAGAGTGCCTCCTCTTGAGATGCGACGGGATCGCCGGGAATTCTTTCCCGTTGAAAGCAGGGAAAGGATCCCTCATCTCGAGCTCCGAGGGGGAAACGGGGCTCCTCTGGATGTGGGCGGGACCATCGTGCTTCCTCTCGAGTGGAGACGGGTATGGCGGTGAACTTCTTGAGTTGCAGCAAGGGTGTGAAAGACCCTTTCGAAGTTCCAGAGGTTAGGTGTCATTAGTCTCCAGACGCCTCATCGGAAATAGGCCTCATCTCGCCTGGAAGGGAGAACTTCCTGGATTTTCTCGAGTTGCGGCAGGTGTTCTCGAGTTACGACGGGGACCTCAGGGACCCGCCCTGGTGGCCTCAGGAGAGGCCAGTCCCCATGCGAGTTGCTAGGGGGCCTCTCGGGATTCCTCTACCGTCGATACCGGGGCCAAAAACCTTGTGTGGAGTCAGGGCCGGGACTGAGGATTCCTCTCAGGGGTGACATGGATCTTTGGGTACTTCTGGAGTCTCCCCAGGGGAGTCAGGCCTCCTCTCGAGTGGGGCCATGCACGTGCGCTTTCCTTCCAGGCTGTAGCAGCAATGTCACGCTTCCCGTCGCGTGGATCAAAGGATCTGTGGTTTTCCCTCGAGGCTTTCCCTCGAGGCTTTCCCACAGGGCTGTCCCACGTGCCACCGTGGTGTGAGTCGATCCTCGGCGTGAAAGATGAGCCAGTGCAGGGCAAAGAGGTTCCTCTGGAATGGACTGAGACATCTGCGGGAGTCTTGGAATGGTGGTACGACCATGGAGTTCCTCTCGCCTTTCCTGTTGATAGTGCCTCCTCTTGAGATGCGACGGGAACGCCGGGAATTCTTTCCCGTTGAAAGCAGGGAAAGGATCCCTCATCTCGAGCTCCGAGGGGGAAACGGGGCTCCTCTGGATGTGGGCGGGAACATCGTACTTCCTCTCGAGTGGAGACGGGTATGGCGGTGAACTTCTTGAGTTGCAGCAAGGGTGTGAAAGACCCTTTCGAAGTTCCAGAGGTTAGGTGTCATTAGTCTCCAGACGCCTCATCGGAAATAGGCCTCATCTCGCCTAGAAGGGAGAACTTCCTGGATTTTCTTGAGTTGCGGCAGGTGTTCTCGAGTTACGACGGGGACCTCAGGGACCCGCCCGGGTGGCCTCAAGAGAGGCCAGTCCCCATGCGAGTTGCTAGGGGGCCTCTCGGGATTCCTCTCCCGTCGATACCGGGGCCAAAAACCTTGTGTGGAGTCAGGGCCGGGACCGAGGATTCCTCTCAGGGGTGACAAGGATCTTTGGGTACTTCTGGAGTCTCCCCAGGGGAGTCAGGCCTCCTCTCGAGTGGGGGCATGCACGTGCGCTTTCCTACCAGGCTGTAGCAGCAATGTCACGCTTCCCGTCGCGTGGATCAAAGGATCTGTGGTTTTCCCTCGAGGCTTTCCCTCGAGGCTTTCCCACAGGGCTGTCCCACGTGCCACCGTGGTGTGATTCGATCCTCGGCGTGAAAGATGAGCCAGTGCAGGGCAAAGAGGTTCCTCTGGAATGGACTGAGTCATCTGGGGGACTCTTGGAATGGTGGTACGACCATGGAGTTCCTCTCGCCTTTCCTGTTGAGAGTGCCTCCTCTTGAGATGCGACGGGAACGCCGGGAATTCTTTCCCGTTTTAAGCAGGGAAAGGATCCCTCATCTCGAGCTACGAGGGGGAAACGGGGCTCCTCTGGATGTGGGCGGGACCATCGTGCTTCCTCTCGAGTGGAGACGGGTATGGCGGTGAACTTCTTGAGTTGCAGCAAGGGTGTGAAAGACCCTTTCGAAGTTCCAGAGGTTAGGTGTCATTAGTCTCCAGACGCCTCATCGGAAATAGGCCTCATCTCGCCTGCAAGGGAGAACTTCCTGGATTTTCTCGAGTTGCGGCAGGTGTTCTCGAGTTACGACGGGGACCTCAGGGACCCGCCCTGGTTGCCTCAGGAGAGGCCAGTCCCCATGCGAGTTGCTAGGGGGCCTCTCGGGATTCCTCTCCCGTCGATACCGGGGCCAAAAACCTTGTGTGGAGTCAGGGCCGGAACCGAGGATTCCTCTCAGGGGTGACATGTATCTTTGGGTACTTCTGGAGTCTCCCCAGGGGAGTCAGGCCTCGTCTCGAGTGGGGGCATGCACGTGCGCTTTCCTTCCAGGCTGTAGCAGCAATGTCACGCTTCCCGTCGAGTGGATCAAAGGATCTGTGGTTTTCCCTCGAGGCTTTCCCTCGAGGCTTTCCCACAAGGCTGTCCCACGTGCCACCGTGGTGTGAGTCGATCCTCGGCGTGAAAGATGAGCCAGTGCAGGGCAAAGAGGTTCCTCTGGAATGGACTGAGACATCTGGGGGAGTCTTGGAATGGTGGTACGACCATGGAGTTCCTCTCGCCTTTCCTGTTGAGAGTGCCTCCTCTTGAGATGCGACGGGAACGCCGTGAATTCTTTCCCGTTGAAAGCAGGGAAAGGATCCCTCATCTCGAGCTCCGAGGGGGAAACGGGGCTCCTCTGGATGTGGGCGGGACCATCGTGCTTCCTCTCGAGTGGAGACGGGTATGGCGGTGAACTTCTTGAGTTGCAGCAAGGGTGTGAAAGACCCTTTCGAAGTTCCAGAGGTTAGGTGTCATTAGTCTCCAGAGGCCTCATCGGAAATAGGCCTCATCTCGCCTGGAAGCGAGAACTTCCTGGATTTTCTGGAGTTGCGGCAGGTGTTCTCGAGTTACGACGGGGACCTCAGGGACCCGCCCTGGTGGCCTCAGGAGAGGCCAGTCCCCATGCGAGTTGCTAGGGGGCCTCTCGGGATTCCTCTCCCGTCGATACCGGGGCCAAAAAGCTTGTGTGGAGTCAAGGCCGGAACCGAGGATTCCTCTCACGGGCTGACATGGATCTTTGGGTACTTCTGGAGTCTCCCCAGGGGAGTCAGGCCTCGACTCGAGTGGGGGCATGCACGTGCGCTTTCCTTCCAGGCTGTAGCAGCAATGTCACGCTTCCCGTCGCGTGGATCAAAGGATCTGTGGTTTTCCCTCGAGGCTTTCCCTCGAGGCTTTCCCACAGGGCTGTCCCACGTGCCACCGTGGTGTGAGTCGTTCCTCGGCGTGAAAGATGAGCCAGTGCAGGGCAAAGAGTTTCCTCTGGAATGGACTGAGACATCTGGGGGACTCTTGGTATGGTGGTACGACCATGGAGTTCCTCTCGCCTTTCCTGTTGAGAGTGCCTCCTCTTGAGATGCGACGGGAACACCGGGAATTCTTTCCCGTTGAAAGCAGGGAAAGGATCCCTCATCTCGAGCTACGAGGGGGAAACGGGGCTCCTCTGGATGTGGGCGGGACCATCGTGCTTCCTCTCGAGTGGAGACGGGTATGGCGGTGAACTTCTTGAGTTGCAGCAAGGGTGTGAAAGACCCTTTCGAAGTTCCAGAGGTTAGGTGTCATTAGTCTCCAGACGCCTCATCGGAAATAGGCCTCATCTCGCCTGGAAGGGAGAACTTCCTGGATTTTCTCGAGTTGCGGCAGGTGTTCTCGAGTTACGACGGGGACCTCAGGGACCCGCCCTGGTGGCCTCAGGAGAGGCCAGTCCCCATGCGAGTTGCTAGGGGGCCTCTCGGGATTCCTCTCCCGTCGATACCGGGGCCAAAAACCTTGTGTGGAGTCAGGGCCGGAACCGAGGATTCCTCTCAGGGGCTGACATGGATCTTTGGGTACTTCTGGAGTCTCCCCAGGGGAGTCAGGCCTCGTCTCGAGTGGGGGCATGCACGTGCACTTT
Organism: Capricornis sumatraensis; assembly: GCF_032405125.1. Classification (NCBI taxonomy): domain Eukaryota; kingdom Metazoa; phylum Chordata; class Mammalia; order Artiodactyla; family Bovidae; genus Capricornis; species Capricornis sumatraensis. The sequence goes on along the minus strand of NW_027184617.1, from coordinate 2,516,053 downwards.
CCTTCCAGGCTGTAGCAGCAATGTCACGCTTCCCGTCGCGTGGATCAAAGGATCTGTGGTTTTCCCTCGAGGCTTTCCCTCGAGGCTTTCCCACAGGGCTGTCCCACGTGCCACCGTGGTGTGAGTCGATCCTCGGCGTGAAAAATGAGCCAGTGCAGGGCAAAGAGGTTCCTCTGGAATGGACTGAGACATCTGGGGGACTCTTGGAATGGTGGTACGACCATGGAGTTCCTCTCGCCTTTCCTGTTGAGAGTGCCTCCTCTTGAGATGCGACGGGATCGCCGGGAATTCTTTCCCGTTGAAAGCAGGGAAAGGATCCCTCATCTCGAGCTCCGAGGGGGAAACGGGGCTCCTCTGGATGTGGGCGGGACCATCGTGCTTCCTCTCGAGTGGAGACGGGTATGGCGGTGAACTTCTTGAGTTGCAGCAAGGGTGTGAAAGACCCTTTCGAAGTTCCAGAGGTTAGGTGTCATTAGTCTCCAGACGCCTCATCGGAAATAGGCCTCATCTCGCCTGGAAGGGAGAACTTCCTGGATTTTCTCGAGTTGCGGCAGGTGTTCTCGAGTTACGACGGGGACCTCAGGGACCCGCCCTGGTGGCCTCAGGAGAGGCCAGTCCCCATGCGAGTTGCTAGGGGGCCTCTCGGGATTCCTCTACCGTCGATACCGGGGCCAAAAACCTTGTGTGGAGTCAGGGCCGGGACTGAGGATTCCTCTCAGGGGTGACATGGATCTTTGGGTACTTCTGGAGTCTCCCCAGGGGAGTCAGGCCTCCTCTCGAGTGGGGCCATGCACGTGCGCTTTCCTTCCAGGCTGTAGCAGCAATGTCACGCTTCCCGTCGCGTGGATCAAAGGATCTGTGGTTTTCCCTCGAGGCTTTCCCTCGAGGCTTTCCCACAGGGCTGTCCCACGTGCCACCGTGGTGTGAGTCGATCCTCGGCGTGAAAGATGAGCCAGTGCAGGGCAAAGAGGTTCCTCTGGAATGGACTGAGACATCTGCGGGAGTCTTGGAATGGTGGTACGACCATGGAGTTCCTCTCGCCTTTCCTGTTGATAGTGCCTCCTCTTGAGATGCGACGGGAACGCCGGGAATTCTTTCCCGTTGAAAGCAGGGAAAGGATCCCTCATCTCGAGCTCCGAGGGGGAAACGGGGCTCCTCTGGATGTGGGCGGGAACATCGTACTTCCTCTCGAGTGGAGACGGGTATGGCGGTGAACTTCTTGAGTTGCAGCAAGGGTGTGAAAGACCCTTTCGAAGTTCCAGAGGTTAGGTGTCATTAGTCTCCAGACGCCTCATCGGAAATAGGCCTCATCTCGCCTAGAAGGGAGAACTTCCTGGATTTTCTTGAGTTGCGGCAGGTGTTCTCGAGTTACGACGGGGACCTCAGGGACCCGCCCGGGTGGCCTCAAGAGAGGCCAGTCCCCATGCGAGTTGCTAGGGGGCCTCTCGGGATTCCTCTCCCGTCGATACCGGGGCCAAAAACCTTGTGTGGAGTCAGGGCCGGGACCGAAGATTCCTCTCAGGGGTGACAAGGATCTTTGGGTACTTCTGGAGTCTCCCCAGGGGAGTCAGGCCTCCTCTCGAGTGGGGGCATGCACGTGCGCTTTCCTACCAGGCTGTAGCAGCAATGTCACGCTTCCCGTCGCGTGGATCAAAGGATCTGTGGTTTTCCCTCGAGGCTTTCCCTCGAGGCTTTCCCACAGGGCTGTCCCACGTGCCACCGTGGTGTGAGTCGATCCTCGGCGTGAAAGATGAGCCAGTGCAGGGCAAAGAGGTTCCTCTGGAATGGACTGAGTCATCTGGGGGACTCTTGGAATGGTGGTACGACCATGGAGTTCCTCTCGCCTTTCCTGTTGAGAGTGCCTCCTCTTGAGATGCGACGGGAACGCCGGGAATTCTTTCCCGTTTTAAGCAGGGAAAGGATCCCTCATCTCGAGCTACGAGGGGGAAACGGGGCTCCTCTGGATGTGGGCGGGACCATCGTGCTTCCTCTCGAGTGGAGACGGGTATGGCGGTGAACTTCTTGAGTTGCAGCAAGGGTGTGAAAGACCCTTTCGAAGTTCCAGAGGTTAGGTGTCATTAGTCTCCAGACGCCTCATCGGAAATAGGCCTCATCTCGCCTGCAAGGGAGAACTTCCTGGATTTTCTCGAGTTGCGGCAGGTGTTCTCGAGTTACGACGGGGACCTCAGGGACCCGCCCTGGTTGCCTCAGGAGAGGCCAGTCCCCATGCGAGTTGCTAGGGGGCCTCTCGGGATTCCTCTCCCGTCGATACCGGGGCCAAAAACCTTGTGTGGAGTCAGGGCCGGAACCGAGGATTCCTCTCAGGGGTGACATGTATCTTTGGGTACTTCTGGAGTCTCCCCAGGGGAGTCAGGCCTCGTCTCGAGTGGGGGCATGCACGTGCGCTTTCCTTCCAGGCTGTAGCAGCAATGTCACGCTTCCCGTCGAGTGGATCAAAGGATCTGTGGTTTTCCCTCGAGGCTTTCCCTCGAGGCTTTCCCACAAGGCTGTCCCACGTGCCACCGTGGTGTGAGTCGATCCTCGGCGTGAAAGATGAGCCAGTGCAGGGCAAAGAGGTTCCTCTGGAATGGACTGAGACATCTGGGGGAGTCTTGGAATGGTGGTACGACCATGGAGTTCCTCTCGCCTTTCCTGTTGAGAGTGCCTCCTCTTGAGATGCGACGGGAACGCCGTGAATTCTTTCCCGTTGAAAGCAGGGAAAGGATCCCTCATCTCGAGCTCCGAGGGGGAAACGGGGCTCCTCTGGATGTGGGCGGGACCATCGTGCTTCCTCTCGAGTGGAGACGGGTATGGCGGTGAACTTCTTGAGTTGCAGCAAGGGTGTGAAAGACCCTTTCGAAGTTCCAGAGGTTAGGTGTCATTAGTCTCCAGAGGCCTCATCGGAAATAGGCCTCATCTCGCCTGGAAGCGAGAACTTCCTGGATTTTCTGGAGTTGCGGCAGGTGTTCTCGAGTTACGACGGGGACCTCAGGGACCCGCCCTGGTGGCCTCAGGAGAGGCCAGTCCCCATGCGAGTTGCTAGGGGGCCTCTCGGGATTCCTCTCCCGTCGATACCGGGGCCAAAAAGCTTGTGTGGAGTCAAGGCCGGAACCGAGGATTCCTCTCACGGGCTGACATGGATCTTTGGGTACTTCTGGAGTCTCCCCAGGGGAGTCAGGCCTCGTCTCGAGTGGGGGCATGCACGTGCGCTTTCCTTCCAGGCTGTAGCAGCAATGTCACGCTTCCCGTCGTGTGGATCAAAGGATCTGTGGTTTTCCCTCGAGGCTTTCCCTCGAGGCTTTCCCACAGGGCTGTCCCACGTGCCACCGTGGTGTGAGTCGTTCCTCGGCGTGAAAGATGAGCCAGTGCAGGGCAAAGAGTTTCCTCTGGAATGGACTGAGACATCTGGGGGACTCTTGGTATGGTGGTACGACCATGGAGTTCCTCTCGCCTTTCCTGTTGAGAGTGCCTCCTCTTGAGATGCGACGGGAACACCGGGAATTCTTTCCCGTTGAAAGCAGGGAAAGGATCCCTCATCTCGAGCTACGAGGGGGAAACGGGGCTCCTCTGGATGTGGGCGGGACCATCGTGCTTCCTCTCGAGTGGAGACGGGTATGGCGGTGAACTTCTTGAGTTGCAGCAAGGGTGTGAAAGACCCTTTCGAAGTTCCAGAGGTTAGGTGTCATTAGTCTCCAGACGCCTCATCGGAAATAGGCCTCATCTCGCCTGGAAGGGAGAACTTCCTGGATTTTCTCGAGTTGCGGCAGGTGTTCTCGAGTTACGACGGGGACCTCAGGGACCCGCCCTGGTGGCCTCAGGAGAGGCCAGTCCCCATGCGAGTTGCTAGGGGGCCTCTCGGGATTCCTCTCCCGTCGATACCGGGGCCAAAAACCTTGTGTGGAGTCAGGGCCGGAACCGAGGATTCCTCTCAGGGGCTGACATGGATCTTTGGGTACTTCTGGAGTCTCCCCAGGGGAGTCAGGCCTCGTCTCGAGTGGGGGCATGCACGTGCACTTTCCTTCCAGGCTGTAGCAGCAATGTCACGCTTCCCGTCGCGTGGATCAAAGGATCTGTGGTTTTCCCTCGAGGCTTTCCCTCGAGGCTTTCCCACAGGGCTGTCCCACGTGCCACCGTGGTGTGAGTCGATCCTCGGCGTGAAAAATGAGCCAGTGCAGGGCAAAGAGGTTCCTCTGGAATGGACTGAGACATCTGGGGGACTCTTGGAATGGTGGTACGACCATGGAGTTCCTCTCGCCTTTCCTGTTGAGAGTGCCTCCTCTTGAGATGCGACGGGATCGCCGGGAATTCTTTCCCGTTGAAAGCAGGGAAAGGATCCCTCATCTCGAGCTCCGAGGGGGAAACGGGGCTCCTCTGGATGTGGGCGGGACCATCGTGCTTCCTCTCGAGTGGAGACGGGTATGGCGGTGAACTTCTTGAGTTGCAGCAAGGGTGTGAAAGACCCTTTCGAAGTTCCAGAGGTTAGGTGTCATTAGTCTCCAGACGCCTCATCGGAAATAGGCCTCATCTCGCCTGGAAGGGAGAACTTCCTGGATTTTCTCGAGTTGCGGCAGGTGTTCTCGAGTTACGACGGGGACCTCAGGGACCCGCCCTGGTGGCCTCAGGAGAGGCCAGTCCCCATGCGAGTTGCTAGGGGGCCTCTCGGGATTCCTCTACCGTCGATACCGGGGCCAAAAACCTTGTGTGGAGTCAGGGCCGGGACTGAGGATTCCTCTCAGGGGTGACATGGATCTTTGGGTACTTCTGGAGTCTCCCCAGGGGAGTCAGGCCTCCTCTCGAGTGGGGCCATGCACGTGCGCTTTCCTTCCAGGCTGTAGCAGCAATGTCACGCTTCCCGTCGCGTGGATCAAAGGATCTGTGGTTTTCCCTCGAGGCTTTCCCTCGAGGCTTTCCCACAGGGCTGTCCCACGTGCCACCGTGGTGTGAGTCGATCCTCGGCGTGAAAGATGAGCCAGTGCAGGGCAAAGAGGTTCCTCTGGAATGGACTGAGACATCTGCGGGAGTCTTGGAATGGTGGTACGACCATGGAGTTCCTCTCGCCTTTCCTGTTGATAGTGCCTCCTCTTGAGATGCGACGGGAACGCCGGGAATTCTTTCCCGTTGAAAGCAGGGAAAGGATCCCTCATCTCGAGCTCCGAGGGGGAAACGGGGCTCCTCTGGATGTGGGCGGGAACATCGTACTTCCTCTCGAGTGGAGACGGGTATGGCGGTGAACTTCTTGAGTTGCAGCAAGGGTGTGAAAGACCCTTTCGAAGTTCCAGAGGTTAGGTGTCATTAGTCTCCAGACGCCTCATCGGAAATAGGCCTCATCTCGCCTAGAAGGGAGAACTTCCTGGATTTTCTTGAGTTGCGGCAGGTGTTCTCGAGTTACGACGGGGACCTCAGGGACCCGCCCGGGTGGCCTCAAGAGAGGCCAGTCCCCATGCGAGTTGCTAGGGGGCCTCTCGGGATTCCTCTCCCGTCGATACCGGGGCCAAAAACCTTGTGTGGAGTCAGGGCCGGGACCGAAGATTCCTCTCAGGGGTGACAAGGATCTTTGGGTACTTCTGGAGTCTCCCCAGGGGAGTCAGGCCTCCTCTCGAGTGGGGGCATGCACGTGCGCTTTCCTACCAGGCTGTAGCAGCAATGTCACGCTTCCCGTCGCGTGGATCAAAGGATCTGTGGTTTTCCCTCGAGGCTTTCCCTCGAGGCTTTCCCACAGGGCTGTCCCACGTGCCACCGTGGTGTGAGTCGATCCTCGGCGTGAAAGATGAGCCAGTGCAGGGCAAAGAGGTTCCTCTGGAATGGACTGAGTCATCTGGGGGACTCTTGGAATGGTGGTACGACCATGGAGTTCCTCTCGCCTTTCCTGTTGAGAGTGCCTCCTCTTGAGATGCGACGGGAACGCCGGGAATTCTTTCCCGTTTTAAGCAGGGAAAGGATCCCTCATCTCGAGCTACGAGGGGGAAACGGGGCTCCTCTGGATGTGGGCGGGACCATCGTGCTTCCTCTCGAGTGGAGACGGGTATGGCGGTGAACTTCTTGAGTTGCAGCAAGGGTGTGAAAGACCCTTTCGAAGTTCCAGAGGTTAGGTGTCATTAGTCTCCAGACGCCTCATCGGAAATAGGCCTCATCTCGCCTGCAAGGGAGAACTTCCTGGATTTTCTCGAGTTGCGGCAGGTGTTCTCGAGTTACGACGGGGACCTCAGGGACCCGCCCTGGTTGCCTCAGGAGAGGCCAGTCCCCATGCGAGTTGCTAGGGGGCCTCTCGGGATTCCTCTCCCGTCGATACCGGGGCCAAAAACCTTGTGTGGAGTCAGGGCCGGAACCGAGGATTCCTCTCAGGGGTGACATGTATCTTTGGGTACTTCTGGAGTCTCCCCAGGGGAGTCAGGCCTCGTCTCGAGTGGGGGCATGCACGTGCGCTTTCCTTCCAGGCTGTAGCAGCAATGTCACGCTTCCCGTCGAGTGGATCAAAGGATCTGTGGTTTTCCCTCGAGGCTTTCCCTCGAGGCTTTCCCACAAGGCTGTCCCACGTGCCACCGTGGTGTGAGTCGATCCTCGGCGTGAAAGATGAGCCAGTGCAGGGCAAAGAGGTTCCTCTGGAATGGACTGAGACATCTGGGGGAGTCTTGGAATGGTGGTACGACCATGGAGTTCCTCTCGCCTTTCCTGTTGAGAGTGCCTCCTCTTGAGATGCGACGGGAACGCCGTGAATTCTTTCCCGTTGAAAGCAGGGAAAGGATCCCTCATCTCGAGCTCCGAGGGGGAAACGGGGCTCCTCTGGATGTGGGCGGGACCATCGTGCTTCCTCTCGAGTGGAGACGGGTATGGCGGTGAACTTCTTGAGTTGCAGCAAGGGTGTGAAAGACCCTTTCGAAGTTCCAGAGGTTAGGTGTCATTAGTCTCCAGAGGCCTCATCGGAAATAGGCCTCATCTCGCCTGGAAGCGAGAACTTCCTGGATTTTCTGGAGTTGCGGCAGGTGTTCTCGAGTTACGACGGGGACCTCAGGGACCCGCCCTGGTGGCCTCAGGAGAGGCCAGTCCCCATGCGAGTTGCTAGGGGGCCTCTCGGGATTCCTCTCCCGTCGATACCGGGGCCAAAAAGCTTGTGTGGAGTCAAGGCCGGAACCGAGGATTCCTCTCACGGGCTGACATGGATCTTTGGGTACTTCTGGAGTCTCCCCAGGGGAGTCAGGCCTCGTCTCGAGTGGGGGCATGCACGTGCGCTTTCCTTCCAGGCTGTAGCAGCAATGTCACGCTTCCCGTCGCGTGGATCAAAGGATCTGTGGTTTTCCCTCGAGGCTTTCCCTCGAGGCTTTCCCACAGGGCTGTCCCACGTGCCACCGTGGTGTGAGTCGATCCTCGGCGTGAAAGATGAGCCAGTGCAGGGCAAAGAGTTTCCTCTGGAATGGACTGAGACATCTGGGGGACTCTTGGTATGGTGGTACGACCATGGAGTTCCTCTCGCCTTTCCTGTTGAGAGTGCCTCCTCTTGAGATGCGATGGGAACACCGGGAATTCTTTCCCGTTGAAAGCAGGGAAAGGATCCCTCATCTCGAGCTACGAGGGGGAAACGGGGCTCCTCTGGATGTGGGCGGGACCATCGTGCTTCCTCTCGAGTGGAGACGGGTATGGCGGTGAACTTCTTGAGTTGCAGCAAGGGTGTGAAAGACCCTTTCGAAGTTCCAGAGGTTAGGTGTCATTAGTCTCCAGACGCCTCATCGGAAATAGGCCTCATCTCGCCTGGAAGGGAGAACTTCCTGGATTTTCTCGAGTTGCGGCAGGTGTTCTCGAGTTACGACGGGGACCTCAGGGACCCGCCCTGGTGGCCTCAGGAGAGGCCAGTCCCCATGCGAGTTGCTAGGGGGCCTCTCGGGATTCCTCTCCCGTCGATACCGGGGCCAAAAACCTTGTGTGGAGTCAGGGCCGGAACCGAGGATTCCTCTCAGGGGCTGACATGGATCTTTGGGTACTTCTGGAGTCTCCCCAGGGGAGTCAGGCCTCGTCTCGAGTGGGGGCATGCACGTGCACTTTCCTTCCAGGCTGTAGCAGCAATGTCACGCTTCCCGTCGCGTGGATCAAAGGATCTGTGGTTTTCCCTCGAGGCTTTCCCACAGGGCTGTCCCACGTGCCACCGTGGTGTGAGTCGATCCTCGGCGTGAAAGATGAGCCATATCAGGGCAAAGAGGTTCCTCTGAAATGGACTGAGACATCTGGGGGACTCTTGGAATGGTGGTACGACCATGGAGTTCCTCTCGCCTTTCCTGTTGAGAGTGCCTCCTCTTGAGATGCGACGGGAACACCGGGAATTCTTTCCCGTTGAAAGCAGGGAAAGGATCCCTCATCTCGAGCTAAGAGGGGGAAACGGGGCTCCTCTGGATGTGGGCGGGACCATCGTGCTTCCTCTCGAGTGGAGACGGGTATGGCGGTGAACTTCTTGAGTTGCACCAAGGGTGTGAAAGACCCTTTCGAAGTTCAAGAGGTTTGGTGTCATTAGTCTCCAGAGGCCTCATCGGAAATAGGCCTCATCTCGCCTGGAAGGGAGAACTTCCTGGATTTTCTCGAGTTGGGGCAGGTGTTCTCGAGTTACGACGGGGACCTCAGGGACCCGCCCTGGTGGCCTCCGGAGAGGCCAGTCCCCATGCGAGTTGCTAGGGGGCCTCTCGGGATTCCTCTCCCGTCGATACCGGGGCCAAAAACCTTGTGTGGAGTCAGGGCCGGAACCGAGGATTCCTCTCAGGGGCTGACATGGATCTTTGGCTACTTCTGGAGTCTCCCCAGTGGAGTCAGACCTCGTCTCGAGTGGGGGCATGCACGTGCGCTTTCCTTCCAGGCTGTAGCAGCAATGTCACGCTTCCCGTCGCGTGGATCAAAGGATCTGTGGTTTTCCCTCGAGGCTTTCCCTCGAGGCTTTCCCACAGGGCTGTCCCACGTGCCACCGTGGTGTGAGTCAATCCTGGGCGTGAAAGATGAGCCAGTGCAGGGCAAAGAGGTTCCTCTGGAATGGAGTGAGACATCTGGGGGACTCTTGGAATGGTGGTACGACCATGGAGATCCTCTCGCCTTTCCTGTTGAGAGTGCCTCCTCTTGAGATGCGACGGGAACGCCGGGAATTCTTTCCCGTTGAAAGCAGGGAAAGGATCCCTCATCTCGAGCACCGAGGGGAAAACGGGGCTCCTCTGGATGTGGGCGGGACCATCGTGCTTCCTCTCGAGTGGAGACGGGTATGGCGGAGAACTTCTTGAGTTGCAGCAAGGGTGTGAAAGACCCTTTCAAAGTTCCAGAGGTTAGGTGTCATTAGTCTCCAGACGCCTCATCGGAAATAGGCCTCATCTCGCCTGGAAGGGAGAACTTCCTGGATTTTCTCGAGTTGCGGCAGGTGTTCTAAAGTTACGACGGGGAACTCAGGGACCCGCCCTGGTGGCCTCAGGAGAGGCCAGTCCCCATGCGAGTTGCTAGGGGGCCTCTCGGGATTCCTCTCCCGTCGATACCGGGGCCAAAAACCTTGAGTGGAGTCAGGGCCGGAACCGAGGATTCCTCTCAGGGGCTGACATGGATCTTTGGGTACTTCTGGAGTCTCCCCAGGGGAGTCAGGCCTCGTCTCGAGTGGGGGCATGCACGTGTGCTTTCCTTCCAGGCTGTAGCAGCAATGTCACGCTTCCCGTCGCGTGGATCAAAGGATCTGTGGTTTTCCCTCGAGGCTTTCCCTCGAGGCTTTCCCACAGGGCTGTCCCACGTGCCACCGAGGTGTGAGTCGATCCTCGGCGTGAAAAATGAGCCAGTGCAGGGCAAAGAGGTTCCTCTGGAATGGACTGAGACATCTGGGGGACTCTTGGAATGGTGGTACGACCATGGAGTTCCTCTCGCCTTTCCTGTTGAGAGTGCCTCCTCTTGAGATGCGACGGGAACGCCGGGAATTCTTTCCCGTTGAAAGCAGGGAAAGGATCCCTCATCTCGAGCTCCGAGGGGGAAACGGGGCTCCTCTGGATGTGGGCAGGACCATCGTGCTTCCTCTCGAGTGGAGACGGGTATGGCGGTGAACTTCTTGAGTTGCAGCAAGGGTGTGAAAGACCCTTTCGAAGTTCCAGAGTTTAGGTGTCATTAGTCTCCAGACGCCTCATCGGATATAGGCCTTATCTCGCCTGGAAGGGAGAACTTCCTGGATTTTCTCGAGTTGCGGCAGGTGTTCTCGAGTTACGACGGGGACCTCAGGGACCCGCCCTGGTGGCCTCAGGAGAGGCCAGTCCCCATGCGAGTTGCTAGGGGGCCTCTCGGGATTCCTCTCCCGTCGATACCGGGGCCAAAAACCTTGTGTGGAGTCAGGGCCGGAACCGAGGATTCCTCTCAGGGGTGACATGTATCTTTGGGTACTTCTGGAGTCTCCCCAGGGGAGTCAGGCCTCGTCTCGAGTGTGGACATGCACGTGCGCTTTCCTTCCAGGCTGTAGCAGCAATGTCACGCTTCCCGTCGAGTGGATCAAAGGATCTGTGGTTTTCCCTCGAGGCTTTCCCTCGAGCCTTTCCCACAAGGCTGTCCCACGTGCCACCGTGGTGTGAGTCGATCCTCGGCGTGAAAGATGAGCCAGTGCAGGGCAAAGAGGTTCCTCTGGAATGGACTGAGACATCTGGGGGACTCTTGGAATGGTGGTACGACCATGGAGTTCCTCTCGCCTTTCCTGTTGAGAGTGCCTCCTCTTGAGATGCGACGGGAACGCTGGGAATTCTTTCCCGTTGAAAGCAGGGAAAGGATCCCTCATCTCGAGCTACGAGGGGGAAACGGGGCTCCTCTGGATGTGGGCGGGACCATCGTGCTTCCTCTCGAGTGGAGACGGGTATGGCGATGTACTTCTTGAGTTGCAGCAAGGGTGTGAAAGACCCTTTCGAAATTCCAGAGGTTAGGTGTCATTAGTCTCCAGACGCCTCATCGGAAATAGGCCTCATCTCACCTGGAAGGGAGAACTTCCTGGATTTTCTCGAGTTGCGGCAGGTGTTCTCGAGTTACGATGGGGACCTCAGGGACCCGCCCTGGTGGCCTCAGGAGAGGCCAGTCCCCATGCGAGTTGCTAGGGGGCCTCTCGGGATTCCTCTCCCGTCGATACCGGGGCCAATAACCTTGTGTGGAGTCAGGGCCCGAACCGAGGATTCCTCTCAGGGGCTGACATGGATCTTTGAGTACTTCTGGAGTCTCCCCAGGGGAGTCAGGCCTCCTCTCGAGTGGGGGCATGCACGTGCGCTTTCCTTCCAGACTGTAGCAGCAATGTCACACTTCCCGTCGCGTGGATCAAAGGATCTGTGGTTTTCCCTCGAGGCTTTCCCTCGAGGCTTTCCCACTGGGCTGTCCCACGTGCCACCGTGGTGTGAGTCGATCCTCGGCGTGAAAGATGAGCCAGTGCAGGGCAAAGAGGTTCCTCTGGAATGGACTGAGACATCTGGGGGACTCTTGGAATGGTGGTACGACCATGGAGTTCCTCTCGCCTTTCCTGTTGAGAGTGCCTCCTCTTGAGATGCGACGGGAACGCCGTGAATTCTTTCCCGTTGAAAGCAGGGAAAGGATCCCTCATCTCGAGCTCCGAGGGGGAAACGGGGCTCCTCTGGATGTGGGCGGGACCATCGTGCTTCCTCTCGAGTGGAGATGGGTATGGCGGTGAACTTCTTGAGTTGCAGCAAGGGTGTGAAAGACCCTTTCGAAATTCCAGAGGTTAGGTGTCATTAGTCTCCAGACGCCTCATCGGAAATAGGCCTCATCTCGCCTGGAAGGGAGAACTTCCTGGATTTTCTCGAGTTACGGCAGGTGTTCTCGAGTTACGACGGGGACCTCAGGGACCCGCCCTGGTGGCCTAAGGAGAGGCCAGTCCCCATGCGAGTTGCTAGGGGGCCTCTCGGGATTCCTCTCCCGTCGATACCGGGGCCAAGAACCTTGTGTGGAGTCAGGGCCCGAACCGAGGATTCCTCTCAGGGGCTGACATGGATCTTTGGGTACTTCTGAAGTCTCCCCAGGGGAGTCAGGCCTCGTCTCGAGTGGGGGCATGCACGTGTGCTTTCCTTCCAGGCTGTAGCAGCAATGTCACGCTTCCCGTCGCGTGGATCAAAGGATCTGTGGTTTTCCCTCGAGGCTTTCCCTCGAGGCTTTCCCACAGGGCTGTCCCACGTGCCACCGTGGTGTGAGTCGATCCTCGGCGTGAAAAATGAGCCAGTGAAGGGCAAAGAGGTTCCTCTGGAATGGACTGAGACATCTGGGGGACTCTTGGAATGGTGGTACGACCATGGAGTTCCTCTCGCCTTTCCTGTTGAGAGTGCCTCCTCTTGAGATGCGACGGGAACGCCGGGAATTCTTTCCCGTTGAAAGCAGGGAAAGGATCCCTCATCTCGAGCTCCGAGGGGGAAACGGGGCTCCTCTGGATGTGGGCGGGACCATCGTGCTTCCTCTCGAGTGGAGACGGGTATGGCGGTGAACTTCTTGAGTTGCAGCAAGGGTGTGAAAGACCCTTTCAAAGTTCCAGAGTTTAGGTGTCTTTAGTCTCCAGACGCCTCATCGGAAATAGGCCTTATCTCGCCTGGAAGGGAGAACTTCCTGGATTTTCTCGAGTTGCGGCAGGTGTTCTCGAGTTATGACGGGGACCTCAGGGACCCGCCCTGGTGGCCTCAGGAGAGGCCAGTCCCCATGCGAGTTGCTAGGGTGCCTCTCGGGATTCCTCTCCCGTCGATACCGGGGCCAAAAACCTTGTGTGGAGTCAGGGCCGGGACCGAGGATTCCTCTCAGGGGTGACATGGATCTTTGGGTACTTCTGGAGTCTCCCCAGGGGAGTCAGGCCTCCTCTCGAGTGGGGCCATGCACGTGCGCTTTCCTACCAGGCTGTAGCAGCAATGTCACGCTTCCCATCGCGTGGATCAAAGGATCTGTGGTTTTCCCTCGAGGCTTTCCCTCGAGGCTTTCCCACAGTGCTGTCCCACGTGCCACCGTGGTGTGAGTCGATCCTCGGCGTGAAAGATGAGCCAGTGCAGGGCAAAGAGTTTCCTCTGGAATGGGCTGAGACATCTGGGGGAGTCTTGGAATGGTGGTACGACCATGGAGTTCCTCTCGCCTTTCCTGTTGAGAGTGCCTCCTGTTGAGATGCGACGGGAAAGCCGGGAATTCTTTCCCGTTGAAAGCAGGGAAAGGATCCCTCATCTCGAGCTCCGAGGGGGAAACGGGGCTCCTCTGGATGTGGGCGGGACCATCGTACTTCCTCTCGAGTGGAGACGGGTATGGCGGTGAACTTCTTGAGTTGCAACAAGGGTGTGAAAGACCCTTTCGAAGTTCCAGAGGTTAGGTGTCATTAGTCTCCAGACGCCTCATCGGAAATAGGCCTCATCTCGCCTGGAAGGGAGAACTTCCTGGATTTTCTTGAGTTGCGTCAGGTGTTCTCGAGTTACGACGGGGACCTCAGGGACCCGCCCGGGTGGCCTCAAGAGAGGCCAGTCCCCATGCGAGTTGCTAGGGGGCCTCTCGGGATTCCTCTCCCGTCGATACCGGGGCCAAAAACCTAGTGTGGAGTCAGGGCCGGGACCGAGGATTCCTCTCAGGGGTGACAAGGATCTTTGGGTACTTCTGGAGTCTCCCCAGGGGAGTCAGGCCTCGTCTCGAGTGGGGGCATGCACGTGCGCTTTCCTTCCAGGCTGTAGCAGCAATGTCACGCTTCCCGTCACGTGGATCAAAGGATCTGCGGTTTTCCCTCGAGGCTTTCCCTCGAGGCTTTCCCACAGGGCTGTCCCACGTGCCACCGTGGTGTGAGTCGATCCTCGGCGTGAAAGATGAGCCAGTGCAGGGCAAAGAGGTTCCTCTGGAATGGACTGAGTCATCTGGGGGACTCTTGGAATGGTGGTACGACCATGGAGTTCCTCTCGCCTTTCCTGTTGAGAGTGCCTCCTCTTGAGATGCGACGGGAACGCCGGGAATTCTTTCCCGTTGAAAGCAGGGAAAGGATCCCTCATCTCGAGCTACGAGGGGGAAACGGGGCTCCTCTGGATGTGGGCGGGACCATCGTGCTTCCTCTCGAGTGGAGATGGGTATGGCGGTGAACTTCTTGAGTTGCAGCAAGGGTGTGAAAGACCCTTTCGAAGTTCCAGAGGTTAGGTGTCATTAGTCTCCAGACGCCTCATCGGAAATAGGCCTCATCTCGCCTGCAAGGGAGAACTTCCTGGATTTTCTCGAGTTGCGGCAGGTGTTCTCGAGTTACGACGGGGACCTCAGGGACCCGCCCTGGTTGCCTCAGGAGAGGCCAGTCCCCATGCGAGTTGCTAGGGGGCCTCTCGGGATTCCTATCCCGTCGATACCGGGGCCAAAAACCTTGTGTGGAGTCAGGGCCGGAACCGAGGATTCCTCTCAGGGGTGACATGGATCTTTGAGTACTTCTGGAGTCTCCCCAGGGGAGTCAGGCCTCGTCTCGAGTGGGGGCATGCACGTGCGCTTTCCTTCCAGACTGTAGCAGCAATGTCACACTTCCCGTCGCGTGGATCAAAGGATCTGTGGTTTTCCCTCGAGGCTTTCCCTCGAGGCTTTCCCACAGGGCTGTCCCACGTGCCACCGTGGTGTGAGTCGATCCTCGGCGTGAAAGATGAGCCAGTGCAGGGCAAAGAGGTTCCTCTGGAATGGACTGAGACATCTGGGGGACTCTTGGAATGGTGGTACGACCATGGAGTTCCTCTCGCCTTTCCTGTTGAGAGTGCCTCCTCTTGAGATGCGACGGGAACGCTGGGAATTCTTTCCCGTTGAAAGCAGGGAAAGGATCCCTCATCTCGAGCTACGAGGGGGAAACGGGGCTCCTCTGGATGTGGGCGGGACCATCGTGCTTCCTCTCGAGTGGAGACGGGTATGGCGATGTACTTCTTGAGTTGCAGCAAGGGTGTGAAAGACCCTTTCGAAATTCCAGAGGTTAGGTGTCATTAGTCTCCAGACGCCTCATCGGAAATAGGCCTCATCTCACCTGGAAGGGAGAACTTCCTGGATTTTCTCGAGTTGCGGCAGGTGTTCTCGAGTTACGACGGGGACCTCAGGGACCCGCCCTGGTGGCCTCAGGAGAGGCCAGTCCCCATGCGAGTTGCTAGGGGGCCTCTCGGGATTCCTCTCCCGTCGATACCGGGGCCAATAACCTTGTGTGGAGTCAGGGCCCGAACCGAGGATTCCTCTCAGGGGCTGACATGGATCTTTGAGTACTTCTGGAGTCTCCCCAGGGGAGTCAGGCCTCGTCTCGAGTGGGGGCATGCACGTGTGCTTTCCTTCCAGGCTGTAGCAGCAATGTCACGCTTCCCGTCGCGTGGATCAAAGGATCTGTGGTTTTCCCTCGAGGCTTTCCCTCGAGGCTTTCCCACAGGGCTGTCCCACGTACCACCGTGGTGTGAGTCGATCCTCGGCGTGAAAAATGAGCCAGTGCAGGGCAAAGAGGTTCCTCTGGAATGGACTGAGACATCTGGGGGACTCTTGGAATGGTGGTACGACCATGGAGTTCCTCTCGCCTTTCCTGTTGAGAGTGCCTCCTCTTGAGATGCGACGGGAACGCCGGGAATTCTTTCCCGTTGAAAGCAGGGAAAGGATCCCTCATCTCGAGCTCCGAGGGGGAAACGGGGCTCCTCTGGATGTGGGCGGGACCATCGTGCTTCCTCTCGAGTGGAGACGGGTATGGCGGTGAACTTCTTGAGTTGCAGCAAGGGTGTGAAAGACCCTTTCGAAGTTCCAGAGGTTAGGTGTCATTAGTCTCCAGACGCCTCATCGGAAATAGGCCTCATCTCGCCTGGAAGGGAGAACTTCCTGGATTTTCTCGAGTTGCGGCAGGTGTTCTCGAGTTACGACGGGGACCTCAGGGACCCGCCCTGGTGGCCTCAGGAGAGGCCAGTCCACATGCGAGTTGCTAGGGGGCCTCTCGGGATTCCTCTCCCGTCGATACCGGGGCCAAAAACCTTGTGTGGAGTCAGGGCCGGGAACGAGGATTCCTCTCAGGGGTGACATGGATCTTTGGGTACTTCTGGAGTCTCCCCAGGGGAGTCAGGCCTCCTCTCGAGTGGGGCCATGCACGTGCGCTTTCCTACCAGGCTGTAGCAGCAATGTCACGCTTCCCGTCGCGTGGATCAAAGGATCTGTGGTTTTCCCTCGAGGCTTTCCCTCGAGGCTTTCCCACAGGGCTGTCCCACGTGCCACCGTGGTGTGAGTCGATCCTCGGCGTGAAAGATGAGCCAGTGCAGGGCAAAGAGGTTCCTCTGGAATGGACTGAGTCATCTGGGGGACTCTTGGAATGGTGGTACGACCATGGAGTTCCTCTCGCCTTTCCTGTTGAGAGTGCCTCCTCTTGAGATGCGACGGGAACGCCGGGAATTCTTTCCCGTTGAAAGCAGGGAAAGGATCCCTCATCTCGAGCTACGAGGGGGAAACGGGGCTCCTCTGGATGTGGGCGGGACCATCGTGCTTCCTCTCGAGTGGAGACGGGTATGGCGGTGAACTTCTTGAGTTGCAGCAAGGGTGTGAAAGACCCTTTCGAACTTCCAGAGGTTAGGTGTCATTAGTCTCCAGACGCCTCATCGGAAATAGGCCTCATCTCGCCTGCAAGGGAGAACTTCCTGGATTTTCTCGAGTTGCGGCAGGTGTTCTCGAGTTACGACGGAGACCTCAGGGACCCGCCCTGGTTGCCTCAGGAGAGGCCAGTCCCCATGCGAGTTGCTAGGGGGCCTCTCGGGATTCCTCTCCCGTCGATACCGGGGCCAAAAACCTTGTGTGGAGTCAGGGCCGGAACCGAGGATTCCTCTCAGGGGTGACATGTATCTTTGGGTACTTCTGGAGTCTCCCCAGGGGAGTCAGGCCTCGTCTCGAGTGGGGGCATGCACGTGCGCTTTCCTTCCAGGCTGTAGCAGCAATGTCACGCTTCCCGTCGAGTGGATCAAAGGATCTGTGGTTTTCCCTCGAGGCTTTCCCTCGAGGCTTTCCCACAAGGCTGTCCCACGTGCCACCGTGGTGTGAGTCGATCCTCGGCGTGAAAGATGACCCAGTGCAGGGCAAAGAGGTTCCTCTGGAATGGACTGAGACATCTGGGGGACTCTTGGAATGGTGGTACGACCATGGAGTTCCTCTCGCCTTTCCTGTTGAGAGTGCCTCCTCTTGAGATGCGACGGGAACGCTGGGAATTCTTTCCCGTTGAAAGCAGGGAAAGGATCCCTCATCTCGAGCTACGAGGGGGAAACGGGGCTCCTCTGGATGTGGGCGGGACCATCGTGCTTCCTCTCGAGTGGAGACGGGTATGGCGATGTACTTCTTGAGTTGCAGCAAGGGTGTGAAAGACCCTTTCGAAATTCCAGAGGTTAGGTGTCATTAGTCTCCAGACGCCTCATCGGAAATAGCCCTCATCTCACCTGGAAGGGAGAACTTCCTGGATTTTCTCGAGTTGCGGCAGGTGTTCTCGAGTTACGACGGGGACCTCAGGGACCCGCCCTGGTGGCCTCAGGAGAGGCCAGTCCCCATGCGAGTTGCTAGGGGGCCTCTCGGGATTCCTCTCCCGTCGATACCGGGGCCAATAACCTTGTGTGGAGTCAGGGCCCGAACCGAGGATTCCTCTCAGGGGCTGACATGGATCTTTGAGTACTTCTGGAGTCTCCCCAGGGGAGTCAGGCCTCCTCTCGAGTGAGGGCATGCACGTGCGCTTTCCTTCCAGACTGTAGAAGCAATGTCACACTTCCCGTCGCGTGGATCAAAGGATCTGTGGTTTTCCCTCGAGGCTTTCCCTCGAGGCTTTCCCACAGGGCTGTCCCACGTGCCACCGTGGTGTGAGTCGATCCTCGGCGTGAAAGATGAGCCAGTTCAGGGCAAAGAGGTTCCTCTGGAATGGACTGAGACATCTGGGGGACTCTTGGAATGGTGGTACGACCATGGAGTTCCTCTCGCCTTTCCTGTTGAGAGTGCCTCCTCTTGAGATGCGACGGGAACGCCGGGAATTCTTTCCCGTTGAAAGCAGGGAAAGGATCCCTCATCTCGAGCTCCGAGGGGGAAACGGGGCTCCTCTGGATGTGGGCGGGACCATCGTGCTTCCTCTCGAGTGGAGACGGGTATGGCGGTGAACTTCTTGAGTTGCAGCAAGGGTGTGAAAGACCCTTTCGAAATTCCAGAGGTTAGGTGTCATTAGTCTCCAGACGCCTCATCGGAAATAGGCCTCATCTCGCCTGGAAGGGAGAACTTCCTGGATTTTCTCGAGTTACGGCAGGTGTTCTAGAGTTACGACGGGGACCTCAGGGACCCGCCCTGGTGGCCTCAGGAGAGGCCAGTCCCCATGCGAGTTGCTAGGGGGCCTCTCGGGATTCCTCTCCCGTCGATACCGGGGCCAAGAACCTTGTGTGGAGTCAGGGCCCGAACCGAGGATTCCTCTCAGGGGCTGACATGTATCTTTGGGTACTTCTGGAGTCTCCCCAGGGGAGTCAGGCCTCGTCTCGAGTGGGGACATGCACGTGCGCTTTCCTTCCAGGCTGTAGCAGCAATGTCACGCTTCCCGTCGAGTGGATCAAAGGATCTGTGGTTTTCCCTCGAGGCTTTCCCTCGAGCCTTTCCCACAAGGCTGTCCCACGTGCCACCGTGGTGTGAGTCGATCCTCGGCGTGAAAGATGAGCCAGTGCAGGGCAAAGAGGTTCCTCTGGAATGGACTGAGACATCTGGGGGACTCTTGGAATGGTGGTACGACCATGGAGTTCCTCTCGCCTTTCCTGTTGAGAGTGCCTCCTCTTGAGATGCGACGGGAACGCCGTGAATTCTTTCCCGTTGAAAGCAGGGAAAGGATCCCTCATCTCGAGCTCCGAGGGGGAAACGGGGCTCCTCTGGATGTGGGCGGGACCATCGTGCTTCCTCTCGAGTGGAGACGGGTATGGCGGTGAACTTCTTGAGTTGCAGCAAGGGTGTGAAAGACCCTTTCGAAATTCCAGAGGTTAGGTGTCATTAGTCTCCAGACGCCTCATCGGAAATAGGCCTCATCTCGCCTGGAAGGGAGAACTTCCTGGATTTTCTCGAGTTACGGCAGGTGTTCTCGAGTTACGACGGGGACCTCAGGGACCCGCCCTGGTGGCCTAAGGAGAGGCCAGTCCCCATGCGAGTTGCTAGGGGGCCTCTCGGGATTCCTCTCCCGTCGATACCGGGGCCAAGAACCTTGTGTGGAGTCAGGGCCGGGACCGAGGATTCCTCTCAGGGGTGACAAGGATCTCTGGGTACTTCTGGAGTCTCCCCAGGGGAGTCAGGCCTCGTCTCGAGTGGGGGCATGCACGTGCGCTTTCCTTCCAGGCTGTAGCAGCAATGTCACGCTTCCCGTCACGTGGATCAAAGGATCTGCGGTTTTCCCTCGAGGCTTTCCCTCGAGGCTTTCCCACAGGGCTGTCCCACGTGCCACCGTGGTGTGAGTCGATCCTCGGCGTGAAAGATGAGCCAGTGCAGGGCAAAGAGGTTCCTCTGGAATGGACTGAGTCATCTGGGGGACTCTTGGAATGGTGGTACGACCATGGAGTTCCTCTCGCCTTTCCTGTTGAGAGTGCCTCCTCTTGAGATGCGACGGGAACGCCGGGAATTCTTTCCCGTTGAAAGCAGGGAAAGGATCCCTCATCTCGAGCTACGAGGGGGAAACGGGGCTCCTCTGGATGTGGGCGGGACCATCGTGCTTCCTCTCGAGTGGAGATGGGTATGGCGGTGAACTTCTTGAGTTGCAGCAAGGGTGTGAAAGACCCTTTCGAAGTTCCAGAGGTTAGGTGTCATTAGTCTCCAGACGCCTCATCGGAAATAGGCCTCATCTCGCCTGCAAGGGAGAACTTCCTGGATTTTCTCGAGTTGCGGCAGGTGTTCTCGAGTTACGACGGGGACCTCAGGGACCCGCCCTGGTTGCCTCAGGTGAGGCCAGTCCCCATGCGAGTTGCTAGGGGGCCTCTCGGGATTCCTATCCCGTCGATACCGGGGCCAAAAACCTTGTGTGGAGTCAGGGCCGGAACCGAGGATTCCTCTCAGCGGTGACATGGATCTTTGAGTACTTCTGGAGTCTCCCCAGGGGAGTCAGGCCTCGTCTCGAGTGGGGGCATGCACGTGCGCTTTCCTTCCAGACTGTAGCAGCAATGTCACACTTCCCGTCGCGTGGATCAAAGGATCTGTGGTTTTCCCTCGAGGCTTTCCCTCGAGGCTTTCCCACAGGGCTGTCCCACGTGCCACCGTGGTGTGAGTCGATCCTCGGCGTGAAAGATGAGCCAGTGCAGGGCAAAGAGGTTCCTCTGGAATGGACTGAGACATCTGGGGGACTCTTGGAATGGTGGTACGACCATGGAGTTCCTCTCGCCTTTCCTGTTGAGAGTGCCTCCTCTTGAGATGCGACGGGAACGCTGGGAATTCTTTCCCGTTGAAAGCAGGGAAAGGATCCCTCATCTCGAGCTACGAGGGGGAAACGGGGCTCCTCTGGATGTGGGCGGGACCATCGTGCTTCCTCTCGAGTGGAGACGGGTATGGCGATGTACTTCTTGAGTTGCAGCAAGGGTGTGAAAGACCCTTTCGAAATTCCAGAGGTTAGGTGTCATTAGTCTCCAGACGCCTCATCGGAAATAGGCCTCATCTCACCTGGAAGGGAGAACTTCCTGGATTTTCTCGAGTTGCGGCAGGTGTTCTCGAGTTACGACGGGGACCTCAGGGACCCGCCCTGGTGGCCTCAGGAGAGGCCAGTCCCCATGCGAGTTGCTAGGGGGCCTCTCGGGATTCCTCTCCCGTCGATACCGGGGCCAATAACCTTGTGTGGAGTCAGGGCCCGAACCGAGGATTCCTCTCAGGGGCTGACATGGATCTTTGAGTACTTCTGGAGTCTCCCCAGGGGAGTCAGGCCTCGTCTCGAGTGGGGGCATGCACGTGTGCTTTCCTTCCAGGCTGTAGCAGCAATGTCACGCTTCCCGTCGCGTGGATCAAAGGATCTGTGGTTTTCCCTCGAGGCTTTCCCTCGAGGCTTTCCCACAGGGCTGTCCCACGTACCACCGTGGTGTGAGTCGATCCTCGGCGTGAAAAATGAGCCAGTGCAGGGCAAAGAGGTTCCTCTGGAATGGACTGAGACATCTGGGGGACTCTTGGAATGGTGGTACGACCATGGAGTTCCTCTCGCCTTTCCTGTTGAGAGTGCCTCCTCTTGAGATGCGACGGGAACGCCGGGAATTCTTTCCCGTTGAAAGCAGGGAAAGGATCCCTCATCTCGAGCTCCGAGGGGGAAACGGGGCTCCTCTGGATGTGGGCGGGACCATCGTGCTTCCTCTCGAGTGGAGACGGGTATGGCGGTGAACTTCTTGAGTTGCAGCAAGGGTGTGAAAGACCCTTTCGAAGTTCCAGAGGTTAGGTGTCATTAGTCTCCAGACGCCTCATCGGAAATAGGCCTCATCTCGCCTGGAAGGGAGAACTTCCTGGATTTTCTCGAGTTGCGGCAGGTGTTCTCGAGTTACGACGGGGACCTCAGGGACCCGCCCTGGTGGCCTCAGGAGAGGCCAGTCCACATGCGAGTTGCTAGGGGGCCTCTCGGGATTCCTCTCCCGTCGATACCGGGGCCAAAAACCTTGTGTGGAGTCAGGGCCGGGAACGAGGATTCCTCTCAGGGGTGACATGGATCTTTGGGTACTTCTGGAGTCTCCCCAGGGGAGTCAGGCCTCCTCTCGAGTGGGGCCATGCACGTGCGCTTTCCTACCAGGCTGTAGCAGCAATGTCACGCTTCCCGTCGCGTGGATCAAAGGATCTGTGGTTTTCCCTCGAGGCTTTCCCTCGAGGCTTTCCCACAGGGCTGTCCCACGTGCCACCGTGGTGTGAGTCGATCCTCGGCGTGAAAGATGAGCCAGTGCAGGGCAAAGAGGTTCCTCTGGAATGGACTGAGTCATCTGGGGGACTCTTGGAATGGTGGTACGACCATGGAGTTCCTCTCGCCTTTCCTGTTGAGAGTGCCTCCTCTTGAGATGCGACGGGAACGCCGGGAATTCTTTCCCGTTGAAAGCAGGGAAAGGATCCCTCATCTCGAGCTACGAGGGGGAAACGGGGCTCCTCTGGATGTGGGCGGGACCATCGTGCTTCCTCTCGAGTGGAGACGGGTATGGCGGTGAACTTCTTGAGTTGCAGCAAGGGTGTGAAAGACCCTTTCGAAGTTCCAGAGGTTAGGTGTCATTAGTCTCCAGACGCCTCATCGGAAATAGGCCTCATCTCGCCTGCAAGGGAGAACTTCCTGGATTTTCTCGAGTTGCGGCAGGTGTTCTCGAGTTACGACGGAGACCTCAGGGACCCGCCCTGGTTGCCTCAGGAGAGGCCAGTCCCCATGCGAGTTGCTAGGGGGCCTCTCGGGATTCCTCTCCCGTCGATACCGGGGCCAAAAACCTTGTGTGGAGTCAGGGCCGGAACCGAGGATTCCTCTCAGGGGTGACATGTATCTTTGGGTACTTCTGGAGTCTCCCCAGGGGAGTCAGGCCTCGTCTCGAGTGGGGGCATGCACGTGCGCTTTCCTTCCAGGCTGTAGCAGCAATGTCACGCTTCCCGTCGAGTGGATCAAAGGATCTGTGGTTTTCCCTCGAGGCTTTCCCTCGAGGCTTTCCCACAAGGCTGTCCCACGTGCCACCGTGGTGTGAGTCGATCCTCGGCGTGAAAGATGACCCAGTGCAGGGCAAAGAGGTTCCTCTGGAATGGACTGAGACATCTGGGGGACTCTTGGAATGGTGGTACGACCATGGAGTTCCTCTCGCCTTTCCTGTTGAGAGTGCCTCCTCTTGAGATGCGACGGGAACGCTGGGAATTCTTTCCCGTTGAAAGCAGGGAAAGGATCCCTCATCTCGAGCTACGAGGGGGAAACGGGGCTCCTCTGTATGTGGGCGGGACCATCGTGCTTCCTCTCGAGTGGAGACGGGTATGGCGATGTACTTCTTGAGTTGCAGCAAGGGTGTGAAAGACCCTTTCGAAATTCCAGAGGTTAGGTGTCATTAGTCTCCAGACGCCTCATCGGAAATAGGCCTCATCTCACCTGGAAGGGAGAACTTCCTGGATTTTCTCGAGTTGCGGCAGGTGTTCTCGAGTTACGACGGGGACCTCAGGGACCCGCCCTGGTGGCCTCAGGAGAGGCCAGTCCCCATGCGAGTTGCTAGGGGGCCTCTCGGGATTCCTCTCCCGTCGATACCGGGGCCAATAACCTTGTGTGGAGTCAGGGCCCGAACCGAGGATTCCTCTCAGGGGCTGACATGGATCTTTGAGTACTTCTGGAGTCTCCCCAGGGGAGTCAGGCCTCCTCTCGAGTGAGGGCATGCACGTGCGCTTTCCTTCCAGACTGTAGAAGCAATGTCACACTTCCCGTCGCGTGGATCAAAGGATCTGTGGTTTTCCCTCGAGGCTTTCCCTCGAGGCTTTCCCACAGGGCTGTCCCACGTGCCACCGTGGTGTGAGTCGATCCTCGGCGTGAAAGATGAGCCAGTTCAGGGCAAAGAGGTTCCTCTGGAATGGACTGAGACATCTGGGGGACTCTTGGAATGGTGGTACGACCATGGAGTTCCTCTCGCCTTTCCTGTTGAGAGTGCCTCCTCTTGAGATGCGACGGGAACGCCGGGAATTCTTTCCCGTTGAAAGCAGGGAAAGGATCCCTCATCTCGAGCTCCGAGGGGGAAACGGGGCTCCTCTGGATGTGGGCGGGACCATCGTGCTTCCTCTCGAGTGGAGACGGGTATGGCGGTGAACTTCTTGAGTTGCAGCAAGGGTGTGAAAGACCCTTTCGAAATTCCAGAGGTTAGGTGTCATTAGTCTCCAGACGCCTCATCGGAAATAGGCCTCATCTCGCCTGGAAGGGAGAACTTCCTGGATTTTCTCGAGTTAAGGCAGGTGTTCTAGAGTTACGACGGGGACCTCAGGGACCCGCCCTGGTGGCCTCAGGAGAGGCCAGTCCCCATGCGAGTTGCTAGGGGGCCTCTCGGGATTCCTCTCCCGTCGATACCGGGGCCAAGAACCTTGTGTGGAGTCAGGGCCCGAACCGAGGATTCCTCTCAGGGGCTGACATGGATCTTTGGGTACTTCTGGAGTCTCCCCAGGGGAGTCAGGCCTCGTCTCGAGTGGGGGCATGCACGTGTGCTTTCCTTCCAGGCTGTAGCAGCAATGTCACGCTTCCCGTCGCGTGGATCAAAGGATCTGTGGTTTTCCCTCGAGGCTTTCCCTCGAGGCTTTCCCACAGGGCTGTCCCACGTGCCACCGTGGTGTGAGTCGATCCTCGGCGTGAAAAATGAGCCAGTGCAGGGCAAAGAGGTTCCTCTGGAATGGACTGAGACATCTGGGGGACTCTTGGAATGGTGGTACGACCATGGAGTTCCTCTCGCCTTTCCTGTTGAGAGTGCCTCCTCTTGAAATGCGACTGGAATGCCGGGAATTCTTTCCCGTTGAAAGCAGGGAAAGGATCCCTCATCTCAAGCTCCGAGGGTGAAACGGGGCTCCTCTGGATGTGGGCGGGACCATCGTGCTTCCTCTCGAGTGGAGACGGGTATGGCGGTGAACTTCTTGAGTTGCAGCAAGGGTGTGAAAGACCCTTTCGAAGTTCCAGAGGTTAGGTGTCATTAGTCTCCAGACGCCTCATCGGAAATAGGCCTCATCTCGCCTGGAAGGGAGAACTTCCTGGATTTTCTCGAGTTGCGGCAGGTGTTCTCGAGTTACGACGGGGACCTCAGGGACCCGCCCTGGTGGCCTCAGGAGAGGCCAGTCCCCATGCGAGTTGCTAGGGGGCCTCTCGGGATTCCTCTCCCGTCGATACCGGGGCCAAAAACCTTGTGTGGAGTCAGGGCCGGGAACGAGGATTCCTCTCAGGGGTGACATGGATCTTTGGGTACTTCTGGAGTCTCCCCAGGGGAGTCAGGCCTCCTCTCGAGTGGGGCCATGCACGTGCGCTTTCCTACCAGGCTGTAGCAGCAATGTCACGCTTCCCGTCGCGTGGATCAAAGGATCTGTGGTTTTCCCTCGAGGCTTTCCCTCGAGGCTTTCCCACAGGGCTGTCCCACGTGCCACCGTGGTGTGAGTCGATCCTCGGCGTGAAAGATGAGCCAGTGCAGGGCAAAGAGGTTCCTCTGGAATGGACTGAGTCATCTGGGGGACTCTTGGAATGGTGGTACGACCATGGAGTTCCTCTCGCCTTTCCTGTTGAGAGTGCCTCCTCTTGAGATGCGACGGGAACGCCGGGAATTCTTTCCCGTTGAAAGCAGGGAAAGGATCCCTCATCTCGAGCTACGAGGGGGAAACGGGGCTCCTCTGGATGTGGGCGGGACCATCGTGCTTCCTCTCGAGTGGAGACGGGTATGGCGGTGAACTTCTTGAGTTGCAGCAAGGGTGTGAAAGACCCTTTCGAAGTTCCAGAGGTTAGGTGTCATTAGTCTCCAGACGCCTCATCGGAAATAGGCCTCATCTCGCCTGCAAGGGAGAACTTCCTGGATTTTCTTGAGTTGCGGCAGGTGTTCTCGAGTTACGACGGGGACCTGAGGGACCCGCCCGGGTGGCCTCAAGAGAGGCCAGTCCCCATGCGAGTTGCTAGGGGGCCTCTCGGGATTCCTCTCCCGTCGATACCGGGGCCAAAACCCTTGTGTGGAGTCAGGGCCGGGACCGAGGATTCCTCTCAGGGGTGACAAGGATCTTTGGGTACATCTGGAGTCTCCCCAGGCGAGTCAGGCCTCGTCTCGAGTGGGGGCATGCACGTGCGCTTTCCTTCCAGGCTGTAGCAGCAATGTCACGCTTCCCGTCGCGTGGATCAAAGGATCTGTGGTTTTCCCTCGAGGCTTTCCCTCGAGGCTTTCCCACAGGGCTGTCCCACGTGCCACCGTGGTGTGAGTCGATCCTCGGCGTGAAAGATGAGCCAGTGCAGGGCAAAGAGGTTCCTCTGGAATGGACTGAGTCATCTGGGGGACTCTTGGAATGGTGGTACGACCATGGAGTTCCTCTCGCCTTTCCTGTTGAGAGTGCCTCCTCTTGAGATGCGACGGGAACGCCGGGAATTCTTTCCCGTTGAAAGCAGGGAAAGGATCCCTCATCTCGAGCTACGAGGGGGAAACGGGGCTCCTCTGGATGTGGGCGGGACCATCGTGCTTCCTCTCGAGTGGAGACGGGTATGGCGGTGAACTTCTTGAGTTGCAGCAAGGGTGTGAAAGACCCTTTCGAAGTTCCAGAGGTTAGGTGTCATTAGTCTCCAGACGCCTCATCGGAAATAGGCCTCATCTCGCCTGCAAGGGAGAACTTCCTGGATTTTCTCGAGGTGCGGCAGGTGTTCTCGAGTTACGACGGGGACCTCAGGGACCCGCCCTGGTTGCCTCAGGAGAGGCCAGTCCCCATGCGAGTTGCTAGGGGGCCTCTCGGGATTCCTATCCCGTCGATACCGGGGCCAAAAACCTTGTGTGGAGTCAGGGCCGGAACCGAGGATTCCTCTCAGGGGTGACATGGATCTTTGAGTACTTCTGGAGTCTCCCCAGGGGAGTCAGGCCTCGTCTCGAGTGGGGGCATGCACGTGCGCTTTCTTTCCAGACTGTAGCAGCAATGTCACACTTCCCGTCGCGTGGATCAAAGGATCTGTGGTTTTCCCTCGAGGCTTTCCCTCGAGGCTTTCCCACAGGGCTGTCCCACGTGCCACCGTGGTGTGAGTCGATCCTCGGCGTGAAAGATGAGCCAGTGCAGGGCAAAGAGGTTCCTCTGGAATGGACTGAGACATCTGGGGGACTCTTGGAATGGTGGTACGACCATGGAGTTCCTCTCGCCTTTCCTGTTGAGAGTGCCTCCTCTTGAGATGCGACGGGAACGCTGGGAATTCTTTCCCGTTGAAAGCAGGGAAAGGATCCCTCATCTCGAGCTACGAGGGGGAAACGGGGCTCCTCTGGATGTGGGCGGGACCATCGTGCTTCCTCTCGAGTGGAGACGGGTATGGCGATGTACTTCTTGAGTTGCAGCAAGGGTGTGAAAGACCCTTTCGAAATTCCAGAGGTTAGGTGTCATTAGTCTCCAGACGCCTCATCGGAAATAGGCCTCATCTCACCTGGAAGGGAGAACTTCCTGGATTTTCTCGAGTTGCGGCAGGTGTACTCGAGTTACGACGGGGACCTCAGGGACCCGCCCTGGTGGCCTCAGGAGAGGCCAGTCCCCATGCGAGTTGCTAGGGGGCCTCTCGGGATTCCTCTCCCGTCGATACCGGGGCCAATAACCTTGTGTGGAGTCAGGGCCCGAACCGAGGATTCCTCTCAGGGGCTGACATGGATCTTTGGGTACTTCTGGAGTCTCCCCAGGGGAGTCAGGCCTCGTCTCGAGTGGGGGCATGCACGTGTGCTTTCCTTCCAGGCTGTAGCAGCAATGTCACGCTTCCCGTCGCGTGGATCAAAGGATCTGTGGTTTTCCCTCGAGGCTTTCCCTCGAGGCTTTCCCACAGGGCTGTCCCACGTGCCACCGTGGTGTGAGTCGATCCTCGGCGTGAAAAATGAGCCAGTGCAGGGCAAAGAGGTTCCTCTGGAATGGACTGAGACATCTGGGGGACTCTTGGAATGGTGGTACGACCATGGAGTTCCTCTCGCCTTTCCTGTTGAGAGTGCCTCCTCTTGAGATGCGACGGGAACGCCGGGAATTCTTTCCCGTTGAAAGCAGGGAAAGGATCCCTCATCTCGAGCTCCGAGGGGGAAACGGGGCTCCTCTGGATGTGGGCGGGACCATCGTGCTTCCTCTCGAGTGGAGACGGGTATGGCGGTGAACTTCTTGAGTTGCAGCAAGGGTGTGAAAGACCCTTTCGAAGTTCCAGAGGTTAGGTGTCATTAGTCTCCAGACGCCTCATCGGAAATAGGCCTCATCTCGCCTGGACGGGAGAACTTCCTGGATTTTCTCGAGTTGCGGCAGGTGTTCTCGAGTTACGACGGGGACCTCAGGGACCCGCCCTGGTGGCCTCAGGAGAGGCCAGTCCCCATGCGAGTTGCTAGGGGGCCTCTCGGGATTCCTCTCCCGTCGATACCGGGGCCAAAAACCTTGTGTGGAGTCAGGGCCGGGAACGAGGATTCCTCTCAGGGGTGACATGGATCTTTGGGTACTTCTGGAGTCTCCCCAGGGGAGTCAGGCCTCCTCTCGAGTGGGGCCATGCACGTGCGCTTTCCTACCAGGCTGTAGCAGCAATGTCACGCTTCCCGTCGCGTGGATCAAAGGATCTGTGGTTTTCCCTCGAGGCTTTCCCTCGAGGCTTTCCCACAGGGCTGTCCCACGTGCCACCGTGGTGTGAGTCGATCCTCGGCGTGAAAGATGAGCCAGTGCAGGGCAAAGAGGTTCCTCTGGAATGGACTGAGTCATCTGGGGGACTCTTGGAATGGTGGTACGACCATGGAGTTCCTCTCGCCTTTCCTGTTGAGAGTGCCTCCTCTTGAGATGCGACGGGAACGCCGGGAATTCTTTCCCGTTGAAAGCAGGGAAAGGATCCCTCATCTCGAGCTACGAGGGGGAAACGGGGCTCCTCTGGATGTGGGCGGGACCATCGTGCTTCCTCTCGAGTGGAGACGGGTATGGCGGTGAACTTCTTGAGTTGCAGCAAGGGTGTGAAAGACCCTTTCGAAGTTCCAGAGGTTAGGTGTCATTAGTCTCCAGACGCCTCATCGGAAATAGGCCTCATCTCGCCTGCAAGGGAGAACTTCCTGGATTTTCTCGAGTTGCGGCAGGTGTTCTCGAGTTACGACGGGGACCTCAGGGACCCGCCCTGGTTGCCTCAGGAGAGGCCAGGCCCCATGCGAGTTGCTAGGGGGCCTCTCGGGATTCCTCTCCCGTCGATACCGGGGCCAAAAACCTTGTGTGGAGTCAGGGCCGGAACCGAGGATTCCTCTCAGGGGTGACATGTATCTTTGGGTACTTCTGGAGTCTCCCCAGGGGAGTCAGGCCTCGTCTCGAGTGGGGGCATGCACGTGCGCTTTCCTTCCAGGCTGTAGCAGCAATGTCACGCTTCCCGTCGAGTGGATCAAAGGATCTGTGGTTTTCCCTCGAGGCTTTCCCTCGAGGCTTTCCCACAAGGCTGTCCCACGTGCCACCGTGGTGTGAGTCGATCCTCGGCGTGAAAGATGAGCCAGTGCAGGGCAAAGAGGTTCCTCTGGAATGGACTGAGACATCTGGGGGACTCTTGGAATGGTGGTACGACCATGGAGTTCCTCTCGCCTTTCCTGTTGAGAGTGCCTCCTCTTGAGATGCGACGGGAACGCCGGGAATTCTCTCCCGTTGAAAGCAGGGAAAGGATCCCTCATCTCGAGCTACGAGGGGGAAACGGGGCTCCTCTGGATGTGGGCGGGACCATCGTGCTTCCTCTCGAGTGGAGACGGGTATGGCGATGTACTTCTTGAGTTGCAGCAAGGGTGTGAAAGACCCTTTCGAAATTCCAGAGGTTAGGTGTCATTAGTCTCCAGACGCCTCATCGGAAATAGGCCTCATCTCACCTGGAAGGGAGAACTTCCTGGATTTTCTCGAGTTGCGGCAGGTGTTCTCGAGTTACGACGGGGACCTCAGGGACCCGCCCTGGTGGCCTAAGGAGAGGCCAGTCCCCATGCGAGTTGCTAGGGGGCCTCTCGGGATTCCTCTCCCGTCGATACCGGGGCCAATAACCTTGTGTGGAGTCAGGGCCCGAACCGAGGATTCCTCTCAGGGGCTGACATGGATCTTTGAGTACTTCTGGAGTCTCCCCAGGGGAGTCAGGCCTCCTCTCGAGTGAGGGCATGCACGTGCGCTTTCCTTCCAGACTGTAGAAGCAATGTCACACTTCCCGTCGCGTGGATCAAAGGATCTGTGGTTTTCCCTCGAGGCTTTCCCTCGAGGCTTTCCCACAGGGCTGTCCCACGTGCCACCGTGGTGTGAGTCGATCCTCGGCGTGAAAGATGAGCCAGTGCATGGCAAAGAGGTTCCTCTGGAATGGACTGAGACATCTGGGGGACTCTTGGAATGGTGGTACGACCATGGAGTTCCTCTCGCCTTTCCTGTTGAGAGTGCCTCCTCTTGAGATGCGACGGGAACGCCGGGAATTCTTTCCCGTTGAAAGCAGGGAAAGGATCCCTCATCTCGAGCTCCGAGGGGGAAACGGGGCTCCTCTGGATGTGGGCGGGACCATCGTGCTTCCTCTCGAGTGGAGACGGGTATGGCGGTGAACTTCTTGAGTTGCAGCAAGGGTGTGAAAGACCCTTTCGAAATTCCAGAGGTTAGGTGTCATTAGTCTCCAGACGCCTCATCGGAAATAGGCCTCATCTCGCCTGGAAGGGAGAACTTCCTGGATTTTCTCGAGTTACGGCAGGTGTTCTCGAGTTACGACGGGGACCTCAGGGACCCGCCCTGGTGGCCTCAGGAGAGGCCAGTCCCCATGCGAGTTGCTAGGGGGCCTCTCGGGATTCCTCTCCCGTCGATACCGGGGCCAAGAACCTTGTGTGGAGTCAGGGCCCGAACCGAGGATTCCTCTCAGGGGCTGACATGGATCTTTGGGTACTTCTGGAGTCTCCCCAGGGGAGTCAGGCCTCGTCTCGAGTGGGGGCATGCACGTGTGCTTTCCTTCCAGGCTGTAGCAGCAATGTCACGCTTCCCGTCGCGTGGATCAAAGGATCTGTGGTTTTCCCTCGAGGCTTTCCCTCGAGGCTTTCCCACAGGGCTGTCCCACGTGCCACCGTGGTGTGAGTCGATCCTCGGCGTGAAAAATGAGCCAGTGCAGGGCAAAGAGGTTCCTCTGGAATGGACTGAGACATCTGGGGGACTCTTGGAATGGTGGTACGACCATGGAGTTCCTCTCGCCTTTCCTGTTGAGAGTGCCTCCTCTTGAGATGCGACGGGAATGCCGGGAATTCTTTCCCGTTGAATGCAGGGAAAGGATCCCTCATCTCGAGCTCCGAGGGTGAAACGGGGCTCCTCTGGATGTGGGCGGGACCATCGTGCTTCCTCTCGAGTGGAGACGGGTATGGCGGTGAACTTCTTGAGTTGCAGCAAGGGTGTGAAAGACCCTTTCGAAGTTCCAGAGGTTAGGTGTCATTAGTCTCCAGACGCCTCATCGGAAATAGGCCTCATCTCGCCTGGAAGGGAGAACTTCCTGGATTTTCTCGAGTTGCGGCAGGTGTTCTCGAGTTACGACGGGGACCTCAGGGACCCGCCCTGGTGGCCTCAGGAGAGGCCAGTCCCCATGCGAGTTGCTAGGGGGCCTCTCGGGATTCCTCTCCCGTCGATACCGGGGCCAAAAACCTTGTGTGGAGTCAGGGCCGGGAACGAGGATTCCTCTCAGGGGTGACATGGATCTTTGGGTACTTCTGGAGTCTCCCCAGGGGAGTCAGGCCTCCTCTCGAGTGGGGCCATGCACGTGCGCTTTCCTACCAGGCTGTAGCAGCAATGTCACGCTTCCCGTCGCGTGGATCAAAGGATCTGTGGTTTTCCCTCGAGGCTTTCCCTCGAGGCTTTCCCACCGGGCTGTCCCACGTGCCACCGTGGTGTGAGTCGATCCTCGGCGTGAAAGATGAGCCAGTGCAGGGCAAAGAGGTTCCTCTGGAATGGACTGAGTCATCTGGGGGACTCTTGGAATGGTGGTACGACCATGGAGTTCCTCTCGCCTTTCCTGTTGAGAGTGCCTCCTCTTGAGATGCGACGGGAACGCCGGGAATTCTTTCCCGTTGAAAGCAGGGAAAGGATCCCTCATCTCGAGCTACGAGGGGGAAACGGGGCTCCTCTGGATGTGGGCGGGACCATCGTGCTTCCTCTCGAGTGGAGACGGGTATGGCGGTGAACTTCTTGAGTTGCAGCAAGGGTGTGAAAGACCCTTTCGAAGTTCCAGAGGTTAGGTGTCATTAGTCTCCAGACGCCTCATCGGAAATAGGCCTCATCTCGCCTGCAAGGGAGAACTTCCTGGATTTTCTCGAGTTGCGGCAGGTGTTCTCGAGTTACGACGGGGACCTCAGGGACCCGCCCTGGTTGCCTCAGGAGAGGCCAGTCCCCATGCGAGTTGCTAGGGGGCCTCTCGGGATTCCTCTCCCGTCGATACCGGGGCCAAAAACCTTGTGTGGAGTCAGGGCCGGAACCGAGGATTCCTCTCAGGGGTGACATGTATCTTTGGGTACTTCGGGAGTCTCCCCAGGGGAGTCAGGCCTCGTCTCGAGTGGGGGCATGCACGTGCGCTTTCCTTCCAGGCTGTAGCAGCAATGTCACGCTTCCCGTCGAGTGGATCAAAGGATCTGTGGTTTTCCCTCGAGGCTTTCCCTCGAGGCTTTCCCACTGGGCTGTCCCACGTGCCACCGTGGTGTGAGTCGATCCTCGGCGTGAAAGATGAGCCAGTGCAGGGCAAAGAGGTTCCTCTGGAATGGACTGAGACATCTGGGGGACTCTTGGAATGGTGGTACGACCATGGAGTTCCTCTCGCCTTTCCTGTTGAGAGTGCCTGCTCTTGAGATGCGACGGGAACGCTGGGAATTCTTTCCCGTTGAAAGCAGGGAAAGGATCCCTCATCTCGAGCTACGAGGGGGAAACGGGGCTCCTCTGGATGTGGGCGGGACCATCGTGCTTCCTCTCGAGTGGAGACGGGTATGGCGATGTACTTCTTGAGTTGCAGCAAGGGTGTGAAAGACCCTTTCGAAATTCCAGAGGTTAGGTGTCATTAGTCTCCAGACGCCTCATCGGAAATAGGCCTCATCTCGCCTGGAAGGGAGAACTTCCTGGATTTTCTCGAGTTGCGGCAGGTGTTCTCGAGTTACGACGGGGACCTCAGGGACCCGCCCTGGTGGCCTCAGGAGAGGCCAGTCCCCATGCGAGTTGCTAGGGGGCCTCTCGGGATTCCTCTCCCGTCGATACCGGGGCCAAAATCCTTGTGTGGAGTCAGGGCCGGGACCGAGGATTCCTCTCAGGGGTGACAAGGATCTTTGGGTACTTCGGGAGTCTCCCCAGGGGAGTCAGGCCTCGTCTCGAGTGGGGGCATGCACGTGCGCTTTCCTTCCAGGCTGTAGCAGCAATGTCACGCTTCCCGTCGCGTGGATCAAAGGATCTGTGGTTTTCCCTCGAGGCTTTCCCTCGAGGCTTTCCCACAGGGCTGTCCCACGTGCCACCGTGGTGTGAGTCGATCCTCGGCGTGAAAGATGAGCCAGTGCAGGGCAAAGAGGTTCCTCTGGAATGGACTGAGACATCTGGGGGACTCTTGGAATGGTGGTACGACCATGGAGTTCCTCTCGCCTTTCCTGTTGAGAGTGCCTCCTCTTGAGATGCGACGGGAACGCCGGTAATTCTTTCCCGTTGAAAGCAGGGAAAGGATCCCTCATCTCGAGCTCCGAGGGGGAAACGGGGCTCCTCTGGATGTGGGCGGGACCATCGTGCTTCCTCTCGAGTGGAGACGGGTATGGCGGTGAACTTCTTGAGTTGCAGCAAGGGTGTGAAAGACCCTTTCGAAATTCCAGAGGTTAGGTGTCATTAGTCTCCAGACGCCTCATCGGAAATAGGCCTCATCTCGCCTGGAAGGGAGAACTTCCTGGATTTTCTCGAGTTACGGCAGGTGTTCTCGAGTTACGACGGGGACCTCAGGGACCCGCCATGGTGGCCTCAGGAGAGGCCAGTCCCCATGCGAGTTGCTAGGGGGCCTCTCGGGATTCCTCTCCCGTCGATACCGGGGCCAAGAACCTTGTGTGGAGTCAGGGCCCGAACCGAGGATTCCTCTCAGGGGCTGACATGGATCTTTGGGTACTTCTGGAGTCTCCCCAGGGGAGTCAGGCCTCGTCTCGAGTGGGGGCATGCACGTGTGCTTTCCTTCCAGGCTGTAGCAGCAATGTCACGCTTCCCGTCGCGTGGATCAAAGGATCTGTGGTTTTCCCTCGAGGCTTTCCCTCGAGGCTTTGCCACAGGGATGTCCCACGTGCCACCGTGGTGTGAGTCGTTCCTCGGCGTGAAAGATGAGCCAGTGCAGGGCAAAGAGGTTCCTCTGGAATGGACTGAGTCATCTGGGGGACTCTTGGAATGGTGGTACGACCATGGAGTTCCTCTCGCCTTTCCTGTTGAGAGTGCCTCCTCTTGAGATGCGACGGGATCGCCGGGAATTCTTTCCCGTTGAAAGCAGGGAAAGGATCCCTCATCTCGAGCTACGAGGGGGAAACGGGGCTCCTCTGGATGTGGGCGGGACCATCGTGCTTCCTCTCGAGTGGAGACGGGTATGGCGGTGAACTTCTTGAGTTGCAGCAAGGGTGTGAAAGACCCTTTCGAAGTTCCAGAGGTTAGGTGTCATTAGTCTCCAGACGCCTCATCGGAAAAAGGCCTCATCTCGCCTGCAAGGGAGAACTTCCTGGATTTTCTCGAGTTGCGGCAGGTGTTCTCGAGTTACTACGGGGACCTCAGGGACCCGCCCTGGTTGCCTCAGGAGAGGCCAGTCCCCATGCGAGTTGCTAGGGGGCCTCTCGGGATTCCTCTCCCGTCGATACCGGGGCCAAAAACCTTGTTTGGAGTCAGGGCCGGAACCGAGGGTTCGTCTCAGGGGCTGACATGGATCTTTGGGTACTTCTGGAGTCTCCCCACTGGAGCCAGGCCTCGTTTCGAGTGGGGGCATGCACGAGCGCTTTTCTTCCAGGCTGTAGCAGCAATGTCACGCTTCCCGTCGAGTGGATCAAAGGATCTGTGGTTTTCCCTCGAGGCTTTCCCTCGAGGCTTTCCCACAGGGCTGTCCCACTTGCCACCGTGGTGTGAGTCGATCCTCGGCGTGAAAGATGAGCCAGTGCAGGGCAAAGAGGTTCCTCTGGAATGGACTGAGACATCTGGGGGATTCTTGGAATGGTGGTACGACCATAGAGTTCCTCTCGCCTTTCCTGTTGAGAGTGCCTCCTCTTGAGATGCGAGGGGAATGCCGGGAATTCTTTCCCGTTGAAAGCAGGGAAAGGATCCCTCATCTCGAGCTACGAGGGGGAAACGGGGCTCCTCTGGATATGGGCGGGACCATCGTGCTTCCTCTCGAGTGGAGACGGGTATGGCGGTGAACTTCTTGAGTTGCAGCAAGGGTGTGAAAGACCCTTTCGAAGTTCCAGAGGTTAGGTGTCATTACTCTCCAGACGCCTCATCGGAAATAGGCCTCATCTCGCCTGCAAGGGAGAACTTCAAGGATTTTCTCGAGTTGCGGCAGGTGTTCTCGAGTTACGACGGGGACCTCAGGGACCCGCCATGGTGGCCTCAGGAAAGGCCAGTCCCCATGCGAGTTGCTAGGGGGCCTCTCAGGATTCCTCTCCCGTCGATACCGGGGCCAAAAACCTTGTGTGGAGTCAGGGCCGGAACCGAGGTTTTCTCTCAGGGGTGACATGGAACTTTGGGTATTTCTGGAGTCTCCCCAGGGGAGTCAGGCCTCGTCTCGAGTGGGGGCATGCACGTGCGCTTTCCTTCCAGGCTGTAGCAGCAATGTCACGCTTCCCGTCGCGTGGATAAAAGGATCTGTGGTTTTCCCTCGAGGCTTTCCCACAGGGCTGCCCACGTGCCACCGTGGTGTGAGTCGATCCTCGGCGTGAAAGATGAGCCAGTGCAGGGCAAAGAGGTTCCTCTGAAATGGACTGAGACATCTGGGGGACTCTTGGAATGGTGGTACGACCATGGAGTTCCTCTCGCCTTTCCTGTTGAGAGTGCCTCCTCTTGAGATGCGACGGGAACGCCGGGAATTCTTTCCCGTTGAAAGCAGGGAAAGGATCCCTCATCTCGAGCTACGAGGGGGAAACGGGGCTCCTCTGGATGTGGGCGGGACCATCGTGCTTCCTCTCGAGTGGACACGGGTATGTCGGTGAACTTCTTGAGTTGCAGCAAGGGTGTGAAAGACCCTTTCGAAGTTCCAGAGGTTAGGTGTCATTAGTCTACAGACGCCTCATTGGAAATAGGCCTCATCTCGCCTGGAAGGGAGAACTTCCTGGATTTTCTCGAGTTGCGGCAGGTGTTCTCGAGTTACGACGGGGACCTCAGGGACCCGCCCTGGTGGCCTCAGGAGAGGCCAGTCCCCATGCGAGTTGCTAGGGGGCCTCTCGGGATTCCTCTCCCGTCGATACTGGGGCCAAAAACCTTGTGTGGAGTCAGGGCCAGAACCGAGGATTCCTCTCAGGGGCTGACATGGATCTTTGGGTACTTCTGGAGTCTCCAAAGGGGAGTCAGGCCTCGTCTCGAGTGGGGGCATGCACGTGCGCTTTCCTTCCAGGCTGTAGCAGCAATGTCACGATTCCCGTCGCATTTATCAAAGGGTCTGTGGCTTTCCCTCGAGTCTTTCCCACGAGGCTTTCCCACAGGGCTGTCCCACGTGCCACCGTGGTGTGAATCGATCCTCGGCGTGAAAGATGAGCCAGTGCAGGTCAAAGAGGTTCCTCTGGAATGGACTGAGACATCTAGGGGACTCTAGGAATGGTGGTACGACCATGGAGTTCCTCTCGCCTTTCCTGTTGAGAGTGCCTCTTCTTGAAATGCGACAGGAACGCCGGGAATTCTTTCCCGTTGAAAGCAGGGAAAGGATCCCTCATCTCAAGCTACGAGGGGGAAACGGGGCTCCTCTGGATGTGGGCGGGACCATCGTGCTTCCTCTCGAGTGGAGACGGGTATGGCGGTGAACTTCTTGAGTTGCAGCAAGGGTGTGAAAGACCCTTTCGAAGTTCCAGAGGTTAGGTGTCATTAGTCTCCAGACGCCTCATCGGAAATAGGCCTCATCCCGCCTGCAAGGGAGAACTTCCTGGATTTTCTCGAGTTGCGGCAGGTGTTCTCGAGTTACGACGGGGACCTCAGGGACCCGCCCTGGTTGCCTCAGGAGAGGCCAGTCCCCATGCGAGTTGATAGGGGGCCTCTCGGGATTCCTCTCCCGTCGATACCGGGGACAAAAACCTTGTGTGGAGTCAGGGCCGGAACCGAGGATTCCTCTCATGGGTGACATGTATCTTTGGTTACTTCTGGAGTCTCCAAAGGGGAGTCAGGCTTCGTCTCGAGTGGGGGCATGCACGTGCGCTTTCCTTCCAGGCTGTAGCAGCAATGTCACGCTTCCCGTCGCGTGGATCAAAGGATCTGTGGTTTTCCCTCGAGGCTTTCCCTCGAGGCTTTCCCACAGGGCTGTCCCACGTGCCACCGTGGTGTGAGTCGATCCT
This sequence comes from Capricornis sumatraensis, assembly GCF_032405125.1. NCBI lineage: Eukaryota > Metazoa > Chordata > Mammalia > Artiodactyla > Bovidae > Capricornis > Capricornis sumatraensis. The sequence continues at coordinate 2,478,989 of NW_027184617.1, read as the reverse complement.
CGGCGTGAAAGATGAGCCAGTGCAGGGCAAAGAGGTTCCTCTGGAATGGACTGAGACATCTGGGGGACTCTTGGAATGGTGGTACGACCATGGAGTTCCTCTCGCCTTTCCTGTTGAGAGTGCCTCCTCTTGAGATGCGACGGGAACGCCGGGAATTCTTTCCCGTTGAAAGCAGGGAAAGGATCCCTCATCTCGAGCTACGAGGGGGAAACGGGGCTCCTCTGGATGTGGGCGGGACCATCGTGCTTCCTCTCGAGTGGAGACGGGTATGGCGGTGAACTTCTTGAGTTGCAGCAAGGGTGTGAAAGACCCTTTCGAAGTTCCAGAGGTTAGGTGTCATTAGTCTCCAGACGCCTCATCGGAAATAGGCCTCATCTCGCCTGGAAGGGAGAACTTCCTGGATTTTCTCGAGTTGCGGCAGGTGTTCTCGAGTTACGACGGGGACCTCAGGGACCCGCCCTGGTGGCCTCAGGAGAGGCCAGTCCCCATGCGAGTTGCTAGGGGGCCTCTCGGGATTCCTCTCCCGTCGATACCGGGGCCAAAAACCTTGTGTGGAGTCAGGGCCGGGACCGAGGATTCCTCTCAGGGGCTGACATGGATCTTTGGGTACTTCTGGAGTCTCCCCACGGGAGTCAGGCCTCGTCTCGAGTGGGGGCATGCACGTGCGCTTTCCTTCCAGGCTGTAGCAGCAATGTCACGATTCCCGTCGCATTTATCAAAGGATCTGTGGCTTTCCCTCGAGGCTTTCCCTCGAGGCTTTCCCACAGGGCTGTCCCACGTGCCACCGTGTTGTGAGTCGATCCTCGGCGTGAAAGATGAGCCAGTGCAGGGCAAAGAGTTTCCTCTGGAATGGACTGAGACATCTGGGGGAGTCTTGGAATGGTGGTACGACCATGGAGTTCCACTCACCTTTCCTGTTGAGAGTGCCTCCTCTTGAGATGCGACGGGAACGCCGTGAATTCTTTCCCGTTGAAAGCAGGGAAAGGATCCCTCATCTCGAGCTACGAGGGGGAAACGGGGCTCCTCTGGATGTGGGCGGGACCATCGTGCTTCCTCTCGAGTGGAGACGGGTATGGCGGTGAACTTCTTGAGTTGCAGCAAGGGTGTGAAAGACCCTTTCGAAGTTCCAGAGGTTAGGTGTCATTAGTCTCCAGACTCCTCATCGGAAATAGGCCACATGTCGCCTGGAAGGGAGTACTTCCTGGATTTTCTCGAGTTGCCGCAGGTGTTCTCGAGTTACGACGGGGACCTCAGGGAACCGCCCTGGTGGCCTCAGGAGAGGCCAGTCCCCATGCAATTTGCTAGGGGGCCTCTCGGGATTCCTCTCCCATCGATACCAGGGCCAAAAACCTTGTGTGGAGTCAGGCCCGGAACCGAGGATTCCTCTCAGGGGCTGACATGGATCTTTGGGTACTTCTGGAGTCTCCCCAGGGGAGTCAGGCCTCGTCTCGAGTGGGGGCATGCACGTGCGCTTTCCTTCCAGGCTGTAGCAGCAATGTCACGCTTCCCGTCGCGTGGATCAAAGGATCTGTGTTTTTCCCTCGAGTCTTTCCCTCGAGGCTTTCCCACAGGTCTGTCCCACGTGCCACCGTGGTGTGAGTCGATCCTCGGCGTGAAAGATGAGCCAGTGCAGGGCAAAGAGGTTCCTCTGGAATGGACTGAGACATCTGGGGGACTCTTGGAATGGTGGTACGACCATGGAGTTCCTCTCGCCTTTCCTGTTGAGAGTGCCTCCTCTTGAGATGCGACGGGAACGCCGGGAATTCTTTCCCGTTGAAAGCAGGGAAAGGATCCCTCATCTCGAGCTACGAGGGGGAAACGGGGCTCCTCTGGATGTGGGCGGGACCATCGTGCTTCCTCTCGAGTGGAGACGGGTATGGCGGTGAACTTCTTGAGTTGCAGCAAGGGTGTGAAAGACCCTTTCGAAGTTCCAGAGGTTAGGTGTCATTAGTCTCCAGACGCCTCATCGGAAATAGGCCTCATCTCGCCTGCAAGGGAGAACTTCCTGGATTTTCTCGAGTTTCGGCAGGTGTTCTCGAGTTACGACGGGGACCTCAGGGACCCGCCCTGGTTGACTCAGGAGAGGCCAGTCCCCATGCGAGTTGCTAGGGGGCCTCTCGGGATTCCTCTCCCGTCGATACCGGGGCCAAACACCTTGTGTGGAGTCAGGGCCGGAACCGAGGTTTACTCTCAGGGGTGACATGTATCTTTGGGTACTTCTGGAGTCTCCCCAGGGGAGTCAGGACTCGTCTCGAGTGGGGGCATGCACGTGCGCTTTCCTTCCAGTCTGCAGCAGCAATGTCACGCTTCCCGTCGCGTGGATCAAAGGATCTGTGGTTTTCCCTCGAGGCTTTCCCTCGAGGCTTTCCCACAAGGCTTTCCCACGTGCCACCGTGGTGTGAGTCGATCCTCGGCGTGAAAGATGAGCCAGTGCAGGGCAAAAGGTTCCTCTGGAATGGACTGAGACATCTGGGGGAGTCTTGGAATGGTGGTACGACCATGGAGTTCCTCTCGCCTTTCCTGTTGAGAGTGCCTCCTCTTGAGATGCGACGGGAACGCCGGGAATTCTTTCCCGTTGAAAGCAGGGAAAGGATCCCTCATCTCGAGCTACGAGGGGGAAACGGGGCTCCTCTGGATGTGGGCGGGACCATCGTGCTTTCTCTCGAGTGGAGACGGGTATGGCGGTGAACTTCTTGAGTTGCAGCAAGGGTGTGAAAGACCCTTTCGAAGTTCCAGAGGTTAGGTGTCATTAGTCTCCAGACGCCTCATCGGAAATAGGCCTCATCTCGCCTGGAAGGGAGAACTTCCTGGATTTTCTCGAGTTGCGGCAGGTGTTCTCGAGTTACGACGGGGACCTCAGGGACCCGCCCTGGTGGCCTCAGGAGAGGCCAGTCCCCATGCGAGTTGCTAGGGGGCCTTTCGGGATTCCTCTCCCGTCGATACCGGGGCCAAAAACCTTGTGTGGAGTCAGGGCCGGGACCGAGGATTCCTCTCAGGGGTGACATGTATCTTTGGGTACTTCTGGAGTCTCCCCAGGGGAGTCAGGCCTCGTCTCGAGTGGGGGCATGCACGTGCGCTTTCCTTCCAGGCTGTAGCAGCAATGTCACGCTTCCCGTCGAGTGGATCAAAGGATCTGTGGTTTTCCCTCGAGGCGTTCCCTCGAGGCTTTCCCACAGGGCTGTCCCACGTGCCACCGTGGTGTGAGTCGATCCTCGGCGTGAAAGATGAGCCAGTGCAGGGCAAAGAGGTTCCTCTGGAATGGACTGAGACATCTGGGGGACTCTTGGAATGGTGGTACGACCATGGAGTTCCTCTCGCCTTTCCTGTTGAGAGTGCCTCCTCTTGAGATGCGACGGGAACGCCGGGAATTCTTTCCCGTTGAAAGCAGGGAAAGGATCCCTCATCTCGAGCTCCGAGGGGGAAACGGGGCTCCTCTGGATGTGGGCGGGACCATCGTGCTTCCTCTCGAGTGGAGACGGGTATGGCGGTGAACTTCTTGAGTTGCAGCAAGGGTGTGAAAGACCCTTTCGAAGTTCCAGAGGTTAGGTGTCATTAGTCTCCAGACGCCTCATCGGAAATAGGCCTCATCTCGCCTGCAAGGGAGAACTTCCTGGATTTTCTCTAGTTGCGGCAGGTGTTCTCGAGTTACGACGGGGACCTCAGGGACCCGCCCTGGTTGCCTCAGGAGAGGCCAGTCCCCATGCGAGTTGCTAGGGGGCCTCTCGGGATTCCTCTCCCGTCGATACCGGGGCCAAAAACCTTGTGTGGAGTCAGGGCCGGAACCGAGGATTCCTCTCAGGGGTGACATGTATCTTTGGGTACTTCTGGAGTCTCCCCAGGGGAGTCAGGCCTCGTCTTGAGTGGGGGCATGCACGTGCGCTTTCCTTCCAGGCTGTAGCAGCAATGTCACGCTTCCCGTCGAGTGGATCAAAGGATCTGTGGTTTTCCCTCGAGGCTTTCCCTCGAGGCTTTCCCACAAGGCTGTCCCACGTGCCACCGTGGTGTGAGTCGATCCTCGGCGTGAAAGATGAGCCAGTGCAGGGCATAGAGGTTCCTCTGGAATGGACTGAGACATCTGGGGGACTCTTGGAATGGTGGTACGGCCATGGAGTTCCTCTCGCCTTTCCTGTTGAGAGTGCCTCCTCTTGAGATGCGATGGGAACGCTGGGAATTCTTTCCCGTTGAAAGCAGGGAAAGGATCCCTCATCTCGAGCTACGAGGGGGAAACGGGGCTCCTCTGGATGTGGGCGGGACCATCGTGCTTCCTCTCGAGTGGAGACGGGTATGGCGGTGTACTTCTTGAGTTGCAGCAAGGGTGTGAAAGACCCTTTCGAAATTCCAGAGGTTAGGTGTCATTAGTCTCCAGACGCCTCATCGGAAATAGGCCTCATCTCACCTGGAAGGGAGAACTTCCTGGATTTTCTCGAGTTGCGACAGGTGTTCTCGAGTTACGACGGGGACCTCAGGGACCCGCCCTGGTGGCCTCAGGAGAGGCCAGTCCCCATGCGAGTTGCTAAGGGGCCTCTCGGGATTCCTCTCCCGTCGATACCGGGGCCAATAACCTTGTGTGGAGTCAGGGCCCGAACCGAGGATTCCTCTCAGGGGCTGACATGGATCTTTGAGTACTTCTGGAGTCTCCCCAGGGGAGTCAGGCCTCGTCTCGAGTGGGGGCATGCACGTGCGCTTTCCTTCCAGACTGTAGCAGCAATGTCATACTTCCCGTCGCGTGGATCAAAGGATTTGTGGTTTTCCCTCGAGGCTTTCCCTCGAGGCTTTCCCACAGGGCTGTCCCACGTGCCACCGTGGTGTGAGTCGATCCTCGGCGTGAAAGATGAGCCAGTGCAGGGCAAAGAGGTTCCTCTGGAATGGACTGAGACATCTGGGGGACTCTTGGAATGGTGGTACGACCATGGAGTTCCTCTCGCCTTTCCTGTTGAGAGTGCCTCCTCTTGAGATGCGACGGGATCGCCGGGAATTCTTTCCCGTTGAAAGCAGGGAAAGGATCCCTCATCTCGAGCTCCGAGGGGGAAACGGGGCTCCTCTGGATGTGGGCGGGACCATCGTACTTCCTCTCGAGTGGAGACGGGTATGGCGGTGAACTTCTTGAGTTGCAGCAAGGGTGTGAAAGACCCTTTCGAAGTTCCAGAGGTTAGGTGTCATTAGTCTCCAGACGCCTCATCGGAAATAGGCCTCATCTCGCCTGCAAGGGAGAACTTCCTGGATTTTCTCGAGTTGCGGCAGGTGTTCTCGAGTTACGACGGGGACCTCAGGGACCCGCCCGGGTGGCCTCAAGAGAGGCCAGTCCCCATGCGAGTTCCTAGGGGGCCTCTCTGGATTCCTCTCCCGTCGATACCGGGGCCAAAAACCTTGTGTGGTGTCAGGGCCGGGACCGAGGATTCCTCTCAAGGGTGACAAGGATCTTTGGGTACTTCTGGAGTCTCCCCAGGGGAGTCAGGCCTCCTCTCGAGTGGGGGCATGCACGTGCGCTTTCCTTCCAGGCTGTAGCAGCAATGTCACGCTTCCCGTCGCGTGGATCAAAGGATCTGTGGTTTTCCCTCGAGGCTTTCCCTCGAGGCTTTCCCACAGGGCTGTCCCACGTGCCACCGTGGTGTGAGTCGATCCTCGGCGTGAAAGAAGAGCCAGTGCAGGGCAAAGAGGTTCCTCTGGAATGGACTGAGTCATCTGGGGGACTCTTGGAATGGTGGTACGACCATGGAGTTCCTCTCGCCTTTCCTGTTGAGAGTGCCTCCTCTTGAGATGCGACGGGAACGCCGGGAATTCTTTCCCGTTGAAAGCAGGGAAAGGATCCCTCATCTCGAGCTACGAGGGGGAAACGGGGCTCCTCTGGATGTGGGCGGGAC